>NC_068934.1:50955933-51255933 GCF_023091745.1 Budorcas taxicolor | reverse complement strand
GCTGATGTCTCCTCCGAGAGGGCACGGACCGGGTGGGGGCGGGTCACACGGGCGTGGACGGTTCTGGCTCCGCTCCTCCGAGCGGCGGTGACAGGGCCTCCCAGCTTCACCTGGGGCCGCCGCCGTGGCACTAGGGATGGGGGAAGCAGTGGCTGGGTTCCGCGGAGTGAACGCGCGGGGAGACGCGCCCGCCCGTCTGGGCCAGGCCAGACAGCCGGCTCCCGTCGCGTAGCAGGCCCGACCCCAGCCGCGGCGCCGGGCCACGTGCGGCCGGCAGCGGCGGCCCCTCGCTTCCGGTAGCCGTGCACCATGGGAGTTGTAGTTCGCCGGCCGCGTCCGCCGCTCCGGCAGAGAAGCGACCAGCGCGCAGAGGCCGCGCTGCATGCTGGGAGCTGTAGGCGCCGCGCGGCATCCTGGGAACCCTGAAGGGAGAAACCTACACTCCAGGCTCACTCTTCTCTCAGCTCCACGTCCCCCAGGGATCTCGGGCGGCAGTCACCCCATTATATACACGAAGACAGCCCTGGAACTGCCTTCCGCCTTTGTGGTGGCGGCTGCGGGACAGACGGGATAATGGCGCCCCCCGCGTCCTCATTGGCTAGGCGCTGCGTGACGTCACTAGGAGGCGCCCTCGTGGGGCGCCGAGCGCAAGTCCCGGAGGCTTCTGGGTAGCGAATTACTCCCGCCCCCAGCACCGGCGCCTTCCTTTCCGTCCCTGACGCCGCCGAGGTCGCACGCGCGAGGCTGCTCTGCCGCCGCTGAGTGAGTGGGCCGGGAATGCCGGGCCGCGGGGCCTGGCCGCGGTCGTGAGTGCCGCCGGGGGCGGGCGGGGCAGGCCGTGGGCCAGGCCTCGGCGGCGGCTCCGCAGCAGCCGCGCGCGGCCGGGCACTGGCCTCGCAGGGACCGGAGGCTGCCCCTAATGCCGTTGTCCTTGCCTTGTGCGCTAGGATGCGTTACGTTGCCTCCTACTTGTTGGCCGCCCTCGGGGGCAATTCCTCCCCCAGCGCCAAGGACATCAAAAAGATCCTGGACAGCGTGGGCATCGAGGCAGACGACGACCGGCTCAACAAGGTAGCCGCCTCGCAGGGGCCTGAAAGCCCCGCCGACCCTGTACGGCGCATACGGGGCTCCCTCTCCTACCCAGCCCAGGGAAGAAGGTTGCCGCGGGTTTAGTGGAAGGCCTTTGCCAACCCATGTGGTTTTGGAACTGCCCTAATGTACTGGTACAGCCCAAAGTAAGAAAAAATGGGGGTGAAGTCAAGTCCGCGTTAGCGTGGCTCAGTGGGAACAAGTCACCTGTAAGCTTTTTTTTAAGTGAAAACAAGCCCACGTTAACTTTATTTTTTTGAACTCAATGTGGTGGTGGTTTACTCGCTAAGTCGTGTCGGATTGTTGCGACCCGATGGGCTGTCGACCGTCAGACTCCTCTGTCCATGGGATTTCCCAGGCGAGAATATTGGAGCGGGTTGCCATTTCCTTCTCCAAGGGATCGTCCCAACCCAGGAATCGAGGTGCTGTGCTTAGGCACTCCGTCCTGTCTGACTATGCCACCCCACGAACTGCAGCCCATCAGGTTCCTCTGTCCGTGGGGAGTCTCCAGGCAAGAATGCTTCCCGACCCAGGGACGGTACCCGGCTCTCCCACATTGCAGGTGGAGTCTTTACTGACTGGCCACCAGGGGAGCTTTCATTCAGCCTAGTGAAGGTTATTTTGATACGCATTGAGTGTGAAGTGAGATATTTTGTATTTTTTTTCAGCAGTAAGTTTTGGTGTTATTTTTTACATGCGGGATGTCTTAACTTACTGTCCTGAGTGGGTCATAACTGCTGTGTGGGGGGAGTTATGTGTGTGGCCGGCCTCTGGTAACCCTGCTCCTCATCTGCTCTAGGTCATCAGTGAGCTCAACGGAAAGAACATTGAGGACGTCATTGCCCAGGGTGAGGTCGTGTTCGAGGCTTTGGTTTTCACGGTCCATTCTAATCCCTGCCGGTCAGCTTGTGGCCTGCCAGGCTTCGCTTGTGGACCAGAGCACTCTAGAAGCCTAACCCAGAGGAGTGAGCAGGGTTTCCGTGGGCTCATGCTGTGGCGCTTCTAGACAACCCCCCGGGCAGGGCGGCAGGGGCGCCTGTGCCCTCAGTGGGCTTCTGTAAACAAGCCTCACTGCTGGGGGGCTAGGACTGACCACAGGCCCCTGCCCTGTGAGGTCAGGCTGGAGCTGGACTTACTTGGGAGTTGAGCTTTGGGGGAGTTGTTTTTGTCTGGGTTCATGACAGGGCAGAGGCAGCTTTGTCTGTGAACTCACTGCGGGGGGGTGGTGAGGGCCTGGACACTGGGACAGTGGATTCTCTCTGCCTGGTCGAAAGCATGTTTGTTCAACTTAACCTCCCTGGTGGGGCACCGTGGGCCTGCAGATCTGCTGGGGGGGCGGGGGGTTCCTAGAAGCCAGTGCCCGGGAAAATGGGACTCTGGCACAGACCTGAACGAGCTGGACAGTGCGTCTTCATTCTGAGGCGACATTCAGGCGGAACACCTGCTCTGGGCTCACCTCCCCTTTGGTCTCTGCAGGTATCGGCAAGCTGGCCAGTGTGCCTGCTGGCGGGGCTGTGGCCGTCTCTGCTGCCCCCGGATCGGCAGCACCCGCTGCGGGCTCTGCTCCCGCCGCAGGTAAGCGGAGGCTCAGGCAGCTGTTGGTGCACACGCCTTGAGGTCTGTCTCTGCCAGGTGTGTGGCCTGCATTGCGACTGAGCTCACCATGCTTTCTCCCCACAGCGGAGGAGAAGAAGGAGGAGAAGAAGGAAGAGTCGGAGGAGTCAGATGACGACATGGGCTTTGGCTTGTTTGACTAGAGTCCCTCTCCTTTGCAAATAAAACCCTTTTTATGTATTTCTTGAGCTCTCCGTGAGTGCTTTATCAGTGTGGTCTCTGCATCCTTGTCTCGTTCTGGGATGAAGCAGGACCCTTGTTCCGTGGAGTCGGAAGAGCCAGGAGTGGGGTGCCTGGGAGGGGTCACTTCCTGTGGGTCTTGAGTTTGGCCAAGCCTTGCGCCTCCTTCTTGGACATTGTCCCAGCTCCTGAGGACTGCCAGGGTCTTGGAGGGAGTAAGGTTTTCAGGGGACTCCCCGTCCAGAAAAGCTTCAGAACCTCTGCTCTGTGAGGCTGGTGCCTCCAGTTGAGGCCAGCAGTTCCCATTAGACTGAGTGGTTTCAGTCACACAAGGAGATGGGGTGCGACTGGACTCCGTTGCAGGAGTCGGGCTCCTGGTCTTGTTCGAGTCAGCACGCCAGCTCCACCGTAGCGCCTGAGCAACTCGGGTGTCACTCAGCTGCTCTGAGCCTCGGTGCACCAGCCGTGTGGCGGCCACTGCCTTTGCTCGGCAGATGTGGAAGTGCCTTGCACGCAGCAGCGCTGGGCCGCATGCTTTTCAGGTCCTTTAGTGGCAGGCTGGCCCACGCCCCTTCTGCCAGGTGCTGGCCTAAAATACAGGGCAGAGGGGAGAGGCCCTCTCACTACCCAGTTCAGTCGCGTCTGACTGGTACCCTGTGGACTGCAGCACGCCAGGCCTCCCCATCCATCACCAGCTCCTGGAGCTTACTCCAATTCTTGTCCATTGAGTTGGTGATGCCATCCAACTATCTCATGCTCTGTCATCCCCTTCTCCCACCTTCAATCTTTGCCAGCTTCAGGGTCTTTTCCAATGAGTAACTGCTTTGCATCAAGTGACCAAACTATTGGAGTCTCAGCTTCACCATCAATCCTTCCAATGAATATTCAGGACTGATTTCCTTTAGGATGGACTGGTTGGATCTCCTTGCAGTCCAAGGGATGCTCAAGAGTCTTCAACACCACAGCTGAAAAGCATCAGTTCTTCATCTCACTATCCTGGCCCTGTAGCTGCTGGCAGCCTTCACGGCCTCTGCCCTCTGCCCTCTGCCCGCCAGTGCCAGGCTCCCCGGTAGATGCTCTGCCTTTCTGAAGGCTGGTGTGGTGGGTAAGTGCTAGGAGCTCACCCCGCAGTGGGCATTTATGGAGCTGTGGACTCACTTCCAGAGGGGAGTGGTAAGGGCAGAGCAGGGGCCTGCAGAGCAGGGGCCCCGCAGAGCAGGGGCCTGCAGAGCAGGGGGGTGGGGGCCTCCGAAAGAGGCCCAGGGCCGGTGAGCTGCCCTGAGGGGTGGGGGCTTGGACGGGGGTGAGGACCACGGCAAGGAAAAGGTCTGGGTGTGGGGGTTGGGGGGGCTCTGCATGCCCAGGGACACAGCTGACCTGATGCCGTGGTCCAAGGCTAGGGTATTGCGGCCCCTCCCAGAGGAGTGGACCCCGGGTCCAGGGGCAGAACTCACAATCCTCGGCTCGACCCCGTAGGGGCAGAGGAACCCTGCCTGGTGGCCGGCAACCCCCAGGGATTCTCATCTGTACGGGCTGGGGGAAGGGGCAGGTCCGCCTCCCACTCCACAGGCAGCATTCTGAGAAGGGCTCGATGTTCCTGGCTCCAGAACTCCTGGTCCCAGGGGCCTGAAGGGAGGGTTATGTACCCAAAACAAGTCAGCTAGCGTGTGGAAATGGGAGCAGAGGCCTCCCCGCACTGGGGCGGCACAGCCTCATTCCCTCAGAAACAACCCGGACACTGGCCTCCCCCAGAGCAGGCTGCAGGGACAGCCTTAGGCCCGTGGCTGAGCTCACTGTGTCCAGCTCCTCCTTGGTGGTCCACCCTGGTGGCCCCTGGGCTCTGCAGGCTGGCCTTGGGGGTCTGTTCCGTCCCCAGTGTCCCCGTCATCTCCTGCTGTGTCCCGCAGCCTCCCCAAGCGCTCAGGAACCCCAGTCCTGGGCTGCTCCTCCATCCAAAGCACTCGGGGTTCTAAGCCAAACACCCTCACCCCTGCCATCCCTTTTCCCAGGACCCAGCTCCCCTCCCCTCCTCCCACCCAGGGCCCTGTGCCTTCCCACGCTTCACTCTTCTCAGTCCTTACTTGAACCTGCGGAAGCACTCTCTCCCACTTCAGCCCAACCCCCTCCCCAAGCGGCCCGTCTGGGCTGACTTTCCTCACTGCTCTACTGGCGCGGGTTCCCATGCCAGGCACACATGCCAAGCACGGGTGGCTTGGAACTGAGGACTGGTTGGCATGATGCCCGATGGCCCTGTCCTGGGGAGGCCCTGCTCTGGCTTTGCCTGGGCCTGATTGGGGAGCAGCCCCAGGCTGGGTCCTGAACCAAACTCCTGCCTGGGGAGCGAATATCAAGGGTGACATGCACACTGGCCACCTGCCTTCAGCATAGATAAGCCCCTTGTTTGGGAGGTGAAGTGAGGTGCCGGATGACCTGGTGGCTCAGGGGTAAAGAATCCTGCCAGTGCAGGAGACATGGGTTTGAACCCTGAGTCCAGAAGTTCCCAAAAAGGAAATGGCAACCCACTCTAGTACTCTTGCCTGGGAACTCCCGTGGACAGAGGAGCCTGGTGGGCTACAGTCCATGGGGTCAGAACAGAGACAGGACTGAGCCAGGAAACAAGTGAGATGCAGGGCTGGCCTCTGGATACAAGGCAGGCTAGCCCTGCCCTGCAATCCAGGAGAAAAATGCGGAAGGGGGTGGGAGGGTGACGTTACCAGAACCTGCTTGGGCAATTAGTGAGGGCGGGTCGGGGCTGGACTCACCCCGGAGTAGACCCCACAGCCCGAGGAGCTGGGACAGGAGGCGGGTGGAAACCAACTCAGTGCCCAGGTAGAGGCGGCTGCGGGGCGGTCGGAGCTCGGCCGGGAGGTCGGGTGCGGGTCTGAGACGCCAGTGTTCTCTCTGGGAATTGTGGTTTGCGCGCAGCCCTGTGTGTTTACGGGTGATTCTGTGATGAGTCTCGGTGGGTCCTTCAGGTCCCTGGCCCGCGGCGAGCTCCTCGGTGTCCCGGGCGGGCGGAGGCCTACGCCCGAGGGAGGCGGGATGCTGCCCGGACAGCAGGGCCCTCCGCTCCCGGGTGTCCAGCTCAGATGCCGACGTCCCGGGCCTGGCAGCGGCCATCCGCACTGCTCTGGGCCCCCGCCCGCCCCTTTCCGCCGTCCACGGTGGTGGGGGTGGGGCGGCAGGACGCGGGGGACGCGGACTCCCGTCCGGGCCTGGCTGCTGTCTTTGGCGGGGCCGCAGGTGCGGCGCTTCAGAGCCCGGGGGGCTGGACGGCGGGCGGGGCCTCCGTTTCGGGGCCGGGGCTCGGGGCGGGGTCGCCGGGCCCAGGTGGGCTTCCGGGGAGGGCGGGGCCTCTGGCGGGGCGGGGCCTCGGAGCCGGGGGCGCGGCCGTTCCCCGCGCGCCCCGATAGGCCCGCGCGAGCCGGCTCCGCCCCGCCCCCTGCTAAAATCGCCGCCTCCGCGCAGAGTCCCCGGCTCCGCCGGCTGAGACCCCGAGCCGCAGCGACCGAGGGGCCAGCCGGCCGGTGTAGCCCCGGCTCCGGAGCGAGCGGCGAGCGCGCGGCGCACACGGCGGCCTGCGGAGCCCGGGAGCCCGGCGGGCCGCCGCGATGTTCCCCAAGGAGACGACGTGGAACATCTCGTTCGCGGGCTGCGGCTTCCTCGGCGTCTACCATATCGGCGTGGCCTCCTGCCTCCGCGAGCACGCGCCCTTCCTGGTGGCCAACGCCACGCACATCTACGGCGCCTCGGCCGGGGCGCTCACGGCCACGGCGTTGGTCACCGGGGTCTGCCTGGGTAAGAGGGCCGGGGGCGCTGGGCAGATGCCCCTCGCGAGGGTGGAGCGGCCCCTTCCGTCACCACGGGGAGGGGGGAGGGGGTCTCTACCCGGGACCCGGGCCGAGGGTCCAGTTCCGGGCGCCAGCCAGGGGCGGGGCCTGCCTTGTTTTGCTCCGAGAGTGCCCGGGGATTGGGGTAGGGCCCGGTGCGCCTCTGGGCCGAGGCTGCCACCCAGGGCCCGCCTCTCGGGCGCAAAGGTTGGGGGGAGGGCAGGTGCAGCAGGAGTTATTTCATTGGAAAGAGAAAGTAGTTCGTGGGCGGGACCTCGAGAGTCGGGGTGGGGTCTAGGCCGTCCGCTTGCCCCGGACGTGTAAGACCGGGTGCCAGCGGTCACTGTGTCCTGGGGCTACGGCAGTCCAGACTGCCGTGGCCCCGGGGCCAGGTATGGAGTTGGCCTCTGAGAGAGCGTCTGGGCATTGTGGCCTGGTACCTCCCGAGGACTCCTGGAGGAGGACCGAGCAGGTCAGGCCTGGGCCTGGCCAACTCAAGCTCTCTCCGGCTCTCCCGCTCCTGGCGCACCGCCCACTTGTGGGCCTGGGTCCGCGGCTGCGGCCAGACGTTTTTGGCCCCTCCATGGGGCCAAAGGCGCGTGGTGACTCTGGAGTCCCGGCGTCGGCCTTCTCCGCCCGCACTCTTCCGGCGGCCCTTGCCAGTGATGTTTACGGCACACGGAGTTCTCCTGGAGGCAGCCAGTGACAGAGGGGTCATTAGCTTCTGGAATGCCCCGCCCAGCAGGAGCCTGTCCAGGGTTCTCCCCTGCCCTCTGCCGGTGACTGTCCCCCGGAGAGGTTGGGGCGGGAGGAGCAGGCTGGAATTCACCCTGCGTCCCGGCCCTTTCCCCTCCAGGTGGCCTCCGCCCAGGGTTCCTCAGACCCCCTATGGTCTCAGGACACCCCTAGGTCCGTGGTACTTTGTTGAGGAAATGGCTCGCGTGGCGCCTGCCCCCAGCACACACTCCCAAGAAACCTTTCTCACAAGCGCCCGTGGTCTCGGGCAGCTGGAGCCTGCGCCCTGCCTCACCCCTGACCCCAGTGGCGATCCCAGTGCCTCTGGGGCCTTCCTGCCCCGGCTACTCCTGGGCCTCTTGCACACCGGCTTTGTCCCGGCCAGTGCCCATGGCCCCCAGAGGCATGTGGAGGGGCTGCAACGGGCTGCGAGCGGGTTTCATGCCCCCGGGCGGCATTACGGTCTGTGGATCTGGAGCTGGCCAAGTGGGTGAAGACTGAGGCTGCTCAGAGTTGAGCCTGTGGCTTCTACCCTTCCTGGGGGGAGCTGGGTGCCAGGCCACGCCAGGCTCTGTGATTCATGGATCAGGGAGAGCATTGGGAAATACTGGGCAGAGGGCAGGCCATGGCCTCAGCTGTCTGCCCTCCCAGGAGCCTCTCTCTTCCCAGGAACAGGTGGCAAATGTCCCAATTGTGGGCCAGGCCCCACAGTGGACACGGAGACTCCTCCAGGGTGGATAGGGCTGCCTTGAGTCTGTGCCATGGTCCCTGGGCACGGAGCCCTGGGGAATGTGCGAAGCCCAGGAGTGTGGCCCGACTCTTGGCCCTGCTGTTCCAGGTGAAGCTGGTGCCAATATCATCGAGGTGTCCAAGGAGGCCCGGAAGCGGTTCTTGGGCCCGCTGCACCCTTCCTTCAACATGGTGAAGACCCTCCGGAGCTGCCTGCTGAAGAGCCTGCCTGCTGACTGCCACGGGTGTGCCAGCGGCCGCCTAGGCATCTCTCTGACCCGCGTCTCTGATGGCGAGAACGTCATTATAACCCACTTCAATTCCAAAGAGGAGCTTATCCAGGTGGGCCCTGCGTGCCACACTGGGGTGCAGTAGGAACCCTGAGCCCCTGCTCACTGCCCCCTCTGTCCCTGCCCCCAGGCCAATGTTTGCAGCACCTTCATCCCCGTGTACTGCGGCCTCATCCCCCCTTCCTTCCAGGGCGTGGTGAGTATGCCCTGAGCGCCCTGCCCGGGTGACAAGTCGGCTCCTGTGTGTGGGGTGGGATGAGTGCCCCCCCAGCTCCACCCTCCTGCCAGCCTGTGGCCTCACTTCCCAGGAGTGTGGGGAGGAGCGCCCTCTGTGCCCCGCCCAACTGTGGCCTCGCTTCCCCGGTTACTCAAGAGCCGTGAGCCCAGCGTGAATGCGAGTTTCCGGTGGTGTTCTCCCCAACCCCGCCGTCTGGCCGTCTGTTCAGTGGCCAGTGCCCAGTGGGTGAAAGGCGCAGATGAAATGGCCCCGGGGGAGGGCCATCAGCGCCCCCTGCTGGGCCCTCCCCGTGTGACCGGGTGTCCCTGCCCCAGCGCTATGTGGACGGCGGCATCTCAGACAACCTGCCGCTCTATGAGCTCAAGAACACCATCACGGTGTCCCCCTTCTCGGGCGAGAGTGACATCTGCCCGCAGGACAGTTCCACCAACATCCACGAGCTCCGAGTCACCAACACCAGCATCCAGTTCAACCTGCGCAACCTCTACCGCCTCTCCAAGGCCCTGTTCCCACCCGAGCCCCTGGTGAGGCCCGCCCTCGCCAACGGCATGGGGGACAGCTGCCCGGGGGCCTCTCCTGGTGATAGCTCATAACTTGCCCAGCCTCTGTCCAACCTGGATCTGGCCCTGGATTCAAGTTCGCTTAGGGTGGGGTGGGGGGATGGTGCAGGGACCCCGCGGACCCCAGGGGGGCAGAACAGGGCGTGTATGGCCCCCTGCCCCAGTTTATGCCTCCCCTGCCTCAGGTGCTTCAAGAGATGTGCAAACAGGGCTACAGGGATGGCCTCCGTTTCCTGCGGCGGAACGGTGCGCGGGCTGCCCGGGGCTGGGTGGGCTCTGCTTGGCCGTCCCCTGTGGGCCAGCTGGCCGCAGCCCTGCTGATGGCCTGTCGCGTTCTCCCCACCCAGGTCTCCTGAACCGGCCCAACCCCTTGCTGGCACTGCCCCCCAGCCAGCCCCCTGCCCCTGAGGATGCCGACGCAGAGGAGGGGGCAGTGGCCATGGAGAGGACTGGAGGGAAGGACCACCCGCCTCCGCCCAGGGAGGATCACATCCTGGAGCACCTGCCCTCAAGGCTCAATGAGGGTGGGTGGGGGGAGGGGGCGGAGGGGTCCTGGGCTCTGCTTCCCCCCCGCCCCCGACCTGCCACCAACCACCCTCCTGCACCCACAGCCCTGCTGGAGGCCTGCATGGAGCCCACGGACCTGCTGACCACGCTCTCCCGCATGCTGCCCGTGCGTCTGGCCATGGCCATGATGGTGCCCTACACTCTGCCCCTGGAGAGCGCGGTGTCCTTCACCATCCGGTGAGGAGCAGGGGGCGGGCGCCCGGGACGGACTTGGGAGTCATTCCTGGGTGGTGGGCACAAGGACACAAGGAGAGGGACAGCTGGTATAAGGTGCTGCAGAGATGCCATGTCGGGCCCAGAGCCAGGGCACAGACCGGGCCGGCCCGCCCTGGCCCCTGAGGCCATGCCTTGCACCCTGCCCCAGCTTGCTCGAGTGGCTGCCCGACGTCCCTGAGGACATCCGGTGGATGAAGGAGCAGACGGGCAGCGTCTGCCAGTACCTGGTGATGCGCGCCAAGAGGAAGCTGGGCAGCCGCCTGCCCTCCAGGTGAGCCCCTCGCCGCCGTGCTGCCCCGGCCCGCAGCCTCCAGGGCCACCCCCACGCGAGCCCACCCTCCCTCCCTCCCGCCCTCCCGCAGGCTGTCGGAGCAGGTGGAGCTGCGCCGCGCCCGCTCGCTGCCCTCCGTGCCGCTGTCCTGCGCCGCCTACAGCGAGGCGCTGCCCAGCTGGATGCGCAACAGCCTGTCGCTGGGGGATGTGCTAGCCAAGTGGGAGGAGTGCCAGCGGCAGCTGCTGCTCGGGCTCTTCTGCGCCAACGTGGCCTTCCCGCCCGACGCCCTGCGCATGCGCGCCCCCGCCGGCCCGGCCCCCGCTCCCCCGCAGCACCCGCCCAGCTCTCCCCCTTGCTGAGGGCCCAGGGCCCTGGCCTTCTGGCCCCGGGGCCCCGGTGCTGCGGGCTGCCCGCCCCACCCCGCCAGCGTCCCTGTCCGTGAGGCGGGGCCCCGGGGCCAGCTGAGCTCCCCTCCGCAGTCCCTCTCCACCCCACTGCACATGAGGAGCTGGGGGCCCTCGCGCTGCCCAAGGGGGCTTGGCGGTCCACCAGCCGCTCATTCGCCGCGCTGAGGAGCGCCGGGTAGCCCCCCCAGCGTGGCCGCAGGGGCCCCTGCCTGTGCTTCAGCCTCCCCTTCGGGGCCCCGCCCCAGTGTCGGGCCAACACTCTGGGGCGCGGCGCCCCCGCCTGCGAGCGCAGTATTACTCCTGAGAACTTCGCACCTGCTCCGCCGGCCACAGTTTTTCATTTTCTGAAGAATGTGTGTGAAGAATTATTTATTTTTTGCCAAAGCAGATGTAATAAACGCCACGGCCCAGCCCTGCCTCCCTCACTTGTGTGTGGCTGCCGCCCCCCAGTGTCGCGTCTCTGCAGCTTCAGGCCGGGGCTTCCCGGGACCCTGCGTGCCTCTAACCTGGCACTCAGGGCCTGCCCGCCAGCCGTGGGGCTCCCCCTCAAAGCACCGAGGGCTTCCTAGGCTGCCGCCCACTCCGTTGGCTGGGACCCTTGGGCACAGCTTTCCAAGGGCCGATGGAAATATTTGGGACCAAGATCCTTGCAAAATAAAAACAGAACTGTTTAGTTTAGAACTTCATGGCGTCCTGGGGGTGTGGGATGATTTCCCGGTTGGATGGCTGTGCAGGCTGAGGTTCCCCAGCTGAGCGCAGGGGAGAGGTGGGCGGTGGGGGGTGGAGGGGTGGAGGGGGCTGCTTCACAGTGGGTGTTCGGCCCAGGCTGATGGGAGGTGTGGGTCTTGCCCCTGTCATCAGGAGCCTCCCTGCCCCCAACAGCATACCCAGCCCCCTGCCCGAATATAGGAGGGAGCAGGTGTGCTGAGGGGGGCTCGGTCTTGTGGGTGAGACATGCTCTGGAGGCCTCCTCTGCTCTGCCTGGGCAGTCTGAGGGGATGCGACCAGCCCCTCTTGACCACAAGGGCCCATGGGGGAAGGAGGGGTTTCTGAGCGGAGCCGGGCGCTTGGCTGGAGTCCAGAGCTGATTGCTGCTGGGGGTTTGCCCGCACCTGCCCTCCATGCTTCCCCATGGCCGCAGCCCCCAGCCAACAATAACGGTCGGGCCGGGGCTGTGACCGGGAGAGCCGGCTCAGCAGGTCCCTGCGTGCCTGTGCCAGGGGCCACCCCTTGGTCTCAAGGTCCTGTCCTGTAGGCCCAGCCGGTTCTAGTTCAGCAGGATCCCTGGGGGAGCGGAGGCCTCCAGCCCCCAGTGCTGCCAGGAGGGCCCCGGGAGGCCAGCCCCTCCAGGTGGGTGCAGGGCTGGGCCGGGACCTGGGAGGGGGACCCCTGGGAAGAAGCTGGCATTTTCTTCCCCTGCAAGGAGGTCACACACAGGCCCCCCCAGCACCTTTCTGGCAACCCTCCCCCAATGGGAGCTGCAGTCAGGGCTGTGCCCCCAAGGAGAGTTTGGGGCGACTGCTGAGACAGGAACCCCCTGCCAGCCCCCCGCAGTCATTCCCCCTCTCACACACAGGCCTCTAAAGCACCGGTTTCAATACCGCGTTGTAGTATGCTGCTCGTTTGTTTTAAAAAATATGGGAAAGAATGCTGGAGAAGCATAGGGAAGGGAGGAAAGTCACGCCACTCCTAGAGATAGCTGTTGAGAATATTTTGGTCTATTTCCTGCCTGGTTTTTCCTGCACGCTCTTTGGCGCCTGAAATCGATATCCTGAGGACTGCCCCCCCTCCTTGGCCCTGTGCAGGAAGTGTCCCCGGGGTCGTCTTCACCCCACCAGGGGCTCGGACAGGACAGACCCTGGGGGTCGGGGGCTGCATGCAGGGGCGGGCAGGCTGAGTGCCGGGCTACAGGGCAGTGCCGAGAGGCGGGGACACGGCGGGGACACGGCGACAGCGGCGGCGGCCCCGCCCGGCCGGCCCTGCCGGGGTCTCGATACTGGCAGGAGGACAGCCCAGTGTGCGCAGGTGTGGCGGTGAAGCTCGCAGGTAGGCAGGCACCTGGCGGGTCCCCTCCCCCCCCCCGCCCCCGCCTGCATTGGCCGAGTACCTCCACACCCGCCCCGCCAAGTCGCCACAGGGTGCACGGATCCCTGCGTATCACAGCCAGGGACTCCGGTACCCCTGGGGGTGCGCAGTGGCAAGGGCAGGACAGACTGGGGCCCCAGGGCGTGGGGTTTCAGGAGTCCTCCCCACCCTCCGCTCCGTGGCTGGGACACAGTGCAGCTTCCGGCTGGGACGGCCCTCTGGTTGCAGGGAGCCAGGGAGCCGCTGGTGGGGTGGCGCGCCCGCGCTGGGGTTGGGGGCGAGCCCGCACTGGGGGAGTGATCTCCGTCCACGTCCCCTCCTCCTGCCCTTTCTCAGACCCGCCCTCTTTATCGGTCGCCCCCCACCCTCAGGAATATGGGTAGGGTCCCAGTCGGGAGGTGATGCCACACTGGGGGCTGGCTTCGGGAAATTCGGGGGTCAGGGCTTTGTGGGAACGAGATGTGGTCTGATGAATGGGCAGGGCGCCCCCTGGGAAGGCCAGTGTGGTGGTGAGCACGGTGCCAGCAGGGAAGGCTGCTGGGCTAGACCCTGGGGTTCCCGACAAGGGCGTTGGAAGGCCTCGAGGCCCGGGCTGGACCCTGCACCTGCCTTCCTTGGGGCCCCAGGTCGGTGGGAGGGGCTGCGAGCAGGGAGGGCGGAGCCAGCCCGCCTGCCAGCTGGCCGGAGGCGGGGCCCAGGGTCCGCGCTGAGAGCAGCCAGGACTGGCTGGTACTCTCATTGGCCCGGCCTGGTCAGCCCCGTGCCCAGGTCGGCAGTTCCAGGACCTGTTCAAGTCCTCTGCAGCTTACCATCCCCTCACCCAAGCCCTTGCCCCCTCTCGAGAGCCCCCACCTCATTTCAGTCACAAGACCTAGAGCAGCCCCCAGCCCGCCTCCCTTAATGCAGCCTCTCCTGCCCCTGCTGGCTTCGAGGGGGGCCCGGAGCCTGCCTAGCTCCGCCCAGGCCCCAGCCCGCCGGCCCCACTGCCTGAAACTGGGCCACATGCCCCTGGCGGCCCCTCTGCCAGGCCCTCTCCCGCTTCCCATGGGGGCAGGGAGGCTCCTGTGCACCCCACCTCTGGGTGCCCACCGCTCCCGCTTAGCCCTCTGCCGCCTTTGCCTCTCACCCGCTTTGCCTGCCCTTTCCTTCTCCTCGTCTCTTCTCAGCTCTGCTCAGGCCACCCAAGGCTGAGCCCACCGCCATGGCCAGCCCCGGGAAGCCCAGGGCTGGGGAGGGCCAGGAGGAGGAGGGGTGGGAGCAGGGGCGCACCCCGGGGTCCCCGGCCGCAATGCTGGAGCAGGCCCAGGAGCTCTTCCTGCTGTGTGACAAAGAGGCCAAGGGCTTCATCACCCGGCACGACCTGCAGGTGAGCCCCTGCCCCCAGATGCCGCCTGCCCCCAGGGCTGACCTTGGCCACTCAGCCCTGCCATCCACCTTGCCAGGGCCTGCAGAGCGACCTGCCCCTCACGCCCGAGCAGCTGGAGGCTGTGTTTGAAAGCCTGGACCAGGCACACACTGGCTTCCTCACCGCTCGGGAGTTCTGCCTCGGCCTGGGTGAGCCCGGCCCCTGAGCCCCACCCCCAGCCCACTGGCACGTGTGACTTGGGGCCCACAAGGTCGGCAGCCCACGCCCCTCCGTGGCCTCCCTCCGGAGCACATACGCAAAGACACAGAGGGCCCCCAGTGCGGCGGTGTGCTCACCGGCTCCCACCCCACTGCCCGAGCCTAACCCTAGTGAGGCTGGGAGCCAGGCGTGCCTCATTCTGGCCTGAGCCCAGCTGTCACCTCCCATTCCCAGGACGGGAGTCAGACCAGAGTAAGGAAGAAAAACAGGAAACCGGGCTCAGAGAAGGGCAGGATATGTGAGGGGGCGGTGGGCTGAGCCGTGTGGGGTAACAGTCTCTCCTTCCCACGCCCTGCAGGCAAGTTCGTGGGCGTGGAGGCCACCGTGGGTGCTCTGCCCTCCCGGGCTCCAGAGGAGACCTTCGAGTCGGGCTGGTCGGATGTGCAAGGCGCGGGGGGCTCAGTGGAGGAGGACGAGGAGCTGCTGTGCTCGGCGCTGGAGCAGCTGGGGGTGGCCCGGGTCCTGGGCGAGTAAGTCGATGTTAGCCTGACCCCAGCACCCTCCACTGCTCTGTCCACCTGCGCGGGCCTGTCCAGGTTGCCCGCGTGCCTGTTCCCAGGCAGGGACCCTCGGCCAGGCTGGGTCCGGCCCTCTCAGCTGCCACTACTGTGTGCCGGGCGTGATTTCCCACAGAATTTGCATTTCTGGAGTCAGCAGTCATGGCTAAAGCCAGCACAGGCAAAGCCCTGGGTACACAAGGACACAGCCCCACTTGTACACACCGCCCGCCAGGCCAGCCCCTCAGGGGTGAGAGCCCCCGGAAGAGAATGCCCTGCCTGTCCAAGGCCACGCCCTCTGCAGGCTTACCCTTCAGGGTGGGGGAGTCCTCCCTTCGGCTTCAGCCGCTACCCACCCACCCCAGGCAGCGGGCCATTCGGGCGCTCTGGACGCGGCTGCAGCGTGAGCGGCCGGAACTGCTGGGCTCCTTCGAGGACGTCCTGATGCGCGCGTCAGCCTGCCTGGAGGAGGTGGCCCGGGAGCGGGACGGTCTGGAGCAGGCTCTGCGGAGGTGAGGGCTGGGAGGCCGGGGGCGGCCGGAGGGCCAGGCGGAGGGCCTCCTGGCTGCGGTGCTGGCGGGCTCTAAGCCGCCGCCTCACCCTCGGTTCCCCGAAGGCGGGAGAGCGAGCACCAGCGGGAAGTGCGGTGTCTGTACGAGGAGCTGGAGCAGCCGCTGCGAGAGCAGCGCCAGCGCCTACGGGGTCAGGTGGGCCCATCCCGGGCGCGCGGGTCTCCCAGGGGCTGCCTTCTTGGAGGGAACTGGTCGCACCCGCGCCCCTGCCGCCCGCGGGGGCTCAGGTGTCCCCGCGCGTCCTAGGGCCTTCCCCGGGAGGAGCGGAGAGGCCGCCTGGAACTGGAGCTGCAGAGTCGCGAGCAGGAGCTGGAGCGCGCGGGGCTGCGGCAGCGGGAGGTGAGCGGCTGCCGCGCGGAGGGATGCACGGCTGCCCAGCCCGGGCCCAAGCCCCGCCGTCCCCACGCACTCCCTGGCGACTTGGGGGGCTCTCTCCAGCCTCGACCCCTCGCTCCCCCAGCTGGAACAGCAGCTGCAGGCCCGGACCTCCGAGCAGCTGGAGGCGCAGGCGCAGAACGCACAGCTGTGGCTGGCCAACGAGGCGCTGCGGACGCAACTGGAGGGCGCGCAGGAGCAGCTCCGCCGTCTGGAGGGCGACGCGCAGGGCCGCCGCGAGCAAGCCCAACGGTGCCGGGGGTGGGCCGGACCCTCGGGGGCGGGCCCCGGGGAGGGGCGCACCTGGAGCTCCGGGCTGCAGTCGCCCCCGGCTCCAGCCCCGCCTCTGGGGTCTCCGTGGCAGGGCGGGGGGGGGGGGTCCTCCAGGGGGCCGTGCGGCACCCCGAGGCGCCTTCCTGCACCCGGATCACCACCTCCGTCCTGCAGAGACGTGGTCGCGGTCTCGAGGAACATGCAGAAAGAGAAGCTCAGCCTCCTGCGGCAACTGGAGCTCCTCAGGTGCGTCTGGAAGGGGTCCGCGCCGCCGGTTTCTACCCAGCCCCCATCACCGCCCCTCCACACCGCGAGGAAGCCCTTCCGTGCCCGCGTTCCCCACCCAGGCGTGCTTCCTCTTGAGACCCCCTCAGAGCCTGTGGGCTGCTATTCCCCAGGGAGCTGAACACGCGGCTCCGAGACGAGAGGGACGTCTGTGAGGCCCAGCGGCTGGGCAGCGGCCGCAGGAAGGCTCTGAGCTCCGCCCCCCTGCTGGGCGCCCCCTGCTGCTGCTGTTGCAGTAGCTGGGCTCGCCCCCCCAGACGCGGCTCCGGCCACCTGCCTAGTGCCCGCTGACTAGCCCGAGTGACTCACTGGGCCTCACCTGGCTGCTCAGAGAAGCCGCCCCTTGAAGGCGACTCGGCGTCGCTGGGGGCTGCCTATCCAGGATGTGGGCTCTCCCCACTGAGCTGCCCGGCCTGCCTGACTTGCAGACATGAAGGAACTAACCTGGGGGGTCAGGGACTCGTGTCTCTCGCTGCGGTCCTCATTCTATCCCCAGCGCATCGAAACTATCGGAAAACCCCTTCCTCTGAATAAAGTTCACTGACTTCATCCTCCTCGGCGTGTGGGAGCCGTAGCATTGGGACCAGGCGTCCATCGTCCTTGTGTGTCCACTGGACATGTCCAGAAGCCGTCCGCCAGAGTTGTAGGGACCAAGGCACAGAGGCCAGTCGGCCAGGAAGCGGTGGGCGGGGTTCCCTGACCGCCCCCAGCCTCCAGCGCCACCCCCTCCCCATGCCAGTCCTCACACAGCCCTGGGTGGGCTAGTTCAGCCCCCTGGAGTCCTGAGTGGAGGCACCGGGGGTGGGCCTGAGCTGTCGCCAGTGCCCTCCGCCCTGCCAGCCCGAGCCTCGGGCGGGGAGCAGGGGACGAGGGCCGCCCACTGTCCCGGGAGAGCTGTCCGCACCGAGGGCGCCGCCTCGAGCCGTCGGGCACTCGGCTCTAGCTCCCCAGCGCAGCCGGTCGCAGCCTCTGCCCTCGTTCCCGAACCTTTTCCCACCACTCCCAGGCGACACCCTCCTGTCTGGACCCTCTCACGCCGTGACCCGAGCCTCCCCTGCAAGCCGTCCTCCGCAGGGCGCCCAGAGAGGCCCCTCTCTGCCCCTGACCGCGCCTCTAGGCCGTCCCCCGGGCCGGCCCGCGTCTGTCCCAGGGGCCCCCGCAGCCCCCGCCGCGCCGCTGCTCCCGAGCGGGCGCCCTCGGGCCGCAGCCCGCCTGGCCTCGGCCTCCTCGCGTGGCCCCCAGGCGGCCGCCCGGGCTGGGGCCCCGCCCGCGCGCGCCGAGCGCCGTCGGGACCCGCCTGCGTCGCCGGCCGGGGGCGGGGCCTGCGGGCTCGGGGCGGGGCCCGGGGCGGCCCCGCGCGTCTCGGTCGCAGGCCCGGGCCGGCTGTGTCCTCCGCGCTCTCCGAGCCGCCGCCGCCGCCCCCGCCGCCCGCCGGACTCCGACGCGTGGCCGGTGAGTGCACCGCCGGGCACCGACGGCCGGGAGAAGCCGCGCGCCCGGCGACCCCGCAGGCTCCTACCGGGGGTAGACGAGTGCCCGGAGGCCCGGCGGGCCGAGGGTCCGCCGGGCGCGGGCAAGGCGCCTCCCTGGTCTCCGGGCGGTCCTTGCGGCCCCCTCGAGCCGGGGGCTCCTCCCGAGCACCCCACGCACTGCGCGAACACCGGTGCCCTCCTCTCCGCCGGTGCGAGTGGGCGGGCCGCGCGCCCCGCCAGGGCGTGGGGGTGGCGGCGGCGGTGACTTCATCGCGGTGACGCGCGAATTCCTCACCGGCCTGCCGGGAGCCGAGCTGGGAGTCCCCCACCTTGGGGCGTGGGCCGCTGACAGGCCCGGCTGGGCTTCGGGAGCCGGGGGTGGGGCGGCAGCGTCCAGGGCCGCGGGAACTGTTTCTGGCCGGCCCTTCCCTGGGGGCTCAGCTCCTCCGGGCACTCCCGGAAAGGCGGCCGGCTCCTCAGCCTTTCTCGCCCGAGGGCGGGCCGTGCGGGTGGAGCCTGTGCCTGGAAACAGCCTTCCCGGGACTCGGACCCCAGGACAGGCCCAGGTCCGCCGGCGCGGGGGGTTCTGCACCTTTTCTTCTTCCCAAGCAGCAGCTACTGCCGCTTGGTGGGGGAAGGGCCAGTTACAGGCCAGGTGCCAAGGCTCAGACTAGGAGGCTTGGAGGAGGCGTGCGGTCCCCTCCAGAATCGGACTGTCCAGAAATGTCTTCTGCCCTGCCCCGCCCTAGCCCAGGCCAAAACACCGGGCCTGGCCGCTCCCTTCTCCGCGCGCGGGGGGCGGGGCTTTGGAAGGCCAGCTCGCGGCCAGTACCTGGGTCAGCTACAAGGAGGGATGGTGGGATCCTGCCCATCCAGGTTGAGCCTGACCTGTGGCCTGTCCCTGGCCCTCTAGTGAAGCCTCCTCAGGTGGGAACTTCTGCCTGCCTGCCCTACAGAGGAGCCCTCCCACCACCCAGGTGAGTGGTAAGTCCGGCTCGGGGAGGCACCGTGTCTGTCTGGAAACAGGGCCCCAGGGCTCCTCTGCTCTCTGTGTCCCCACCCCGCTCATGCAGACACCCAGAAACGAGAGGGTGGGGTGGCTCTGGGGAGGGGCACAGTCTGGAGCTACATTTCCCCCTGGGTCAGCGTGGCTATCCCCATTCAGGAAGGACCCGCAGGTCTGGGGGTGGCGCCTGCCAGCTCTGGCTGGAAGGAAGGCAGGCCGGCCCTTTGAGGCCTGAGGGCCTTCTCCAAGGCCACAGGACTAAGCTAGAAAAGCACAGATCAGTCTACCTTTGAGCAGCTTCTGCCGCCCCTGCCCCCCCCAGCAGCCGGTAGGATCCTGCCAACCTGTGACGTGGGGCACAGGGAATGTTTGGGGTGGGGTGGGGTGAGGGGCCTGTGTGAGCTCACCTGAGGTGCCTGCAGGGCTGAGTCAGCCCGTGGTGGTGGTTCGGGGTCCTCCAAGCCTCCCCCGCCATGCCCTGGGCGCTGGTCAGGGGAGCCGGGCCCCCCAGGCTCCAGCTGGGCTGTGGGCACCATGTCTGCCCTTGCCGCAGTGGTGGCAGGGGCTTCCGAGCAGCCCTCCCCCACAGACGCTCCCAGAACCCTCACCCAGGCAGGGGGTTGGCTTGGCCCCAGCCTGGTCTGGACGTGTGTCCCCCGCTCCTCTCCCCGCTGGCCTTCGGCCGTCCTCCCGGGCAGCCCCTCCCCCACCTCCCGGCCCCAGGATGGGCGAGTTTGGGGAGAAGTCGACAGCATGCGGCACCGTCTGCCTCAAGTACCTGCTCTTCACCTTCAACTGCTGCTTCTGGGTGAGCAGTGGGCACCCCCTTCCCCGACCTCGGAGGAGCCTGGCCAGGGGTCCAGGCCCGGGGCTGGATGTGGTGACCGGTGTGCACTGCCCGCAGCTGGCTGGTCTGGCCGTCATGGCCGTGGGCATCTGGACGCTGGCCCTCAAGAGCGACTACATCAGCCTGCTGGCCTCGGGCACCTACCTGGCCACAGCCTACATCCTGGTGGTGGCGGGCGTTGTCGTCATGGTGACCGGGGCGCTGGGCTGCTGTGCCACCTTCAAGGAGCGGAGGAACCTGCTGCGTCTGGTCAGCGGGGCTGGCCGCACCGCGGGTGGGGGTGGGGCTCCCTGCCAGGCTGCCTGGGGTGGTTCTGGGTTAGGAGGGCTTAGAAGGGAGAGATGGGTGAGACTGCAGGACAGACTCTGCTGTGCTCACCTGGGAGGGGCTCCCTGCCCACCTGTGGGTCCCCGTACCCCGGCTGGGCCAGCAGAGGGAAGACGCCTGAGGAGCACTGGGAGGCCGGGGTCCTCCAGCCCTCACCCGCTGCCGGGGGCCACCATCGTGTGGCCACTTGGCAGCTGAGGGCAGTGGCTCTGCTCTGCCATGCCTGGTGCTGGGCGTCCTCACGGAATGGGGGCGTCTGTGCCCCGGCCCCCCTGACTGAGCCCCTGCTCCTCCCCCCAGTACTTCGGCCTGCTCCTTATCATCTTTCTGCTGGAGATCATTGCGGGGGTCCTGGCCTACGTCTACTACCAGCAGGTGAGGGCTGGGACAGGCCACCCGAGGACGTGGATGTGCAAGGACACACGTGCAGTGAGCTGGACACGAGCGTGCAGGAGACGTACACATAGGGACACGGACACCCACGCACTGGGCCACACGCACAGGCAGGGCACGCACGTGAAGACCTGCCATGTAAGGGTACACATGCGTGTAGGCTAGGAAGGACCAAGACATACAGGCTGCGGTGCTGAGCCTGGAGATGGGGGCGGGGCCACAGGTGGAGGGTGGACCACAGGGACGGCCAGCTGGCCCTCCGCACCCAAGCTGCCTGCTCGGTGGAGGCAGGTGTCCAGGGGATCTGGAGTGCCTTCCCTGCCACCGACCCTGCCCATGGCCGTCTGGGTGACTCCCAGCCACCTGGCCCCACAACTACCCGTCTGAGCCAGCATCCAATGCCCATTCCCTGACCCCAGCCCTTCCCAGAGTCCTCCTGCATGGCCCCCCACCCTGGTCTACGCCCACTCCCACCCTGCCCCACCTCGGAGTCTTCAACCAAGGCTGCAGCTGTCCCTCCCTCACCCCAGCTGAACGCAGAGCTCAAGGAGAACCTCAAGGACACCATGACCAGGCGGTACCACCAGCCGGGCCACGAGGGCGTGACCAGCGCTGTGGACAAGCTGCAGCAGGAGGTGGGTGGCCGGGAGGCACGGGGCGGGGCCTCCCGGGCCTCTGCGGGCGCCCGGCCCCAGGGCTGCGGCCCGGCGCTCCGCCTGAGCCCTGTTCCTGCCGCAGTTCCACTGCTGCGGCAGCAACAGCTCGCGGGACTGGCAGGACAGTGAGTGGATCCGCTCGGGCGAGGCGGACGGACGGGTGGTCCCCGACAGCTGCTGCAAGACTGTGGTGCCTGGCTGTGGGCGGCGGGACCACGCCTCCAACATCTACAAAGTGGAGGTAGGCCAGTGGGGGCCTGCTGAGCTGCCTGGGATGTCCTCGAGGCGACTGTAGGACTTGCCACCTTCAGCAGCCCCTCCACCCCTGCAGGGCGGCTGCATTACCAAGCTGGAGACCTTCATCCAGGAGCACCTGAGGGTCATCGGGGCCGTGGGCCTGGGCATCGCCTGTGTGCAGGTATGTGTGTGTAGCAGGTAGCTGGGCATCACCCGTGTGCAGGTGTGGTGTGTCTGGGGGCTGGGCACTGCCCGTGTGCAGGTGTGGTGTGGGGGTGTTGGCATCGCCCGTGTGGGGGTGCGTGTTGGGGGCTGGGCATCGCCCGTGTGCAGGTGTGGTGTCGGGGGGGCTGGGCATCTCCCATGTGCAGGTGTGGTGTGTGGGGGGGCTGGGCATCGCCCGTGTGCAGGTGTGTGTGGGGGGCTGGGCATCGCCCGTGTGCAGGTGTGGTGTGTGGGGGGGCTGGGCATCGCCCGTGTGCAGGTGTGTGTGGGGGGCTGGGCATCGCCCGTGTGCAGGTGTGGTGTGTGTGGGGGGCTGGGCACTGCCCATGTGTGGGTGTGTGCCGGGGTGCTGAGATTGCCGTGTGCAGTGTGTTGGGGGCCGGGGCCGACGTGCTCACGCTGGCCCTGTGCTCAGGTGTTCGGGATGCTCTTCACCTGCTGCCTGTACAAGAGCCTGAAGCTGGAGCACTACTGAGTGTGTCCGCGGGCGCTGGCCCTCCGTGCGCTGCAGCTTCTTGCGACGCGCTTACTGACACTCCTGAGAGCCCCAGTGCTGCGGTCCAGGTGGCGACCCTGCCCCTCGCCTACCGGGGAGACTGTCCTGCTGCCTGGGCCCCCCACCGTGCCATCACCGTGCCCTCTGGGGACCCTCAAGCCCCAGAGGCAGCTTCAAGTGCCTTTAGCTACACACCAAAGTCCCAAGGCCTAAGGTCAGCCCCACCTACCTGCTGGGCTGGGGGTTAGCAACAAAGGCCCCCCTCCCGCCACCGTCTTTGGGCTGAGATCGGGGCCTTGGGGTGCTCCCTGAGGCCTGTGCCAGTTGGGCAGAAATGGGCTGGCGCAGGGGGGCCAGGCAGCAGCAGGTGAGGCGGCCCCAGGTGCCTCCCCCAGGCCCCCTGGGGACCGGGCCTCCTCCTCAACCAGGGAAGAGCCGTCCGGGCCGGGCCTCGGCCGCCCCCCCCGCTGACCGTCTGCAGCCTGTACTGACTAGGTCGCCGCTCCCCCAGAGGCAGGACCCTGAGGGTTAGAGTCGCTGCTGTGCCCCACGCCTGGACTGCTCCTGCTCCTCGATAGGTGCTCAATAAATGTCTGTGGAACGGACGGCTGAGCTGAGGTCGCTGACAAAGGCAGTCTGGCCTCCAAGGGCTGTCCCGTCCGCAGAGTGAACAGACCCACCCGCAGGGCCGCAACAGAGGCAGACACAGGGCGGTGTGAGCTGAGAGCCGACGGGGCTCCAGGGGACGGAGGCTGGGCCAGCTGCAGACAGGCCTCGCAGGAGCTCAGCTGTTTCCTGGATGCAGGGCTGGTGATGTGGCTGAGACCCCAGGGAGCGGGTGACTGGACCGCTGCGGTTTCCAAAGGCCTGTCTGGCCACTGCACAGGGACCAGGGACGGGAGGGGGGTCTTGGGAGCGAGCCAGGTGGGGTCTGGCAGGACATCTGCCGACAGGGCAGGGTGGAGCCAGAGAAGGGTGCTGGGCCTGGTCTCTGCAGAGACCACCCATCAGACGCCTGGGCAGGTGGCCTCAGGAAGGCCGCCTCCCTCCTGCCCTCTGAGCTGCTGGAGGCACCAGGGCCTGCCTGAGCCCCGCCAAAGCGACAGCTTCTGGTTTGAAGCCTCAGCCTAAGCTGGACCGCGGTGAGCTGCCCCCCACCCCCGCCCCCGCCAGACAGCTCTCTAGTTGGTTTTCAGGGCAACGCATTTAACGCCTGGGCACTGAGAGCCCATTCAGAACAGATGCCCAGGAGAGCTGCCTCAGGGCACCTCCCACCTGCTGTGGGGTCTCAGGGGTGGCCACAGAGGCGCGTGCCCTCCGGAGTGGAGCTGCCTGCCTGCTGTGGGTGGAGCCTGGAAGCTTCTGGCGGCAGCAACCTCAGGATGCGCAGCTGTGACCACAGGGGGCACTCCACTTGGCGCAGAAAGTCTGGAGCATTGGATACCGGGGAGGAGGTGGGGACCTCTGTTCTCGGCTGAAGGGCACCCAGAACAGCGCTGTGGGACGCCGGTGCCCCCACCCCAAGCACTCGTGACATCTGTGTCTTCTGTGGGGCCAAGCGCCCACAGAGGAAGGGAGCCCCGTGCCGAGCACTCCCGTGTGGAAGGCCCACCCTCCTCCTGGGCCGTGAGGGCCTCGGGCACCAGGTAGAACCCCAGGAACCGGCGGGGCAGCCCACAAACCCAGACCAACTGTTAGGACTTCCTGGCAGTCCTCAGAAACATTTACTAGACAGTTCTTTCCAGAGAGGAAGACCCACGCCAACAGAGCCATGGGCGGGCGTGGCTTCCGGTGCCCCACACCCCAGGGGAACAAGCCGTGGGTGAGGCGCCACCTGCGGCATCGCGCGGTCACTTCTCCAGGGGAGCGTAGTTGAGCAGCTTCTCGATCAGGTCCACGTGGGCAAGCAGCATGCGGCGGCAGCAGTAGCGCTTCAGGCCCAGCGCGTCCAGGGCGTCCCTGCAGGTGGGGAGAGACCTGGCTGCAGCCTGCTCCTCCCGGCAGACAGAGGGCCTCGCCCGGGGGGAGCAGCCCCCTCTCACCTCCCAGAGACACGGCCCCAGTCACCCTCAAAGCCTCCTGTGTGTGGGCACCAGCGTGGCACCCATAAAAGGGGTGGCCGCTTGGGCAGCCCTGGCCTGGGGCATCTCGTGGAGGAGGGAGGAGTCTGGGGCAGGCTGCCAGCATTCACTCGCACTGCGGTCATTCCAGCAGCCTCCTCGGAGCCTGGTGCAGATACTACGGCCGTCCATTGCTTCCCTATCCACCCAACACAGCTACATGGAGAACCTCGCCTGGCTACCACACTCCGGGTCCCAGAGGTTCACACTTTGATAAGGATGGGGCTGTCCACACAAGGACCAAAGTCAGACTCTTGTCTAGGGTAAACTCAGACAAGTAAGGCGTAACTGCAGTGCCAAGGGGCAAACACGGAAAAGGGACCCCACAAAAGCCTGATGATGAGGGCTATGTGATTAGAAGTTTGTCCTATGTCCTAAAAAAGCCCGTGAGTCTGCAAGACATGGTTTGTTGTTCAGCCGCTCAGTCATGTCCGTGACGCCATGGACTGCAGCACGCTGAGCTCATGTTCTCCACTATCTCCCAGAGTTTGCTTGAATTCCTGTCCATTGAGTTGCTGATGCTACCTAACCATGTCCTCCTCTGCCGCTCCCTTCTCCTTTTGCCTTCAATCTTTCCCAGCATCAGTGTCTTTGAGGACACAGGGATGGGCCTACTAGCAGGGAGAACTTAGGGAGCTGATGGACAGAGGTGGCCAGGGGCCTATTTGCGGTGGAGGCGTGGAGCCAGAATACTCGAGTCCCCAGACACCAGCGCTTGACAACTAGCTCCCCTCGTCTGACTGAACTGGGGGGTGGGAGACGCTTTCCTGAGAGCAGGTCTGGAGAACAGGGCTGGCAAAGGCTCCGGGAATAAAAGCCTTGCCAGCGTCACCTGGGATCTGATGAACGTCCCTTGCCCCTGACCTGGAGGCCGAGACCCCTGACTGCCGCCTCAAGACCCCAACCCCTCAAGCCTGGATCCTCGACAGCCGCCCGAGACGCCGACGCCGCAGGCCGGGCGCCCCTGTCCCCGCCCCGGGCCCCGCAGGCCGGGCGCCCCACCCGCCGCCCCGGGCCCCACACCCGCCGCCCCGGGCCCCGCAGGCCGGGCGCCCCTGTCCCCGCCCCGGGCCCCGCAGGCCGGCGGCCGGGAGCGCGCCCCTCACCCCTCGGTGTACTCGGCCTGCAGCAGGCCCAGGTAGGCCTCCCACTTGTTGCCGACGATCTTGCCACACGTGAAGCAGCGAACGGGGATGATCATGGCGGCGGCGCGGGAGCCAGCAGCTTCGCGGCCCGGCGGCCCGACGCCCGGATCCCGCGGCGCTTCCGCCCCGGCGCGCCCATGGCGCGGGGGTGCCGCCCCGGCCCGCCCCGTCCACCTCCCCGCGGCCCCGGCGCCGCCGGCACCCGCCTCCCGCCGCGACGGCGGCTCCCCCGGCGGGCGCGGGGCGCGGGGCGCGGGGCGCGGGGCGCGGGGCGCGGGGCGCGGGGCCGGGGCGCGGGGCGCGGGGCGCGGGGCGCGGGGCGCGGGGCCGGGGCCGGGGCCGGGGCCCGGCGGGAGCCCCCCGCCCGCGCCTTGGTACGTCCCGGCCTACGGCGTCCGCGCGGGGCCGCAAGGGCTCGGCGGCGGCGTTCGCGTTGCTCGTGCCCGGCCGACGGGCTCCGCGCGGCGGGCGCGAGGCAGGTAGAGCGCCCCTGCCGGGCCGCGGGCGGAGTGCGGCCCCGAGCGCAGAGCGCGAGCCGCGTTTCAGCAACAAGTTGCGAGCCGGGTCTGGGGGCGGAGAGCGGCCGGAGGGGCCGGGCAAGGGGCGGCCTCTCCGCCTGGGGCCGCTGCCCGCGGGCACGCGGGGGTCTCTGCGCAGAGTCCGAGGGACCCTCGAGGTCGCCGCCTGGCCGGGTCGCCCGCACAGTAACGGTCCCGGCCCGGGAGCTGCCCGTATCCCTGCAGGCGGGCGGCGCGGGGCGACCCAGCCGGTGGGGGGCTCCGGCCGTCGCCGCGGTCAGCTTGGCCCCCCTCCTGCCTTCTTCCCGGGGGAGGCGCTGGCGGCCCAGGCTCCAGTCCGCGCTCGGCCGCGGCGGGCGCCAGTGACCCGGGAGCGCCGGCTCTGAGGGTCGGGAGGGCACTCGGGGTGTCTTCTGAGCTGAGACTTAAAGAGGGAGCCGGACAGACACCCGTCCGTGCGGGACAGAAGCTGTGGGAGCTGGAGGCGGTGGGGGTTTAAAGGGAGCGGGGGTGGGGGGGGGGGGGCTGTGTCTCGGGAAGGGGCGAGAGGTGAGCCCCCTGGTCCTGTGACTGTCGGCTGGGGGAGGGCTGTGTGCACTGAGAAGCAAGGAAGGCTCCCTGGAGGAGGCGAGCTTTGGGCTGAGGAGGGTGGGCTAGGCACCTAGGCAGGGTCTCCTCACGTTTGCTGGCCTGGGGCGTCAGGGTCTCTGGTTGGGGTGGGGGGTCGGGATGGGCCCACCATGTTGGGTCCCAGGCGTCAGCTCAGAGTCCTCCTGGGGTGGGGGGTGGACTCTGACTGTAAGTCAAGGGGCAGGGAGTGGAGGTCCCGGGGAGGCTGGCCAGCACTTCTGCGTCTGGAGTTTGGCTCTGGCCACCCTCCCCAGCGGGGTTCGCCGTCCCCCACCCTGCCACGTGCGGAGCCACGAGCAGAAGCCACTTCCCTGCCCTGCCTGCCCCCGCCCCCCTTCCCAAGCTGACTGGACGCACATCCTGTCCCCGGCTGGGATGGGGCCTTGAGTCACAGTGGCCTGGGGTGGACCCAGGCTCAGCTGTAGAGGCGGCTGCAGAGGTGAGGGGGACAGGCGGGAGGCTCTTCTAGAGCGAGGGTGGGTGCGTGCAGGCTTCCTGGGGGAGGGCCCTGTGGTCCACCGCACCTCGCTCTGGCCCAGCGGCTGTTTACTCCCAGAGACTGAGGGGCGGCGGGAGAGCCAAGTGGACATTCCGGGAATTCCGAGAACTGCGTGTGGATTCGGGGGGGACCTCCCCCCTGCAGCTCCCTGGTTTCCCAGGAGGGGATTGCTGAGCAGCGTGGCGGCACAGGCCACCAGCACATGTGTGCTCAGAGGCCCCTTGGGCACTTGGCCTCCGTGCCCACTCCGCCCTGGCTCAGGCCTGGCCAGGCTGGATCTGAGGACCCTGGGGGGGCCTCACGTCAGCCTTCTCCCCCGCTGGGCCTTCTCCCTCCCTGTGGGTGCTGAGGGGGCAGGCTGGGCGTAGTCCAGCTGTCCTCAGGGTGGGCAGGGGCAGAGAGCACCCCAGGGGCCTGGTGCACTCATGGGGGCGCCGGGGTGGGACAGGCCCGCAGTGGGGGCCCTGGGGATGAGCGCAGATGTGGCCCAGACCTCGGGCTTGGCCTGGAGATGGGCAGGGAGAGTGAGGCGCTGGGTTTCCGAGGAGGGGGTTCCTGCCCCCAGGGGCGGGGACACAGGGCGGGAGGGTGGTGCTCACATGTGGTCTGGAACCCGTGCGCCCTACTTCCTGCCAGAGGAGGGTCACTTCAGGGCAGGCGGGGGACAAGGGGAAATCCGCGATCAAAGCTTCAGCCGCTGAGACCCTGTGCCCTGGGTGTTGTCCTGGAAACGCCTCCTGAGAGACGGAGCTGCCCAGGAGGCAGCTGACCCTGCGCCCCCGTCTTGGACCACAGCGTCTGCCTCCCCTTCTGTGTGGGGGGGCCGGAGGCCACGAAGGTGGAGGGGCGGGATCCCAGCGCAGCCCCGAGCACCCAAGCTCTGGCCGCTCTGGTTAAGCTGTGCTCACACGTGGGGGGCGGTGTGGTGAGCAGGGGGCGTGGATGCCTCGTCGGGGTTTGACGGGGTCGCCCACCTGCTGCACCCGCGGTGACCCTCTGGGCCCTGGGGTCCCTGGCGGTGTTTGCCGGCCAGCTGTGCAACCTAGTGACCCTGTGGATGGGCATGGCCCTTGAGGATGGCCCGCTCGGCCGTGCGTGGGGCTCCCAGAAGGCACTGGTGTGTAGGGGGCAGGCTGGAGTGTCAGTGCCCAGGTGGGGAAGGGAGCTCCCAGGCCCCAGGGTGGCGGGAGGGTCCTGAGGGGAGCCCCTGTCCTCGGGTTGGCCTCACTGGGCCTGGGGAAGTGCTGGAGGCCTCTGGGTGGCCTTTTCCCTGGGGACCCCTCTCCTGGAGGTAGTGTCTTCCAGGCCAGGGGGAGGAGGGCTTGTGGGCCCGGGTGCTTGTGCGCCCCTCCCCCGGGGTCGGGGGCTGAAGCAGCAGCAGGAAGGCCGGCTCCGCAGGCCTGTTTGTGTTGGCGGGGCTTCCTGGCTCCTCGCAGTCGCCTCAGAGCCGGCAACCTGGGGGCCCGGGCTGGGCGGCCGGCTCTGCACCCTGAGGTGCGGGCACGCTCACTGGCTCTGCTGGGGCCCGTCTGCCGCAGGCCTCCGAGGCCGCCGGGCCAGCACTTTCGGTGTTTGGGGAGGTCCTTCTCTGAGCTGGGCTTCGGTCTGGCCAGGTAGGTGCC
Source organism: Budorcas taxicolor (assembly GCF_023091745.1). Taxonomy (NCBI): domain Eukaryota; kingdom Metazoa; phylum Chordata; class Mammalia; order Artiodactyla; family Bovidae; genus Budorcas; species Budorcas taxicolor. The sequence goes on along the minus strand of NC_068934.1, from coordinate 51,227,300 downwards.
CACGCTCCCCCGGGCTCCCTCCTGCCCCTGCCCCGGGCCCCAGAGGGTCCCAGAGGCCCAGCCTGGGGCTGGCAGGGCTGGCAAGGGCTTCTTGCTCTGCCCATCCTGACCGCCTGCCGCGCGCATTATTCTGGGGACCCAGGCCTCTGCAGTCCTGCACACAGAGGAGGCCCAGAGCAGGCCAGGGGGCAGGAGGCTTCCTGGAGGAGGCGGCCGGGCTAGGTGAGGCGCTGGGACAGCCAGTTCCTGTCTGGCCCTATAGCCACCCCCACCCCCCGACTGAGGCTTGAGTATGGGCTGCCCGGGATGAGGTGGGGCCCTGTGTTCACGGAGGGGCATGGCGGTCACCCGTGGAGGGTCCCGGGGCTGCACTGGGTGGGGGTGTAGGGGGGTCGGCGGCTGGGAGGGGTGCGGGTGGAGCTGCCCCTCAGGGCCTGGCTGGGAGGCCCATCTCCTGAGCCCAGGTCTGGGGGGGTGCGGCTGCGGAGGCGGTCTCAGGGCTGGGGGCTCAGGCTGTGGGTTTCGGCGTCTGCAGCGTCGCTGTGGGCTCCGGGAAGGGGGCTCATCAGAGAACACGGCGGGGTGGCCCCCTCACGCCCCTGCCCTCCGTACTCCTGGGCCTGAGCCCCTCCCTGGGCGCAGGGGCACAGGGTTCACTGAGGTGGGGGTGGGGTCCCGGGCCTGGTCCGGGTGCCTCCTTTCTCGCAGTGGTGGGTGCTGGTCACCCCCCGAGTGAGGGAACCGGTCTCAGGTTGCCAAGCCTCCACCTGCTCGGTGGCTTTGTGTCTGCCGCAGGTGTGGGTTTGAGAGGACGTGCTGCAGAGGGTGGCCCAGGAGGGGGTGGGCAGGGCGGGGGGTGGGGGGCTTGTGAGCCTCTGCTGTCCGCCGCCAGCTGCTGGAAGACCACCCCCCCCCCCCCGCCGGCTGCAGGGAGCCCCTGACCGAGGGGTCAGGCGTTGGGGGAGGAGTGTGGCCTTGGCCCTCCTCACCCGCAATACCTGGCTGGTAGGGGTCACAGAGTCCCCTCTCTACGCAAGTCCATTAAGGGCCTCGTGACACATCGCTGGCTGGCTCCGCGGGGAGGCTGGGGGCTCAGGGCATCCGTCTCTGGGAAGTGGGAGGGCGCAGGGTGCAGGGCCCTGGGGCACGTGGACCGTCAGGCTGGGCTCCGGGCTGCGGGGCTGCTGGGGGCTGGACGGCCTTCCGTCTGCTGACCACGTGTATTCTCTGAGTGCAGCCCCGTGCGGGCATGCTTGTGCCTCAGGGCTGGGCCCTGAGTCTGCGCACATCGCCCCCGGCCCCCAGCCGCCCCCTCTCCCCGCAGGGATCCCGCCCCGGGTGCAGAGCCCCCGCAGAGGCTGGGAACGAGGCGCAGTGTGGCCTCCACTCCGCCTGTCTTCCCTCCACAGAGCTGCGGCTTTGGCCTTGCTGACTGCTCACCTGCCGGCTGGCCGGCCCTCAGGGCCACCAGGCACCGCCCGCCTTCTTCCCAGGCAAGCCAGGTAGGGCAGGGCCTCACTGGTGGAGGCTCTCCTGGTCCCGGGACAGACCGGGACTACGCCAGCCTGGTGTGGCCCTCTTGGCATGTGTCCCACTGCTGGGGGAGCTGCTGGGCGTCGGGGGTGGGGTCCCGGGGCTCCCGTCCACGTTCCCACTGGCCCCGGCATCCTTGGTTGTCTCCTGGGTGAATCTCAGCTCAGGCTCAGCGGCTCACGGCGGGGACCAGAGCAGGGTTTTAGAGGCTGGGGAGGGTTTTCAGGAGTCCTGGGGCATTGGCATGGTGTTGGCTGAGTGAAGCAGGGGAGAGGGCACCCTGGGTGCTGGGCCCCTTGTGGGAACCAGCCAGCCTTGCACTGGGCTGAAGGGTGGAGGGGAGGCTCCTGGCCCCCAGCCCTGTCCTCAGAGGCGCTGCCCTTCAGCCCGCCTGTGCCCACTGCGCCTCTCAGGGCCCTGAGTGGCCGTCCCTGGCTTGGGCATGTGGGCTGGCAGAGTTGGGCCAAGGGGGAGGTGGCCAGAGGCTGCTGGTGGTCACCAGGATCTCCCGGGCTCACCGCTGCCACTTGCCGCCTCAGCAGAGCTGTGGCCAGTGGTCTCTGCAGAGCCTGCACGGGGGCCCTCTGCGGCTGGCCTCTCCACCGGGCCCTTGGTCGGCAGCGTGTCCCTTCCCGGGGGCCCAGCAGGGCTCAGCCTTGGTCTCCTCATTGTCGCCTACCCCTCAACTTGTTTTTCTCCCTCCCCCCCCCCCCGATTCCTTCCTTCCCTCTGAGTTCTGCTGACCTTGGGCGAGTTGAGTCCTTCCCTCTTTCGACTGCAGCTTCCTGGACCATCCGACAGGGTGGGTGCTGCTCTGGGTGGCCTTGGTGACTGGGTAGACCCAGTCCAGGGCGGGGGGCGTCCCTGCCTGTCGCACCACCCTCCCCGGGGCCGGGCCCCCTGCTGAACCGAGAGGAGGAGGGGGGCTGCAGGCAGGAGGGGAGGGGGCGTCCAGGCCTCCGGCGGGGGTCTTCCCTCCACACGCAGGGCCTCCACCAGTGGGGTGGGCTGTGGGGGCTCAGCAGAGGGGCCGTCTGTCCCCGTGCAAGGGGCCTCGGAGCTCCAGTGTGCTGCCGAGGCTTGTGTGCAGGTGTCTGGGAGGGGCCGGTGCAGCGTGACAGTCAGGGCACCTTCGTCAGATTATGGAGATTCTCAAGACTGGCAGCAGCGTGGCCCACCTGCCAGGGGTCCTGTGTGACTGCACGTCGCACGTGCCCAGGAAGCCAGGACCGGGGCGAAGGCGGAGGGGTCCTGCGGGCTCGGGCCTGGAGTGGGCTGCCAGCCTTGCACACGTCTGTGGCCTGCCTTGGGCCCAGTGATGACGCCAGCGCCCTTGCCTGGCAGGGTGGCCGCCCTCCCAGCTCCCCCTGCCCCGGCCTCTCCCGGAGGCTTGTCCTTCCCCTCTGCCTGGTCTCCCGGGACCGCCCCCGGCTGGGGTCCCCAGGCTGACCCAGGGCCCCGCGCATCCCTCGCCGGCCCGGGGTGCACCCCGGGTGTGTTCCGGCTGCGCCCTCTGCGCTGCCTCGATCTGGGCGGGCAGGCGGAGCTGCCCCACGTCGCCCCCAGACAGCAAGTGGGTCACCCCTCATCTGCAAAGCGCTTTGCGTTTCGCGTGCGGTCGGAGGCCGCCGAGCCCGGCCGCCAGCGGGGTCCCGGCGCGCTGCGGCTTCCGGGCAGGGCCGGGGCGTCGTGCCGGGGCTGAGAGCTGCCGGCCCCGCGCCCCCGGCCCCGGCGGGCGCTCCGCGGGCGGGCGGAGGAGCGGCGGGCGGGGCGCGCCGGGGGCGGGGTCCGCGCGGGGCGGGCCGGGGGCGGGCCGGGGCTGCGATTGGCCGGCGCGGGGCGGGGCGGCCGGAGCGGCGGGGCGGCGTCCGCGCGAGGCGCGCGGGCCGGGCGGGCCGGGGCTGCGGCGCGCGGGCAGGTGTCCGCGGCCCGCCGCCGGTCGTCCCCGCGGGCCGGGGCGGGGAGCCCGGCGGCCCCGCGCGATGCGCCGCTCGAGCACGGACGAGTCCACGTACCGGCGCAGCCCGTCGCCGCCGGGCAAGGAGCCGGGCTTCGCACGCGGCGGCCCCTTCTTCGGCCTGCACGCCAGCCCCGGCCCCAAGGCGGCCCAGGCGCGCTACACGTCGCCTAAGGGCAACAAGTACGTGGTCTTCTACCTGGACCTGTCCTTCATCTTCCTCCTAGAGCTCAAGCGCTGCAGCATGGCGCGCGGCTGCCTGCAGGGCGTCAAGTACCTCATGTTCGCCTTCAACCTGCTCTTCTGGGTGAGTGGCGGCGGGCCCGGGTCGCCGCTCCCGCTGGGGGGTGGGGTGGGGGCGGGACACTCGGGACGCTGGCTGGCGGTGTGCCTGGGGTCGCTGGGGCCAGGGCAGCGCGGCTCCTGGGGGTTCCGGTACTGCTGGGGTCCGCCAAGCTGCACCCTGGGCGGCCGCCCTGCATCCCCTCCGCTCTGTCTCTTGCTGAGACTGGATGTGTGCTGCACCTGCCGTGGGGCGGCGTGGGGCCCCGCGCCTTCCCTCTGCCGGGCCGCTGGCTCCTTCCCCTCCGCCGTGCCCTCGCTCTTCGTGGGCACAGCCTCCCCAGCAGACCCGCCTTCCTGGCGCCAAGGACCGTACTTGCAGAGGGGCTGGGGGGCGGTGGGGATGGCAGGGCGAGCCCTCCGCTGGACCGGCTCCTGGGCAGAACAGGGGCTGGGGCCAGCGGGAGGGCTGTCTGGCCTTCTGCTGCACCTCCAGCCAGGTGGGGGCTGGTCTAACTTTGTCTAAGGTGGCTGGGTTTGCTCAGATGAGGTGCCTGTGTCCAGGGTCAGAGCTGTTGGTGCTACAGGGGGGCCCCCTCCCTCGAAAAACCCCAACACTGGAGGGCAGAGTTGCCGTCCACACCCAGGTGGGGGGGTTGGGCACGCACATGGGGGTGTCACACTGGCACCGGGAGCCAACCCAGCCGGGCCTGGGCCCCCCAGCCGGGCTGCGGGGCCTGTGGAGAGATGATGCCAAGGTCACAGCCGCTCCATCGCTAATTCCCGACGCCGCTCTCCTTCCATGGTGGGAGCGTGGGGGCGTGGCTGTCTCTCCTGCGGGGGCTCTGGACCCCAGAAGGAGGCCACCGACTGTAAACTCGTTCGCCTGAGCTCCACTTACCGCGAAAGGCTCAGAAAGCACCACCTGACTGCACCTCCCCTTTCCTGGGCTCTGGCCTAAGAAGTACAGGGTCGCTGGGAAGGTGGGGAGGCTTCTGCCCCAGTTGCCCACCCCCACAGGGGTCACTCAAAAGGTTCTCTGCAAGGAGCTCCTGGGAGGGGCCAGGCCCAGAGCTGAGAAGCCCCCATAGGCCAAGAGCAGAGGCGGCTGAGGCTGCACTCTGCCCAGGAGTGGGGGGCACAGCCGTCTCCTCCTTGCGGGGCCCTGGGCAGGAGCGGGGGCACCAATCAGGAGCAGGGGGTGGGCACCCGGCCAGGAGCGGGGGGCACCGGTGTGGTGAGCGGCGAGCAGCTGGCAGGGTCAGTCTGCCCCGGGCAGTGTGACGGGAGAGGGCTGCAGGTGGCCTTGTGACTGGTGAGCAGGAAGGGTGGCGGGCGGATGGGGGATGGGCGGTGGCAGGGGGAGGTCCTGGGGGGCAGGACCTGCTTCTCCCCCCGCACCCCTCCTCAGAGACGGGGGTATCTGCTTGTTGGGAGGAGGAGAGGGGGCCCTCGAGGGGCCTGTGCCCGAGGGGCAGCCCCCCAAACGGCCCGGCAGAGCTGTCTCTGCCCTGTGAACCCCGAAGGCGCCTCTACACCAGCTGCAGGGTGGACATGCTCCAGTGATCCCTGCCGTGGACGCCGTCCTCAGCCCCGGAAAGAACATCAGGAACCCCTGGGGACCCTCTCCAGGGCTAGAAAATCTGATCCCTTTATTATCCAATTACACTTCCTGGCCAGGTGGCCTGGCCTGGGGGCTGGCTTGGTCCCTCCACACCCCACCTTGGTGCCCTGCGGCCTTGGGGGTCTGCGGTCGGAGAGAGGACCCCCAGGAAACACAGGCCAGGGGTGGTGAGCGTGGCTGGGGGGCTGACTGGACCCCCACCCCGCCAGGCCCTGCGCAGGTGTCAGCCGGGCCCTCGCTGCTGCTGATGGGGCTGCGGGGTGGGGCAGAGCCCCCCTTTCTCGGGATTGGCACCGTTGCTCCTGGGGGTGCTGAGCCCCTGCTGGAATTCTTTGCCCCAGTGTTTCCCACTTGGGAGAAGCTGAGGGGAGGTGGAACGCCGCTTGCGGGTCAAGGTGTGGTGACCCCTGGGGCTTCCTCCTGCGCCCGCAGCTCAGCAGGGCACACTTGTCCTTGAGTCGCCCCGGAGCCCCCTTCTCCACTGCAGACCCCGTGGGCCCACCCCGCACCCGGCGCGCTCTGCCTGGGCCTAAGCCGGCCTCCCCAGCAGCGCCTCCTGCCCCTCCCATCCATCCCCGTGGTCCTGGCTGAGGGTGGGCAGGGGGCTGGCTCTGGAGGCAACCGTGCTCTGCTGGACGGGTTTTCCCTGGGGGTTCCTGGACGGAGTCTGGAAGGGCCGGGCTGGGACCTCCAGCCGCGGGTCCTCGTGTGAATCTGCTGGGTCCTGTGTGTCCTGCGGGTCAACAGCATGGCTCAGGAGAGTCGATGGTATCCCCCGTGCTTGTGAAGGGGTGTCCTGAGATGGAGCCCGGAAGGCCCAGGCGAGCTGCAGGGGGCACGGGGGGCCGGTGAGGCCCAGGTGTCGGCCAACCCCCAGACTGTGCCCCCACCCAGGGCCACCGGGCCCTCCTGGGGAGGCACAGCCCCACGGGGGACACCACCACCCTCCAGGGGCACCGCTACCTTCCAGGCGGGCAGGCGGTGGGCAGCTTAGGGCTAGGGTCCCTGAGCCAGGGGCATCCACTGGGGAGGAGGGCTGTGTGCGGGGCTCAGGAGGTGGCAGTGGGGCTGAGCAGCCCCTGGGCACTCTCCCTGCCCCTCCCCAGCTCTGGGGGGTGCTCAGGGCTCCCCGGGGCAGTTTCTGCAGCCCTGGGGATGGTCTTGGTGGTGGGGGCGGTCCTGAGTGGAGGCAGGGCTGGTTCTGAAAGGCGACGACGCTCCCGTGACTGGCGGGGCCTCAGCCTGCAGCCCGGCCGCTCCCGGGCGTGGCTAACTTGCTGCCGTCCCCCAGCCCCGTCCAGACGGGAGGGCTCCCTGCGCCGCCTCCCCCGCGTCATGGGCCGGCCTGCCTGTGTGGCTGCGGTGGGTGTCCTGCCTGCTCCCGTCGTCTGCTGCCCGGGCCTCCCTGGCTCCCTGGGCAAGTCCCACTCTGTGGACCCTCCGCCTCCCCAGCCAGCCCAGGGTGCGCTTGGTTTCCCCCCGAGGAGCTGCAGACAGGCCTGGCCTCTGGTCCCAGTCTCCTGGGACGGTGAAAGAGGGCCCAAGAGCCAGAAGGCTCTGCAGACCTGGGACCACCTCCGCCGGCGCCCCTACCCTCGGGGAATCAGGCAGGCCAAGGGGCCCTGCTGGAGGTCATGGGGCGGGGCCGGGGGTCTGCGGACCTCAGCCCCCATGACTGCTCTTGGCTCAGGCCTTCTGGGGGTGCTGGGGGCAGCTGTGTGTCCTGGTTCCGCTTTCTTCCTGCAGCGGGGAGGGGGCGGGGTGGTGGGGGTCCTGCTGCCGGCGACCACGAGCCAGGGTAGGTGGGCCGTGAGTGTGGGAAGCCAGGGTCCTTGGCTGTCCCGGTCAGGTCAGGGGTCAGGATGCCCCAGGACGCCTGTCCCACATGAGGCCTGTCCCTGGGGCCAGCAGCTGGAAGACAGGGCCTCTGGGGCCCGAGGTTGGTCCCCTGTGGTGGCAGCGGTGGGCCTCCCTGTCCCACCCCACCAGCATGCCAGCCCCCTCTGATCAGGGACTTGGTGGCTTCTCACATGGGTTGGGGGTGGCAGCAGTTGGTCAGGGGGCTTTGGGAGCTCTGTTTGGGGCAGAGAGGTGTGGCTTCAGCCCCTAAGGGGGCCAGGGGGCAGTGGAGAGGCCCCGGGGCCTGTATGGGGGTGCAGCCCTAGCTCCCCGCTGAGGTCCCACCGGTCTGCTCCCCAGCGGCCCCCCTTCCTCTCAGACACCAGTCTGGGGCGGGGGTCGGTGGGCTGGAGCCGGCCCCTCTCTCGGAGCCTGGAGGGAGGCCGGCCTTCCTGGAGTGTAAGGAGGACAATTGCAGTCAGTTGCACAGATTCTTTGTTTGTGGCCGCGCGGCACATGGGCCTGTAGTCCCCGGGCTGGACCAGGGACTGCCCACCCCACCGCAGGTGCAGTCTTCCCCGCTGTGCCGGCGGGGCAGCCCCTTCGCCACACAGAGTTTCTGCTCCCCGCCAGCGTGGTGCCCGAGCCCCGGCATTCGGGCCCCCAGCCCCTGCCCTGGGGACCTGCAGACCTGATTTCTAGCCCAGGGGACAGGTCTTTCCACCCGTGAACTTCACAGAGATGGGCTCCTCCCTTCCCCTGGGGCTGTTCTTGGCTCAGAGGGGGATGTCACCCCACCGTGCCCGGCCACACCCCCAAGACGGTGCCAGCTGCCCGGTGGGGGGCTTCTGACACACGCTTGGCCCCTGTGGGCACCTGGCCCTTCACCCCGTTCCAAGGATCGGGCCAGCTGCCCGGCCATCTGCCATGCCGAGCCACGTGACTGGAGGGCTGGCGCCCCCCGTGGGCCTCACCAAGGGGCCCCACCTGCCTAGCCCTAGCCCAGTCCAGTCCTCCAAAATATGGACAAGAAAAGAGACAGCAGGAGGTGGGGAGGGCGTGCCAGGCTGGGCACAGGGGGTAGGGTGTGCACTCCAGGTGTGAGACGGGGACAGGAAGGCCCTGGGGACTGCAGGGTTGGGATGGGGGGCCCGGGGCGGGGCTGCCGTGGGGTGGGGGTCTGCTCCTGGGAGGACACAGTGGGATGGGGTGGGGTGCAGCCCCCTGCCCGCTGCTGCCCGCGGGCCCGTCCTGGGAGGGGCCTCAGGCCCTTCTACGCTTGCTTCTCTGTCCGGGTTCCACAGGGCCCATTTCCCCCGTACTCAGAGGCTGTAATTTTCCTGCCAAAATGTTTTAAAAGCTGCCTACGCAGAAGCAGCTTCACAATTACAGGTAATTTTCTTACCCACGTGCCCGCATCGCGTTCACGCTGTTGTTGGTGGCTGGTCTGTGCCTGAGTGCGGAGCCGAGTGACATGTCTGGGTGTCACCGTGGGCCAGGTCCGTGTCATGGGCGGGCCCAGGCCCTGCAGGACGCTTCCCCCAGACGGCCTCCCGTGACCCTCCCTGGGTCTCCGCAGGGCCAGGGGCTTGGAGGCGCTCGTCCTGTGGACCACAGCTGTCCGTGCCGACCTCAAGGGCAGAGCCGGCTGGCTGGCTGTTGGGTTTTAGAGGAAGGTGCTCCCCTCTGCTCAGAGGCAGCCCCGCACCCCCCACCAGCGCCGGCCTGGGGGCTTGGCCTGGGGCTGAGCCCCTGGAGCGGGAGACGGTGTGCCTGGTCAGCGGGGATGGGCAGGTGTGGGACCAGGATGCCTGCTTTGGATTCTTTGGGGGGGCAGCCCCTGCCCCTGACCTGGGTCCCCCCTCTGCTGCAACGCTGGGCAGAGGCCAGGGGAGACCATCTGTGTGTGTGTGGCCCACACTGGCACCTGGAGAGCCCAGGGACCTGGGGTGGCCCTGAGTGCCTGTTTCCTGCCTGTCGGCTGGTGGGAGGGCTTGTGACCCGCGCCGGTCCCGGCCTCTTCAGGGTCCCCTGATGGCGCCCCCGGGCAGGGGTGGGTGCCCTGCTGCCCCAAGTGGCCTTGCCTGCAGTCAGCACCGTGGACAGCTCTGTCCCTGTGCCTGGCGGGGGCCTGCCACATGGGGGTCATCCCTCTCCCACAGGAGGGGCACACACACACTCTCACATGGCTCCTTATGGGGACACACAGACATATACACGTGTCCTTATGGGGACACACACACCCACGTCTCCTTACAGCCAGCTGACCCTGCCCAGCCTGGACACACACACAAATACACACTTCCTTATGGTCAACAGACCCTGCCAGCCTTGGGCTTGAGCTCCCATTTCATCTTGGGGCATCCCCAAGGCTTCAGAGTCCCAGCTGGCTGCGGGCCCCCACCCTCCTGGCCGCCCTCGCCCCCCCGGGGCCAGGTGTCTCCCCGGATTCATCACCGCCTGGCCTCCCCTGCCTCTTCCTCCTGTTTGAATCAGTTTTTGTAAGGAGCAATTAGGAAGTTCAGTAAAAGCTGCAGTGGTCGGGGGAGTGGGCCAGGGAGTGGGCTGGTGTGGGCTCGGGGGCAGCCCCACGGGGGGAACGGCTGGGGCCGGGGATGCAGGCCGGACGGCCAGTGGGTGCCTGGCGGGCTCCTCACCTGCGCCCCCCTCTGTGCCCCGGCCCAGCTGGGCGGCTGCGGCATCCTGGGCGTGGGCATCTGGCTGGCGGCCACACAGGGGAACTTCGCCACCCTGTCTTCCTCCTTCCCGTCGCTGTCGGCCGCCAACCTGCTCATCGTCACCGGCGCCTTCGTGATGGCCATCGGCTTTGTGGGCTGCATCGGGGCCATCAAGGAGAACAGATGCCTCCTGCTCACCGTGAGTCCAGTGGGGGGGCAGGCCGGGCCGGGGTGGCCCTGATGGACACAGGTGCACGTGTACACGCACCCCTGCACGTATGCCAGGCAGAGCCCCTCCGACTGGCACTGGGCCTGCTTTCTGCGAGACCGCCTGTCCCAGGACCCCCTCCCAGCTCCTGTCCCAGCCCTCTCAGTCCCCCAGGACCCTGTGCGGGGCGGGTGGGGCCCTCCGTGCGGGCCGGGTGGGCAGCACGGCTGAGGCTGGCGGTCCCGGCCCGCAGTTCTTCGTGGCGCTGCTACTGGTGTTCCTGCTAGAGGCCTGCATCACCATCCTCTTCTTCGCCTACACTGACAAGGTACAACTGCGCTGTGGCACGGGCTGTGTGGCACGGGCTGCACCCTCCCAGAGGCAAGGGGGCGGGAGGGGCCGAGAACCGACGCCAGGGACCCCAGCCCGGCTCTGGTCGCAACCACAGGTTCTGGCGGCCAGGCCTGGGGGAAACCGCAGGGCCTTGGAGGCTCCAGAGAGTCTGAGCACCCAGGGGCCCCCCGTCTTCAGCCGCGTGTCAGCTCGATGGGGAAGTCTCCCACCCCCTGCTGTTGCTTGATGACACACGCCAGGGTGTGTTTACATGCTTTATTCTCTGGTTATGCCCCAAGACTGTTACTTTTTGTTCATCTGGTTTAGCGCTGGCTACTGGAGCTCTGTGGCTCCCACATCCTTACCTCCTCCTCCAACACCTCCCTCTCTGCTGCTAGGAGACACCCCCCAGGTCCATCTTGGGGGGCCCCTGCCCCAGCCCTGGAATCGGCCATTTCTCTAGGGAGCCTGGTTCCTTCATGGAGAAAGAATGGTCTTAGGAACCAAGGTCTGGGCCTTGTTGGAGCCAGGGGTCCCAGCGGGCGCGTGCAGACGCTGCCCTGGGTGTGCGGTGCCCGACTGTCTCCATCTGCAAGTTAACTGCCATAAGCTCGTGCTGACGCGTCTGACTCGGATCCCATGCTCAGCACCACGAGAGGCCCAGGGAGGCCTTGGGGCGCCAGAGCGTGGTGGAGCCTTCAAGGCAGGGCGACTGCAGGGAGGCGGACAGAGGGCACCTGGGGCCGGCGCGGGCGCGGGTCCGGCCGAGGCAGGTGGAGCTGGCCGCAAGGTGGCCCTGCCGTCCTGCAGATCGACAGGTACGCCCAGCAGGACCTGAAGAAGGGCCTGCACCTGTACGGCACCCCGGGCAACGTGGGCCTTACCAACGCCTGGAGCATCATCCAGACGGACGTGAGGCGGGGCGGGGCGGGGGCGGGGCCCGGGCGGGGCGGGGCGAGGGCGTGGCGGGGCAGGGCGGGGGCGTGGCCCGGGCGGGGGCGGGGCGGGGCAGGGCGTGGCGGGGCGCGGCGTGGCGTGGCCCGGCCGGGGGCGGGGCGGGGCAGGGCGGGGCCCGGGCGTGGCGGGGCGGGGCCCCCTCTGCACAGTCCCAGCCCTCCTCTCCCGCAGTTCCGCTGCTGCGGGGTCTCCAACTACACCGACTGGTTCGAGGTCTACAACGCCACGCGTGTCCCCGACTCCTGCTGCCTGGAGTTCAGCGAGAGCTGCGGGCTGCACGCGCCCGGCACCTGGTGGAAAGCGGTGAGCCTGTGCCCTCCGGCCGGGCGCGGCTCGGGCCCCTGGGGGCAGGGGCCGACCTCGCCGCCTCCCTGACGCCGACTCTCTCTCCAGCCGTGTTACGAGACTGTGAAGATGTGGCTCCAGGAGAACCTGCTGGCTGTGGGCGTCTTCGGGCTGTGCACGGCCCTGGTGCAGGTAGGAGGCCCCACCTGAGCCCTGAGCCCGAAGAACCGGGCAGCTGAGGAGTCTGGCTCCCTGGCAGAGGTGCAGGGGCCTCCGGGGGATTGTCAGGGGCGGCGTCCACGGGGAGGTGACCTGTGACACCTCAGGGACAGACTCCTGAGCTGAGGGTCTGATCTCGTGGACGGAGATCAGCCCCGGCGCCTCTGCTGAGGGTTGCGCACCAGCCGTGTCCCCACACCCCTGCCAGGGGCTGTGGGGGGAGGGGCGTGGTCACAGGACTGCCCAGTGCAGGGCGAAGGTGGGCAGTGCAGACCCTGCTGAGGCCCGGCCGGCCAGCCCCTGCTCCCCAACCTTCATGCAGGACCTGAGGACCAGCCCCAGGGGTAGCCCAAGCAGTGTCAGGGCAGCCGTTTCTGGGGTGCAGGCAGAGGCCACCGCCAGTCACCCCCAGGGTGATCGCAAAGGAGTGCAGGGCAGCTGCTGGGGGCCCAGCCTGGAACCTCTAGGCCCTGAGGCCAGCGGAGCCCGGGTGGCGAAACCCACTCCAAGGGGAAGCGGGTCGGGGTCTGGCCTACGGGGTGGCTCTAGGCCTGTGGGGGGCATGCCCTGCCGGAGGCTTCCCCAAGGATGGGAGTTCCAGCCCCCCAGGACGCCGCGAGTGCAGTGGCCGTGCCGGCCACTGGCCGTGGTCCTGAGCGGCCCTGCCCAGCCCCCGCTGTTCCCGCAGATCCTGGGCCTGACCTTCGCCATGACCATGTACTGCCAGGTGGTGAGCGCGGACACCTACTGTGCATAGCTGCCAGCTGCCCGCCACCCTGCTTCGCCGCCAAAGGATGTCGCCCCCCCCGGAGATGGCCGTGCCCCCGCCTGCCTCTCCTGCCAGACCTCTCACCGGCCCGGGCCTGGGAGCCCCTGGGACTCCCGGCCTCAGCAGCGCCGTGCCCAAGCAGGCGGGGTGCTGGGCTCCGCGGGGGTTTCTGGCGCTTTTCTTGCCCGAGTGCTCTCCAGGGCAGTGTTTCCCCACCAGCCCCGTCTGGGTTGGGGTGGGAGGTGAGGGGCTCCCCGCTGGCCCTGGTGCTGGAGACGGGCCTCAGGCTGCTCCCTCACACCCTGCAGTGGGGCCGCGGCAGGCTCCAGGCACGTCTAATAAAGTGTGGGCAGCAGTCCCCCTCCGTGTGTCTCAGTGCCTGACCCGGGGGGGGGCCACACCCAGGCGGGCCCTGGGGGCCGTGGGCCCTGCACCCACTCCCACCGCCTGCTGCTTGGAGGGGGGCTCCGGGACAGGCGCGGCCCCGCCGCCTGCACGGGTCGGCAAGGAAGCCCAGAAGGTGGGCTCCAAGCTGTGGCAGAGGGGCCCCGAGCCTTGCTGACCCACCCGTGGCCAGTGTGGCGGGCACGCCATCTCCACGCCCCTGCTCCTGACTTGGGGGTGCTCCCCCAGCCTCAGGGCCGCCACCTCCACCAGGGGTGTCCTCCCGAAACGGAGCTCAGCCCCATCTTCCCCCTTGTTCTGTTCCTGTCTTGTTCCTAAAAGCTTCATCCCTACGTGTCACTCGTGGGTTCTGTGAATAAAGTGGGCTGTCAGGATGGAAGGGCCCAGACTGGGGAAATGGCTGAAGTGCACGGAGGCACCTTGGAAACGGGGATGGGACTCCTGGGTGCGGAGACCGGGGTGGGGGGGCTCTCTGGGGCACCCAACACCACCCCCCCGGCCCATGGCAGGCTGCTTGGCCTCCAGCCCCTCCCCCCAGTGCTCGCAGGCCCACCCTGCCGGCCACCCCTACGTCCCTGCAGTGCAGCAAACCTGCCTTGGGGACACCTGGCTGGCCACTAACCACCGCACAGCTCAGACCACCAGGGCGCCTGGCCCCTCCCGGCCACCCACTCCTATTCTATCCCATCCCCGTGTCCCCCGTCTTCCGTGGAAGCCCCCAGAACACCAGGGATGGTCAGAAGTAACAGCAGATCATACCTGGGAACGTCTAGGCGCCACAGAAAGCAAGTGGGAGTGAGAACGTTCTGGCCAAGCTGTCCCCCAGCCCCACCGGCACCCTCCGCCCTGTGCCCACAGCCCCGCTCACACCTCTGTCCATCTCTGCCTACAAGGCCCCTGTGTGGTGGGCTCTGCCGTCCCAGTGTCTCGGGGAGGGCTTGTAGGCCCGCGACTCTGCTTCCCCTCTGGCTCCACGGGACGCACAGGGCCCTTGTCTCCAAGGCCATCCTGCCTGCAGCCGTGTCCGGGTGCCCTGCCTCCGTGGGGTACCCAGGCTCCTCCTCCCCTGGGGATGCCCGCAAGGGTCTGGCGCCAGGCCCCGCTTCCCAGCTCCCTGCGCCCGTTGCTGCTTCTCCCATCCTCCAACCCAGGCCGAGGAGCCTTATGCCCGGCGTCAGATCACCCCCGGCTCCACATACACGGGTGGTGACCACGCTGACCCCATGGCGGGTCTGTCCCCGACACACCAGAGCCCAGGGCTTTTCCTGACCCAGTCCCCACCCTTCCACCCAGGCCCTCACAGCACGGGGACCAGCCAATGCCTACAGCCCCGCCCCTGGGGGCCTGGCAGGGTGGGGACCTGGGCGGGGGCGGGGGGGGGGCGGGCGTGTCGGACCCAGCATCTCAAGAGCCTGCCTGCACCCACTGACCTAAGTGGGGTGCCCAGGCAGGCTGCCCCTCAGCCAATCTGGAGTCTTCTGTGAGACCCACACCACGAGCTGCAGGGCTCTTCCTCGGGACAGCTCGTGAGGGTCCAGCCGGGCCACGACCCCGAAGATGAGACCTGTCCTCTTAGAACCCCCCCAGCCAGCTCCCCAGAGCCGCGCCCGCACTCACGGCCAGCATCTGGCCAGCAGCGCTGTCACAGGGGGACCCTCTGCGTGGAGCCGGCGGGCTCACCTGGCGGCAGGGCCTGGTCAGCTGTCCTTCGACTCCCAACAATAGCACTTCTTCCCAACGTGCCCTCCTGGTGAACAGCCGTACCTGGCAGCAGCCTGCAGCCTGCTCTGGGGGTGGGGCCTGCCTCTGTGAGCCCTGGTTCCTGCAGTGTGCCTCCACACTTTTGCCACGTGGTGCCCACCAAGCTCCTGGGCGGGCAGGCCAGGTCCCTCTGTGTGGCCCGGGGGTGTCGCCTGCCCGAGCGTCCACAAGCAGGGCACCTGGGGTTGCCCTGGGGCCTTTGGACCCTCAGGGACTGCACACCATGCGGGACTCTGCCGCCTGGGCGGTGGGGACTGCGGGCCCTGCCTCGGCAGCCAGCGGAGGGCAGGCAGTCCAGGCTGGTGGAGGGTCTGCATCCTTAGCCTCCCCCTGGCCCTGCTAGGACTCCCCACCCCAGGTCCCTGCCCTGAGGGGCTCGGGTTCCCGGCCTGCTCAGTCGCCGCAGCAGCCACAGCACACAGATCCGGAGGCGGAAGAGTCTGTATTTCCACTCATTAGTCCCTCTGTCTCTTAGAAAAGGCAATGCTGGCTGCAAGCCCGGCCTACAGTAGGTCGTAGAAATAGTCCAGGCCCTGGCCGAGCTCCCAGATGGACAGCCCCACGCCCAGCTCCTGGGCCAGCTGCAGCCGCACCTGCAAGGACTGAGGCAGAGGGAGCGTCGGTCCGGCCGCACCGGCCCTGAGGCCCGCCTGCCCGCTGCCGCCTCACCGAGGGCCACCCCCACCCGCAGCCTCAGCCCCGCACGCACCTTCAGCGTCGGATAGAACACGACGTGCCTCCCACCGCGGCTCCTGCAAGAGAGCAGACGGTCCGTCCGAGGCGGCCTCAGCTCCTCCTGGCCCCGCCCCGCCAGCCCAGGGCACAGGTTCGTGCCCCTCCTTGCGCCCAGGGGACTGCACCGTGGGCCTCCCCGACACTCACTTCTTGTACTCGAAGAAGTGCTCTGCTGCCTGGCTGTCCCACACCATCTGGGGCCGGTGGTCCTTCAGTGTCTGGATGTACCTGGGGGAGACAGGGTGTGGGTGCGGGGCCCTCCCCCGCCCACCCAGATGGGTGGGGGTGACCGCTGCCGTCACGGCATGTGGAGGCTAACCGGGGCTGCGTGTTGACCCCCGGTGGTCCACAGAATGCCAGCAACACCGGGCGAGGTGGGAGGGCCACGTGGGGTGGCCTGGGCACGCTGGAATGCCAGGAAGCAGGGACACGGCGGGGGGGTCTCAAACGCTTGGGCCGAGGCTGTGGGGGTGGGGACAGGGGCCCCAACAGAGGCTGCTGAGATGTGGGGGCCGGGGCACCGCCCTGACCCGCCGGCACCGCGGGCAGAGCAGTGTGAGCGAGCCCGCAGTGTGGGCGCAGCGCCGGGCGGGCAACAGGCGGTGCTCCTGGCCCTGCCCAGCGAACAGGTGAGCAAGCCATGGGGCAGCCTCGGCTCCGCGACCCCCGACCCCCCGCCCAAGGAAACAGCGGGGTCCGGGCCCTCTGGGGAGCCAGGCTGTCCTCCCTGCCTCCTGGCTGTGGACACGGCTGCCCCAGGCCCGTGGTGGGCCCGGCCTCACTGCCAGAACCCACCGGTTTCAGACCCACCCCCAACACACACGAAGACGGGCTGGTTTCCAGGGTGCTGCGTGGCCAGGACAGCGGGGTCTGCAGCCCACACTGCGTCTCCCTGGCCAGCAGCCGGCGCCCAGACAGGCTGAGGGGGCGGGTGCGGCCAGCCCAGCCCTGGGCCCAGGGGCGCTGTGTGCTTTGGGCTGGACCACGGACACCGGTGGGGCGCGGGGGTCAGGCCTGGACAGAGCAGCGGGGAATCCATGGAGGCAACAGACGACGTGGGGCTCTGCACAGGGTTTGGGCCAGGACACAGGACACCCACCCCACCAGGTCCAACTGGCCAAAACGATGGCCTCACCCTTGACCAAAGCCACGCTCTTGGAATCACGAGGATCACTTGCTGCTTTGGACCCGTCTGCCTTGGGGCTAAGGTGATCTGGGACGTGGGCTGGGGCGGGTGTCTCTGAGCCCCTGAGTCCTGTCCTGGGGCAGGTGGCTCCAGGCCCTCGGGTTTGGGGAGCCCTGGCCACGCGCTCCTCACAGAGCTGCCTGCTGGAGCTGGGGAGCTGTGGGGGCAGCTGAGGCTGCACTCTGTTGGGGTCAGTTCCTCACCCCGGAGGCTGAGGCCTAGCAGTGCCAGGACCGGGGCCATTCAGGACCCCACGCTCACTGGGGTGGGAGGTGGAGGAGCGGGGGTGAGCACCCTGGGTGGGGACAGCTGAACAGACCTCTGTGGAGTGAGAGCAAGACCACGGGGCAGCCCGGGCGGAGGGGCTGGGGTGTGGCGGGGGGCAGGGGTGGATGAGGGAAAGGTGCAGACGGGACCCGCGCGGTCCCTCAGCTGAAGTGGAAGGCCTCAGCCACAGGCCGCCTGGTCCGTCTCTACGAAACGTCCCGTTGAGGCAAGTCAGGCGAATCCCAGGTCAGCGGCCACAGGGCGCAGGGGTGACGCCGGGACCGGCTGCTCAGGCTGACGAGACGTTCAGGGACCAGAGAAGGGGGCCGCGTAGCCTGACGAGGTTCTGAACGTTGCCGAGTCAGGCGCTCTGCCACAGCGGGCCTTACAGTGTGTGAAAGACAGCTCCCCAGTCGAAAACGTCATCGGCGCTTGGGATGAAAGTTCAGGCAACGGCAAGGAGAATCATACACAGAGACGGGTCGGCGGAGGGTCCTGGGCCTGGAGGCGAGCTGCACGGCCCCCTCTCCGGGCGAGCGAGCGGGCGGAAGGGCGCCGTCAGGGCGGTGGGGGGAGACCAGCCCGGGGTGGGCTTCCTGCCTCCCACTGGGGCCCGGGCGCCCTGCGCTCTCTGCCATGGCCCCGCAGGACTGAAGGGACCCACCCCAGAGGGCACCGCCTCCGAGTTGCTGAGGACCCAGCCGGGCCCCCTGCCGCAGGCCCACGCGGGGAGTCCGGTGGGCACCGCCACAGGCAACGTGAGGAGGCACCCTCCCCCCATCTCAGCTCCCAGGACCTACAGGCAGTTAACACGGAAGACCTCACGTCAGCTACAGGCAGCAGGAGCCCCGTGGCCCCCTGGAGAGTCCCTGAGGGGAGAGCCGGCAGGGACCACGATGAGGGGTCAAGGTGCACTGGGAGGCCCCGGGCACTGCGAGGGCAGGACACTCGGGAACCCAGGGAGGACGGCAAGACCCAGGGACCAGCGGGGAAGAGGGTCTCAGCGCAGAACGCGCCACAGGGACGGGAAAGACCAGAGCTGCGAGAGCCGCCAGCCCTGTCCAGGGCAGCGCAAGAGCCCGGGGCAGGGCGGCCCAAGCCCCGTGAGCTCGATCCCGGGCCCCCTGGCCCATGAGTGGTGGGGGGAGTGTTGCCGGACATGGCCCAGCCCTGGGCTGGTCTGGCTGTGTGTCGGCGGGTCTCTGAGCGGGGGCAGTGGAGTCCAGTCTGGGCGCTGCCAGGGGGATGGGTGCCCACTTGGCCTGGGGGCGTTCAGGGGGCTGGCCAGGCACCCTGACCGCCAGGGCAGTGCAACAGCCTCCCCGAGCGGGGGCTCAGCAGCGTGGCCCAGACGTGTGGGGCACCCCAACCTCTCGAGGGTGTTTCACAGCCACTCCGCCTCCTCGAGGGCGGGGAGCGATGAGGCCGTGGGGCGATGAGGCCTCAAGTCGCCCGGGGTGGAGAGCAGAGGCAGCGGTCAGAGGATCCAGAGAGTGCAGGCTGCCTCCCTGCCGCCCCCTCCCGCCGAGGCAGGCAGAGGCCAGGAGACCCCCCCATCCCCCGGCTGGCAGAGCTGGCCTCCCACCCCCGCTGTAGGTCCTGGCTCTGTGTGAGGAGCAGATGGTGAGGCGCTGATCACCCGCTGTCCCTGGAGAGGACACCTGCCACACAAGGCCAGACCAGTGCTGGGGAGGCTGAGCCTGGAGGGCGGCTGGTCCTGGACAGGCCGGCCGGGGCTGCTGTCAGGGCAGCAGGGCGCCAGGCCCCAGGCTCACTGCCCCCACACCTGCTGGTCGCCCGCTCAGGGCTCCCGGGTGTCCAGTGAGGGGTGCAGCCTGGTGGGCTGCGACTCCGGGGCCCTGGGCCTGAGAACACGCCCACCCCCTGCAGAGGCAGCCTGCCTGCCCCCACAGACAAGCCTCCATCTGGGGCCTCGCTAAGCCCTCCCATCTGGCTCTCCAGACTCGGCCTAAGAGGGGCTGCTCTCTGCCCTGCAGAGGCTCTGCCCACCCCCACAGCCCCAATGTGGGTCAGCCCCCTGCACGTCGGGGGATGGTCTGGAAGGAATCGGCCATGGGCAGAGATCAGGGCAACCCAGGGCCAGCCCCTGCCCGAGGCTCCCCTAGATGGCTGGCTGGCTAGGGCCCTAGGAAGGAGGAGGCAGTGGGCAGGGTCACCGGGTCGAGGGAGGGGCTCTGGACGGGCTCTGCTGGGCCTCCAGCGGCTGAGGGGGGAGGAGCAGAGCCCCGGGCCTGGTCAGCAGCGACCGCCCTGCTGAGCCACGGGATGCCCCACGGGACAGCTGAGCCTGCAAGGAGGGGGCTCGGCGAAGTGCCCCAGCAGCCCCCCTGCCCACGGCCCCTCAGAGACCCACACGACCCCTCAGAACAGTGGTCAACCCCACCTGGGCCTCCTTCAGCCTCTCCCCAGTGTAAGCGCCCTGGGCAGGACCTGAGTGGGCACCCTGAGGTCAAGGGACGTGGGCGGTGTCCTCTGGAGTCTGTCCTCTGGGGGTCTGTGCCGGGTGGTCCCTGACACGCCCTGGGCCTGGGAACCCTCTGCCCCACCCCCACGGGCCTCCCTCCCTGTTCCGCCTTTGGGCAGGGCGGGGTACCCCTCTGCTGGGTGACCTCAGCAAGCCCCGGGCAGAGCGGTCCTGTCCAGCTTCCCCGCCATGGCGCTCCGCCAGCAGCGGGAGGCCGTCCCAGGCCTCAGCACAGTGGACCCTGGGGACTTGTCTGGGGGGTGGCCAGGAAACGGGTGCCCCACCCTGCCAGGACTCCCAAGACCAGCCAAGGGCCAACCCAGCGGCCTGTCCCTCCACAGGGTGGCCCTGAGGGAGTAGAGCGGGTCGGGGCGAGGCCAGCTGGCAGGCGGCCGGCACGCAGGTGTTGGGCCGCCTGCTGTGTCCCCAGGGCCAGCGGGCCTGTGGGCGACACTGCCCATGGGGGGCAGCAGCGGGCTCACACACTCGGATCACTGGCCTCAGGATAGTCCGTCACGGGACGTCTCACAGCATAAGGGCAGTGGCTGAGCGCGCGCGGCCGGGTGAGACGCGCGTGTAGCCAGAGGCCCCGGAGAGCTGCTCGGCGACGCACAGGGGACAGGGCTGGCCCGCCTGGCAGCCGCCACACACGCACTCGGTGCTCCAGACAAACCCCCAGACGAGAGCTACCGGGACACGCGGGAGGGAGAGGCCCCGAGCGAGACACAACCGGGAAATGGGCTGCTGGCTCGGAGAGCAAGGAAAACTGAGCAAGAGCCCCCAGGACGGCGCGAGGCCCCGGGAGCGGGAGAGAGAGACAGCCGACACGCGTGCTCGCGGGCCTGGAAAAGGAGAGAGGGCGACGTGGAACCGGCTACATCCTTCCCAAACACGACAGAGAGGATAAGCCCAACGCTCGAAAAGCTCAACAAAAACCAGGTGCAAAGAACATAAACGAATCTCCATGAAGGCGCGCGATTATTGTGGTGAGGCGGGCACTGGGTGGGGACGAGTGTGGGGCAACCACACGGGCTGAGCAGCTCACGGGACGGCGCGCCTGGGCGGATGGCGTGGCAATGGCGTCAGAGCCCAGCACACACAGCCCAAACTGAGCGAGAGCACAACCACGCGGCCGGGAACACAAAGGAAGGGCTCCTCCAGGCCACAGCAGAGAACGCCGGGGTGGCCGGCCACCTGCGCTGCGTGGAGGACACTCCCACTGACACGGCAAGAGGGGGTGCCGGGATGGCGCCCCGCGGACAGCCAGCCTGAAATCAGACCCTGCCCGGCCTCCTCCCCACCGCAGCCCCTCACCCCCCGCAACGAGGGTGCTGCGGGAGACGGGGCCACCGGCTCACCTGGCCCCGATGATGGGCTCGCGGGCGTCCTTGGAAGCCGAGTAGTCCATGCCGTAGAAGTTGAGCCCCAGCAGGATCTTGCTCCGCCACTTGGACTTGGGGTCCAGGACCTGGACGCAGGCTCGCACCCAGGGCAGAGGCGCGTTGGGGCCAGCCCTGCAGGGTTGGGCAGGAGTGGGCTTCAGCACCGGGCTGAGGCCCCGGGCGCCTGGGTCGGGGCAGGAGGCCGCGCACACCACGGCAAGGGCGGCAGCAGACAGACAGCCCCGCTGCACCTGTGCGGGGTGTCTGCTTCGCCTGGGACCCTCAGGCGGCAGAGCGCTCAGGGGAGGCCCAGGAGGGCCGGGGTAGCAGTGTGACCCCCGACACAGGAGCACCTTCTCCTGGGCGTGGAGGTGGGCCCAGCACCTGGCATGGGGCAGCCAGGGCTGGGAGATGTAGATGGACACCCCGGGGCAGCATTCCCATGGGGTGGCCAGGGGCCCTAAGTCACCCCCAAACAAGAAGGTCGCCCAACGCAAGGCTGACTGTGGGCTCTGGGAGAAGAGACTAGGCCCTTCGTGATTCTGGAGCTGAGAGCTGACCGCGGGTCACAGCCTGAGGAAGCTGGCGGGAGGCGGGACCACGCCCGGGCCTCCAGCGTGCAGGCCCACTAGGGGCTGGGCCCCCGTGTGCCGAGCGAGAGCGCGTGGGCCTGGAACCCCACTCACGGCTGTGCCGTGGAGTAGTCGTAGGTCATGAGGCTGAAGCCGTCCAGCACGGGCGCCAGCTGCTCAAACTCCGTGTTCGTGAACACGCCCAGCTTGTTGGTCCTGCAAAGAGACGGCATGGTTTCCGTGCCCACCTCGGGGTCATGGCCTCTCCCCAGCTGACCTGGGCTCAGCGGAGGACAGGGCAGGCCGGCTGGGGGCTCCTAGCTCAGGCCCCTTCCGCCCCTGCTCCAGGAAGACACCTCAGTCCCTTTCCCTGGAGGGGGGCAGCGCTCAGGTGTACAGGGTGGCCCACAGCTGGGTCAGGGCTCCGCAGAGACGCCCGCCCCCCCCACCAGGCCCCAGAGGCCTCTCTCACATGGGGATGGGCAGCCCAGGCCTGCCCACTTCCACTCCGCCTCAGGCACGGCACCCTCCCTCGGAGGCCTCAGGCCTGGGCAGGTGGGGGCCCCGGGGGCCGTCTGCAGGACACAGCTGACTGCCAGCCACCTGCTTCATGGCAGCAGCCCCTATGACCCTGCTTTGTCCCTGGGTGGGGCGCAGTGGGCTCTGCGTCCACCCCCCCACACAGTGTGAGCAGAGAAAACAATCCCTCCTCTCGGCCAGCACCTCCAGTCCCTGGGCAGGGGCGGCCCACCATGTGGACCTCAGCCTCAGTCACTAGTTCCACGGGGTCCAGGCAACCCTAAGACACCCCATTGCCAGGCTGCCCCAAGGCCACTGAGCAAAGGCCACCCACCCCAGCCTCCGCCTTTGGAGGGAGGGGGCCTGGAGGCCTGACTCAGGTCTCCCAGAGACAGCAGGCTCCTGGGGCCAGGGGCCAGGAGAGCCCGACGAGCGCTGACTGTGGCCAGGAGCACGGGACGCAGCTGGGAGCCAGACTCTTCCACCAGGTGGCGGCGGCCACAGGCCCGGGGCCGCACTCCAGACCATCCCGCACAGCTGGGAGGTGCTGGGCAGCGTGAACCCCACACCGGCCCCGTGTTCCAGGCCAGGCTCCGCGCCCCATCCCGGCCCCTACGGCCCCACGACACCATGAAGCCGCAACCCCCAGGGCGAGATGCCGCCTACTGGGCTGGAAACCCAAGCCCCGCCCCAGACCAGTCCTCTGCAGGCCGAGCGTCCTCAGGACCAGCACAGACGTGCGCATCCCTGGCACTGCTGCTGACCACAGGCAGGGCATCCCCTGGCCCACGGACACCTCCCTTAGAGCCTTGCCCACGGTCGCCCAGTGGGCAAGAGGGTGGGCCTGCTGTCGGTGCCCACCACTGCCCCCCACGGGCCCGCCCCAGGGCCTCCTGCCCACAGCCACCCTACGCGATCAGAGCAGAACTGCGCCTGCAGGTCCGGGCCGTCCCACACGTCAGCAAGGGCCCCTCCCCTCCAGTGTGGACCTCCGGCGCCTGCACCCGCTCTATGTCCAGGGGTGACCCCTGCCCACGGCCCCGCTGAGCCTCCACAGTCTGGCCCCAGGCCACCCCTGGAGCTCAGGAGACGTCAACGGGGGTTAGCCTGGGCAGGGGTGTCCCTCCCGGGGAAGGACCCTCACTCATTCCCTTCCTGCGGTGACCCTAAACCCCAGGGGTTGCTGGAGGACAGCTGGGTGCAGCGCCCATCAAGGGGGACACCTGCCCATGAGGATGCGAGCTCGCTGCGGGGAAGGTCCTGGAAAGGAAGTCAGTCCACCATGCCTGAGGTCAGCTCCTTCCGGGGTTCTGGGAGCTCGATCCTCAGAAGAGACAGCCTGAGGGGCGGAGGCGAGGACTGGCTCAGGGCCCTTCCAGAGCCAGGGTGGCCCAGAGCTCTCATTAAACCTGCTGATTGGCACTGGATCGTCGGCGGGGGCCAAGCTGAGACCTCAGGAGCAGGGCTCAAGGTCAGGATGGCCACCTGTGCCAACAGCCCCCAAAAGGCAGGAGACACAGGCCACAGCAGCAAAAGGCTGCCACGCAGACGCCCCCCCGGGCTGCTGTTCCCACGGGCAGCAGCGCGGCCTCTGTGACACGGCTGACGCTGCAGAAAGGCCAGATCTGCTTACAGCCCACTGGTTCCTGTGCGGGGCTGCTGTCCCGAAGCGCGGGTGCAGAAGAACAAAGCCAGCAAGGCAAACCTCGGCCACTGAGGCCTCTGGAGGAGGAAGGGAGGCTTGCTCGCCAGTGCGAGGGTGCAGCCGGGCTGCGCCCGAGACACGGCCTGGGCCAGCAGAGGCAGCCGTGCCCAGGGGCCCCGCCGTCAGCCCGGCCACACGGCCCCCACCCCCGACTCTCCTCTTGCAGCCACCCGAGGGTGCGTCCTCCCCGGTCACTGCCGAGAGGGGACCCAGGCTCGCTCCATCCACTCCCTGCCTGGGAGCTCAGGTCAGAGGCCTGGGCAGAGAGGGCGCTGGCTGGAAAGCTGCTCCCCACCCTGTCCCGAGCCCACTGCCCTTGGAGGCCAGGCCTAGGGGTCAGCCCCTCCAGGGGTGTCAGGCCCGCTCACCCTCCCCCACACCCTCCAGCACACGGGGGTCTGCCCTGCACACCTGTCAGCATGAGCGCCCTGCAAGCGGGCCGGTCCCGCCTGCGACCCGGGCCCTCCCCGGGCGAGAGGAGCCGGTCTCCACCGATGGCCCCCATCTCCAAGGTCGACTGGGTTGACATGTCCCAAGCCAGCCCAACCGAGAGACCAGAGACCCTGGAGACAGACGCTGCGCTTGCAGCTGAGCCCACGGACCACGCAGGTGTCCACTCCCCGGCCCTTCCATACCAGGGTCCCCATCCTGGGGGGACCGCTGGGCCCTCACACACGTGTGTCCCACGCATGAGCATGCACTCAGAAGCGTAGGAGGTGACACCCGGGGCCGAGGCCCCTCCTGCGGGCCACAGACCACAGCCCAGGTTTCTGGGGATGTGCAGAGATGACGCGGGGTGGGGCCGTCAGGCGCAGGTGGGCAGCTGCCCGGAGTGGCCGCAGCCTCTTCTGTCTGAGGGGTGGGGCGAGTGTCCATTGCCCCGGCCCTTCCATACCAGGACCCCCATCCCGGGAGGACCGCTGGCCCCTCACACATGTGCGTCCCACGCACAAGCACGCACTCAAAAGCGTAGGAGGTGGCACCCGGGGCCGAGGCCCTTCCTGCGGGCCGCAGACCATAGCCCAGGTTTCTGGGGACGCGTGGAGACACCGTGGGGTGGGGGCATCAGGCGCAGGTGGGCAGCCGCCTGGGGTGGCCGCAGCCTCTTCTGTCTGAGGCCAGACAGCGTGGGTCCAGAGGCCACCCACCCCGTCCCACTCACTGGCCCGAGCTCTGCAGTGAGCCGATGACTGGCCCCTCTGGGCCCTCACCACCCCTCTGCTCAGCCCCCAGCCCTAGGTCACCGCCTGGGCCTCCTCCGTGCCCAGCGCGGGCTGGATGGTGGTCAGGCCACAGTGCTGACAGCCAGCACCGGGCCCAGCTCCTTGTCTCAGGGCTGGGGCAGCGGGAAGCGGCTGGGCTGAGTGGCAGGAGGCCTGGCCTGAGGCAGCCCGGGCCCTGAGCTGCGGACCCCTGACCTGCGGGCCCGTGAGGACGTGCTGACAGGGTCCCCCACGTGGGCAGTGGCTGGCGTGACCAGGCTGGGGCTGGGTGGGGGCCAGGAAGGCCTCCTGGACGAGCAGGCACAGCACTTACCCCGGGGCGACGGCAGGCGGGATGACCAGGAAGATCAGCAGCCGGGCCTGGTGCAGCGCCTCGGCCATGTGGGTGAGCAGGTGAAGGAGCCCCCTGCCGAGGAGCAGAGCACAGGTCAGGGGCAGTTGCACTGGGAGATGCCCGGGCCACCCTCCACCCAGCCTGGCCTCAGCCCCCGCGGTAACTCATACTCCAGGGCCCTGTCAGAGGCAGCGGTGGCCAGCGATGCCTGGGCCACCCTCCACCCAGCCTGGCCCTACAGCCCCTGCAGTAACTCATACTCCAGGGCCCCTATCCCCGAAGCACGGGGGCAGAGCACGGAAGGGGGCTGTGCAGCGCCCCGTCACCTCTGGACCCTGCCGGACATGCAGCCGGGCAGGGGTGAGGAAGGAGCCCGTGACCCTGGGCTGCTGTGGCGCCTGGGGATGAGGGTGCGGGGCAGCTCCACTGAGGGGCCTCGTGCCCCCTCGGCAGTCATCCCACCCCAAGCAGTCGCTGACACGGAGCCCCACCTTCCCCAGCCCCAAGAGGGCCAACCAGACGCGCCTGAACCCAAGGAGCAGCATCTCTGAGGGCAGCGTGCCGCCTGGCGTGGACAGGAAGGCACAGCCTCACGGCTCCTCTGGTCGCGAGGGTGAGGGGCATGGCGGCATCTCAGGTCTGGTGGGCGCGCAGACTGCAGAGAGGCCGGCTCAGCCCCCAGGGGTTGCCCTGCCAGGAAGGCAGGTCTTGGGCGAGCTCCAGGCTGGGTCCTCTGGCCTGGCCCCACACCGCCTGGGAGGATGTGGGCCCAGTGACTGACCTGGGTCCTTCCCTACAGCCCCTCGGGAGCCGCCTCAGTCCAGAGAGAGGCAGCGAGTGACCCCGCCCAGCGCGGGCAGGTCGGGGGCTGTGCACCCCCAGCTCTGCTCAGCTTGAGCCAGTCTACATGGCCCGAGGCTGCGCGGGGCACAGCTGCGGCCCACCCTGCGGAGGCGGGCATGGGGCGGCCTCCATCCCCTCGGGTCCAGCCTCAGTGGGAGGACCCCAAGACCAAGGAGACAGCGCTCCGGCGATGGCTGGGGGTCAGGGATGCCCCTGCGGAGCACACGGGCTGTGGAACCCAGCTCAGGCCCTCCCCGAGGCCGGGAGCTGGCCCTCAGCACCCGTAACCATCAGTGCCTGCCCGGCTTAGGGACCACCGGGGGCTGAGTCTCTGAGAAGGGGAGGTAGTCTTGTGGCCCAGGGGCAGTGCCTGCCCAGCGGGGCTCTGCTGGGACGAGGTCCAAAGGGACTCCCGGGGCCGCCCGCCCGTCGGTGTGAACGCAAGAGACAGGCTTCTTGCCACAGCCAGGCAGCCCCTGCTCACTCCTACGCAGCAGGCTGTCCCAGGAGGGGCCTGGCGACCTGCCGCCCAGCGGGGGGGACAAAGTGCATCGCCTCCATCACACGCCCAGGGAGCCGGGTCCAAAGCCATCTGCAGAGCTGGCCGGCCCCCACCCTGCCCCGCAGCGTGCCTGCTGCGCACACCCTCCTGAGCCGCCCTGACAAGGCTGTCTCCCCCAGCCCCCCTCAGGCGTTAGCTCAGCAGGGCCTGAGGCAGAGCCCAGGGATGGTGAGATCGCCTCTCAACTGAAAGCCACCAGAGGGGCCAGCAGAGCACAGTGGGGTGTTGGCTCCCGACACAGGGGCCCCCCTGCCCTCAGCTGGACTCGCCCACTGTTCTCCACCCATTCTCCTTCTCAACTCCGGCCTCAGGGCGCCCCCAGGGCGGAAGCACCCACGGGGGGGAGTGTGGTCAGTGCACAGAGAAGCAGGAACCATGGTGGGGCCTGCATCCAGGCTGCCCCCAGTTCCAGGCAGGCAGCGGGGTCTCCCTGCCCCCAGGCAGAGCCCGGCAAGCTGGGCGCCAGCTGCAGCTTCCTGGGGCCTCAGGCAGGAGTCTTGGCCCCCACACAGCCCCTTGAGAATACCCTCTTGCTGCACTGGGAGGCCCGAGGAGGCCGCCTCCAAGCAGGTGGAGAGCAGCCTGCAGCTGCGAGAGGGATGGGGCGGGAGGGGGGACCCTGCCCGCGGGCCCCTGGGCTGGAGGCGTGGAGCAGCGGGGCTCGGGTGCAGGACGGCCAGGGTTGCGGCGGCTGCAGGCCCCCGTGCCCGGCGCGCTCCTCCTCCTATGGGGCTGACCCCCTGGGCCTGATGGGACCGGAGCAGCGGCTGCCGGAGGGGACCCGCCCTCCCTGTCACCCTGGCTGAGGGGGATCTGGCCGTGGGCCTCAGGGGAGGGGGTACCTCCTCGGGGCTACGCAGCCCCCCCACTGGCTGAGGCAGGGCTGAGGCAGGGCTGCAAGCTCTTCTCCCAGAGAAGCCCGTGGCCGTTTGCCACAGGGGCCCCGGCCCCACTCGGCTGCCTCCTCGCCAAGGCCCCTGAAGGCTGTCAGGCCAGCCCCAGTGGTCCCAGCCGGGCACCCGCCCGCAGCCGCTCCCAGACTCCTTGGAGCTCTCTGACCTTCTTGGGGTGCCACCCCAGCGCCTGCACAGACTGAGGGAAGACGGCCCTCCCCCCAGACGAGGTCCCTCCACGTCCGGCCTCAGCCTCTTCCCGACACCGGCAGCCGGGAAGGACACGCGCACGCCCCACGCCCCGCACACTGCCCAGGCCCACTCACACGTGCTTCTGGACCAGCAGCTGGTTCCAGACCTCCACTACCAGGCCGTCAAAGTGCTGGCTCTGAAAGGACAGAGGCAGGTGGGCGGGGGTCCAGGAGGAGGGGCCGCAGAGCCAGCCCTGGCCTCCCCTCCCGACTGTGGGCCCAGGGGCAGAGAATCGCGGCTCTCTTTCCCGGGCACTCGTGTGGCCCCCCCGACACCGCCCCTGGGGCCCCGAGCGGCTCTCCCTGCCCTGCAGCCCGGCACTGGCCCGGGCAAGGTGTCCCCCGGGAGGGCAGCCCCTGCGCCCGAGACGCGTGTGGTCAGGAGGGAGCCCCGGGTGTCACCTTGGCCACCTGGACGACGGTCCTGCTGAGCTCCTCAATCTCGTCCTCGTTGTCCAGGACGCTCTCAAAGTCCTCGTACGTCCAGTCCTCGAACCGGAGGCGAGGCACTGGGGGCAGACGCACAGACCGTGACCCTCCTGGGCCAGCCTGGCCCGTGGCGGGCCCTTGGCCTCCAGAGCAGAATGACCACTACCAGTGGCCAGGGCAGGCACCCGGTGCCACGTGGCCTGGGGAGGGAGGGGCATGGGTGGTGCTGGGGACGCAGACACTGGCCCTTTCCTCCCTTCACCCACCAAGTCCCCGAGTGTATCCAGCTCCTTGTTGCCTGGCTCTCGCTGGACTGTCGCCCACCAGCTCCCCGTGAAACAAACTGCAGGTCCTCTCCCAGCCCCGGCCCCTCCCCAGGCCCCAGTGTACTTGGCAACGTGGCCCTCCCTCCCCAGCCATGAGCTCTAGGATGGGCAGGGTAGGGTGAGCGTCACCCCTGGGCACGGCCCCCAGGAGAGCTCCATGAACCCTCAGGGTGAATAGAGAGATGGGAGGGCAAGACCACAGGGGAAGCGGCTGGCCTTGGTGGGCTGACCAAGGCAGGCAGCCCAAGGCGGGCAGCAGGGCCACTCGGGTCTGGCTGGATCGAGGCCACGAATGCTGGGCTGGGGCAGCCTCGTTTCTGAGCAGTCAAAAGAGGGACATGCTAAGCATGCTAGGCAGCGCGGCCTGGGTGAGCAGGTAGGTCTGGAGGCCCACAGCCCTGACCCCCGGACTCACCCACACGCAGACCCTTGGCTTGTCTCCGGACTGCCCGCAGCCACCCTGTGGGACGTGGAGAAGACGGTCAGCGTGGGGTACAGCCCCTTCCCCTGGCCTCCCCTGGGAGGAGCACGGAAGGGAGGTGGCGGGGGAACCTGGGGTCGTGTCCCCCCCGACCCCTGCAGAGCAGCCAGGGCTGGGGGCATGTGGCCGCACCAGGGCCACCACCCCGAGGGGCCCGGCCCGCCTCTCAGAGCTGAGGGCAGCAGAGAGCAGGAGCTGGCGCTGGCCCGCTGTCTTCTGACCCACGGCCCCCCACCCCCCGGTGTCGGGGAGCCCCGCCGCTGGCTAACACGTCCTCCCTCTGAAAACAAACGGGGAAACACCCGAGTAAACTCAGGTGCCAAACACGGCTGTCAGGGCAGCCAGACCCTCGCCTCCTCCACAGATCCTCCCCCGGGACACCGCGTACAAACCGGCGAGGCAAACAGGGACGCAGCTGAACGCCCGGCAGGCATGGCACTCACGCGCTCACACGCTCGCTCGCTCGTCTTCACACACTCTCTCTCACACTCACTCTCCCAGACCCCCAGGGCGGGCACAGACAAGCGACGGTGTCAGAACCTTGGTCCACGTCGTCCAGGCCCGTGACCTCGAACATCTCGCGGCCATGCCTCCTCAGCTGCAGCCACACGGGGGCGACGTGGGTGAACTTGCCCCCGAAGATCTTGGCGACGTCGTACCCGTGCCGGTTCCACTGGCAGAGAGGGGAGAACGAGTGACCTGCTGGCAGCGGGGCCAGAGGCGGGGGACCACCTCCGGGCGGGGCTCCGCAGGGCCGCCCGCCCCGTGTGCAGCAGGGCCCTGCCACCATCCTGGGCACTTTGCTGGGAGGCATCACTCCCACTGCTCCCTTGGGTGAGAGCAGCCTGGGGAGGTGAGAATGCAGACCCGAGCAGCCCCCCTGCCTTCAGGGTCCGCCATCCGCCCCGGGCCCGGCCTACCG
The DNA here is from genome assembly GCF_023091745.1 of Budorcas taxicolor. Classification (NCBI taxonomy): domain Eukaryota; kingdom Metazoa; phylum Chordata; class Mammalia; order Artiodactyla; family Bovidae; genus Budorcas; species Budorcas taxicolor. Next base: position 51,197,335 of record NC_068934.1, on the reverse strand, counting down.
GCGTGACGTAGCCCAGGACGTCCCCAGCGAAGTGCTTCTTGTGGGCCTTCGCCGAGCAGTAGCTGCGGTGCTCCAGGACGACGTCCTCAGCCCTGAGGCCTGTCACCACCAGACCCCGCTCCTGGGCGGGCTTGCCTGCAACCTGAGTCTGAGAGAGAAGGCAGGGAGGACGCTGTCAGGGCGCTAACCCAGGCTGAGCCCTGGGGCCGCAGGTCCTCTGGGTCAGCAGGGACCCTGTCCCAGAATCAGCGCTGCTGACCAGGAGCCCACAGGGCAAGGTCGTCAGGTGGGGTAGACAGTCCCTGAAGGCTCGCCCTGCCTCCCGGGGCCCTCCTGGAAACTGGCACAGCCACAGCCACAGCCGGCAGAGCTTGACTGACTCGCCCTGCGAAGCAGGGGAGAGCACAGGGGTCGAGGGAGGCAGCAGGCGGGGTGAGGGGGACCCTGGGGGCACGGGCGGAGATGCGAGCCCAGTGGGGGCAGGCCTGCCCTCAGGCCCCAGCACCAGAAGCTGCTCCCTCTGAGGCCGGCTGGAGCCCCGAGGGGTACAGTGCTGGCCGCCCAGACGCCAAGCTCCTGGCTCGCAGTCGGCTCTCAGCCCCCAGTGGGAAAGGAGGCGTGATGGTCAGCCCTCTGGCGAGTCCCCAGACCACCTACCTTCTCCTGCAGCGTCTTCGAGGCGGCCTTTTTGGCGTCTGACTTCGACAGCGTGGCACGCACAGAGCTGCAGGCCAGAGCGAGCCAGAGCGTGCCAAGGAGCGCCCGCATGCTGGGCGGGTCACAGGAGGGCCCAACCTCGTGGTCCAGGGGGCTGCGAAAGACAGAGGCCGTGGAGGCCCTGGCAGGTGGATGCTCCCCCTGCCTCCTGGGGCTCTGGTCCTGACGGAGCCTGGAGCCTCCCAGCACCAAGCCGGGCACCGAGCCAGCCCCGACGCCTGGGCTCCAGCGGCCAGCATTGATGGGCCCCGGCTCCCCAAGACGCCCCGCAAGGGCCTTCCCTGCTGTAGGCCAGGAGCCGTCCCACTGCCTCAGCGGTGCCCTATCACAGCCGGGTCGACTGAGCAAAGCTTGGCCTCCACCCTCCACAAGCACAAAGACATTCTGGCTACCAGCTACTGGCTTGAGTGTAAAACCACGGAGCCGTGGAGAGGACTAGAAGAAAACGTGCCTGTGTAGATAAACCTGGGGCGGGAGCTGGACAGGGGGTGCCTTTCCCCCTAAGTCAGCATCAGTAAAAGTTACCAGGAAAACATCTACATTTTACTACAGAAAAATGTGACCCTTTCATTTAGGAAACAAAAAACCGGGTTAAAGAAATAAACACGAAACAATGAAATTCTTGACAATGAACTTCTCGCCCACATCCACAGGTGACTCACAGACCGTACACAAACTCAAGCTGTGAGACGCAGGAGAGACACAGAGACCCCCCGCAACACACACAGAGACCCCGCAACACACACAGAGACCCCGCAACACACACAGAGACCCCGCAACACACACAGACCCCCCCGCAACACACAGAGACCCCACAACACACACAAAGATCCCGCAACACACACAGACCGCAACACACACAGAGACCCCGCAACACACACAGAGACCCCGCAACACACACAGACCGCCCGCAACACACACAGAGACCCCGCAACACACACAGAGACCCCGCAACACACACAGAGACCCCGCAACACACACAGACCCCCCGCAACACACACAGAGACCCCGCAACACACAGACCCCCTGCAACACAGAGACCCCGCAACACACACAGACCCCCCGCAACACACACACCCCACAACACACACAGACCGCCCGCAACACACACAGACCGCCCGCAACACACACAGACCGCCCGCAACACACAGAGACCCCACAACACACACAAAGATCCCGCAACACACACAGACCGCAACACACACACAGACCCCGCAACACACACAGAGACCCCGCAACACACACAGACCGCCCGCAACACACACAGAGACCCCGCAACACACACAGAGACCCCGCAACACACACAGAGACCCCGCAACACACACAGACCCCCCGCAACACACACAGAGACCCCGCAACACACACAGAGACCCCGCAACACACACAGACCCCCCGCAACACACACAGAGACCCCGCAACACACACAGAGACCCCGCAACACACACAGAGACCCCGCAACACACACAGACCCCCCCGCAACACACAGAGACCCCACAACACACACAAAGATCCCGTAACACACACAGACCGCAACACACACACAGACCCCGCAACACACACAGAGACCCCGCAACACACACAGACCGCCCGCAACACACACAGAGACCCCGCAACACACACAGAGACCCCGCAACACACACAGAGACCCCGCAACACACAGAGACCCCGCAACACACACAGACCCCCGCAACACACACAGAGACCCCGCAACACACACAGAGATCCCGCAACACACACAGAGATCCCGCAACACACAGACCCCCTGCAACACAGAGACCCCGCAACACACACAGACCCCCCGCAACACACACAGAGATCCCGCAACACACACAGAAACCCCGCAACACACACACACCCCGCAACACACACAGAGACCCCGCAACACACAAGACCCCCCACAACACACACAGACCGCCCGCAACACACAGACCCCCTGCAACACACACAGAGACCCCGCAACACACACACAGATCCCGCAACACACAGACCCCCTGCAACACAGAGACCCCGCAACACACACAGAGACCCCGCAACACACACAGACCCCCCGCAACACACACAGAGATCCCGCAACACACACAGAAACCCCGCAACACACACACCCCCCGCAACACACAGAGACCCCGCAACACACACAGACCGCCTGCAACACACAGAGACCCCGCAACACACACAGACCCCCCACAACACACACAGAGACCCCTGCAACACACAGAACCCCCGCAACACACAGAGACCCCGCAACAGACACAGAGACCCCGCAACACACACAGACCGCCCGCAACACACACAGAGACCCCGCAACACAGAGAGACCCCGCAACACACACAGAGACCCCGCAACACACACTCCCCGCAACACACACAGAGACCCCCGCAACACACACAGACCCCCCGCAACACACACAGAGATCCCGCAAGAGACCCTGCAACACCCCCCCCGCAACACACAGACTCCCCACAACACACCCCCCCCGCAACACAGAGACCCCGCAACACACAGACGCCCCAGGCCCCAGAAACAGCACCTCGGCTCTTGGCTTCACCAGCAACCAAAGGAACGGAGGCTGAGGTGAGGCAGCATCGCCTCCCCCACCGCCTCCCTGCGGTGAGGACGAGAATGACACCACCTTAGGGACCAGGGCAACCTCCCCCTCAGAGCTGCTGCTGGGAATTCACGCTCAGGTGACTATCTGGTCACAAACGTGCTCTCCCATCTGCGTTTCCTTTTTTCTTTCTTAAAATCCCACTTTGGGGAACTTGCTGTCTACACGGGAAGTGCTTGAAGATGCTCATCGCCGCTGTTCAAACCCCACGCTCCCAAACGCTGGCATCCCGAGGGCACCGCAGTGCTCACGACCCCCCAGTACAAACGTCACAACGTGCACTCGCAAAGCACGATCCTGTCTTTAGAGAATCTCTCAGACGACTGCGCCCACAGTGAGGAGGGACGGGGGCGCTAAGTCCGCGTGCAGGCCGAGTGTGCCCACAGCGAGGGGACGGGGGCGCTAAGTGCGTGTGCAGGCCGAGTGTGCCCACAGCGAGGGGACGGGGGCGCTAAGTGCGCGTGCAGGCCGAGTGTGCCCACAGCGAGGGGACGGGGGCGCTAAGTGCGCGTGCAGGCCGAGTGTGCCCACAGCGAGGGGACGGGGGCGCTAAGTGCGCGTGCAGGCCGAGTGTGCCCACAGCGAGGGGACGGGGGCACTAAGTGCGCGTGCAGGCACAGCGAGGAGGGACGGGGGCGCTAAGTGCGCGTGCAGGCCGAGTGCGCCCACAGCGAGGGGCCGGGGGCGCTAAGTGCGCGTGCAGGCACAGCGAGGGGCCAGGGGCGCTAAGCGCGCGTGCAGGCTGCCTGGAGGCCAGTCGCTCGGTCTTTCCCTGGCTTCCCCACTGGACTCTCACCCTACCAGCACCACCACCCCGACCCCGCCTTCACGTCCTTCTCTCTGGGGACAGCTGGGCAACATGCAGGGCCAGGCCACACGCGCTCCTTGTTGAGGTTTTGAGACAGTCGGTGTGAGAGCCTGTCATTCAGCGGTGTCTCAGGCCCGGCGGCACGTCCCCTCTCAGCCTGACCAAGGTCCAGCTGGTCCAGAGGAGACCCCACAGGCAACCCAGACCCTTGCTCGTTGGGTGACACCCCTGGGGACACCAGAGCCCTGGCCAGACAGGGTACCCTATCAGGAGCCAGCCGAGCCAGGCCTGTGTGGGTGCCTGGGGCCCCCACCACCACGACCCCCTGGCCTGGAGCTCGCTCCCCTCAGCCTATAGTCCTGCACAGACGGCACGCGCCTGGTCTGGGCTGTCACTCCCTGGGGCCTGCAGGACAGGGCCTGGGTTGGGGAGTCTAGGAGCCTCCCCCATCCCCTCGCCCCCAGGCAGAGAGGCAGCCTGGGCTGATCAGGTGCTCTTGGCGGGGGGCGGGGAAGATTATGGAGACTCAGGCCTTATTTGCCACCCTCTGCCCCTCCCGCGGAGAAGGCAATGGCACCCCACTCCAGCACTCTTGCCTGGGAAATCCCATGGACGGAGGAGCCTGGTAGGCTACAGTCCACGGGGTTGCTAAGAGTTGGACACGAATGAGTGACTTCACTTTCACTTTTCACTTTCATGCACTGGAGAAGGAAATGGCAACCCACTCCAGTGTTCTTGCCTGGAGAATCCCAGGGACAGGGGAGCCTGGTGGGCTTCCGTCTCTGGGGTCGCACAGAGTTGGACACGACTGATGCGACTTAGCAGCAGCAGGAGCCCCTTCCCGGCCATCAGATCCACCCAGGAAGGCAGCCTCTGCCACCCAGGCCCTGTGCCACCATGGCCGGGGGCCTGGGCTCCTCCTCGGCCTCAGCCTGGGGGTGGGGGCGTGCAGCCCAGAACCATCTGGTGCTCCCTTGGCAGGGCTCAGACTGTGGCTGCTGAGCTGTAAGCGGCCAACCCTGCAGGGCATCCCATCTTCAGCCCTGGTCCCCTCAGCCTTTCACGACTGTGGGTTCCTCCCTGGCCCCAGGGTGGAGGTCAGGGCACCCAAGGATGGAGCAAGAAGAGAAATAGGCAGGACCTGGTCCCCTAGGAACCACTCAGCTGTCACCTGGAGGCACATTCCGTGGCCCTTCCCAGCCTCTGCCCATGGCTGGCTGGTCTGCCTTCTGTCCCGCCTGCGTTGAGACCCCTCTGCCCACCATTTGCCCACCCTATGACCTGTGCTTTCACACCACAGGAAAGAAGAAAGAGGAAAGGGTGGAAGTGGGGCTGATCTGGAGGAAGGAAGATGGGCCCTGCTGGCTTCTGCACCTGGTGCAGGGGCAACAGAAGCAGGCCAGGCGCGAGTGGGCTGGCATGGCCACAGACCCCTGCCACCCTGTGCCCGTTGGGCCAGCTCTGGAGTGCGGCTCCACAGCACCGGGGGAAGCACTGAGATGCCAGCTGCTCACACGTGCAGGGCTGCTCTCCAATGGCTGTGGAACTTTCCAGATGGACTGCCTGACTGGGTGGTGGGGATATGTTGGCTGTGATGTGAGAGGTGTTCAAGCCCAGCAAGGTGAGGCGTCCCTGAGGGCTCTGTCAGTGCGTCTGAGAGCCAACTCTTCCATCACACTCTGCACAGAGCTCAGCACACATACAAGCTCAGCACACACACAAGGGTCCGAAGTGCGTATGTGTCTTGAGTGCAGAGAACAGCTGATCGGTGCTAACGCTGCTCTGGGATGCACTCTGACGTGCTCCGCTTCCTTCTTAAGAAACCCGTTTTAATCCAGCCCACTTGTCTCTGCTCAGCAATGTGCCGTTTGAGAGATGCTGACCGCTGCGCACTGACTGATCATCACTCACACGCAGCGGGACCCAGAGCCGACTGTCCCGTGAACAGAACGGTCTCGTCCCCACAGCTCAGGTAGTGTCAATCAGATTCTCGCCGGTGGGCACAAATTTTGGGGCCAACTCTGCTCCTGCGGGGAGGGCCGAGGGTGCGCTGGGAAACGGATGCAGTGTAAGAGCAGAAGCCCCGCGCTGGCGGAGGGACACTTGCGACTCTGGGCTGCCGTCCCCACGGCGGGTCGCAGGTACCGTCGTGTTCCCTCGGCGAAGACAGAGGAAGCCCAAGACAGCCTGCTGGCCGCAGGGGGAGCGGGCGACACTAGCTCGCGGGGGCCCGGGCCCGCCGCCCGCCCATCCGCCCGTCGCCCCGGTCTCTGGCTTCGGCTCTCGGCGGCGCCCTCCAGCGCGAAAAGGCCGCCGCGCCCCAGGTCTGCGGCGGAGGCCGAGAGACAGCCAAGGAGCGCGGCCCCTCGCGCGCCGCCGCCCCGCGTCCGTCACACCCACTCACACCCCCTCACTCCATCACACACGACCGCTCGCACAGCCTCTCGTCCGCACGCGCCGTCACGCCCGCTGTCCCTGGCGCCGCGCCTCCGGCTTTCACACGCACCGCCCGCGGGCTCGCTCCGCGGAGGAGACCGAGGCTACGGGGGCGGGGCGCGGAAGTCAGCGCGGGCCGCCGCGGCGCTCACCTGCATGTCCCGGAGACGCGCCGGCCCCTGGAATCGGCCGGAAGACCCGCGCGGACGCCACCGGAAGTCCCGCCTCTGAGCGCCTGAGCGCCGCCGCTAGTGCGCCACGCCAGCTTCCGGGCCGCCGCCGCGCAAGGCACGCTGGAGGCGGGGCCGGGGCGAAGAGGGGGCCTGGAGACAGGCCAGGGCGGGACGGGGGGGGCGGGGGTTGGTGGGGGAGAGCCAAGGGGAGGAGCCTGGGCTGGGAGGGGAGGGGCATTGGGGCGGAGCGAGGTTGAGGGGCGGGGCCGAGGGGCGGGGCCGAGGGGCGGGGCCTGGTGGACTGGGTGGGGCTGACTCTCGCCCTAGAGGAGGCCGAGGGCGGGCCGAGGGCGGGCCGAGGCCGGGCCGGGCCAGCGAAGCGGGCGGAGAGAAAGGGCCCGCGCCGAGGCAGGCTGGTGGAGACGCGAGCGCCGGGACACCCCGGGGCTGTCGCGCGCGCCGACCGCCACCTTCCGCGGGCCCCAGGTTCTCTTGGGAACCTTACGCTCGCGCTCGAGAGGTGGCTCAGAGGTCTGGGCTCCCGCGAGCGCACGTCCGGCGGAGGACCGGGCTCCGGGGGCGTCGTCTCCGCGGCGACCACGTGGGTGACCGCTAGGGAGCGCCGTGGGCTCCAGGGCCTCTGCCCGGCCAGGCCGGCGGCCAGGAGGACCGCGCCGGCCCGACCTCCCGCACTTCAGCGTTCTCTCCTGGGTGCGGGAATCGCCTCCGCAGACTTTCCTCCCGCCGCCTGGTGGCCGCCCCCCAGCCGGGCCCTCCTCGGTCAGCCCCGTCCCCCTGGGTGAGCGCTTCTTACTTAGCCTTTGGTTTGGGGCATCCGGAGGCCCGAGGTGCCCACAGCGCTGTCTGGAGTAGGGGCACGTGCTCCAGACCCTCTGGATGGTCCCTGGACATCGTAAACCCCAGGACTCCTGGAGTCAGCGCGCTCTCTGTCCCTGCCTCTGGGAAGGGCGGCACTTGTCAAACGTGGATCCTACAAAGCTGGAACCCTCCGGAGGCTAACAGTAACCGCCCCCACCCCATCCCCAATCTCAGCTCCCAGCAAGGTCAGTGCCCCTCAGGAACAAACTGAATACACAGTCGCAAGCAGTTTTGGCCCTGAAGCGTTCGCCACCTGACCCAAGCTGGCGGACCCCGCCATCCAGAGTTGCTCCCGGCAGTTTCCTGCAGAAAACCGCAGCCCATCCCTGCAGGTCCAGCCCTGACACCCGCCCCACGGCTGTTTCCCCATTTCTGCTGTTCAAGAGGCTTCTCCCTGAACTGAACTTTGTTCTCTTTATTCCTACTCAGATTTCCTTCCTTCTCTTCCTCCTATTCCTGCCAGCTGACCCCCACAGTCTTCCCAGGGGATGGGGGCTGGCGAGTGTGCCTAAGACATGTCACATACCAACCGTCAAGTGTCAGGTTTAAGAGAATCTCAGCCAAATGTTAGCATTTACAGATTAAGTGAAATCTGAACACATGGGTTGTTCATGTTTCTGGAAGATTTGCAACAATTTGGGGTTCACCATTTTAAATATCTAACCAATTGAGGATATGAGTTCTTGAGTACCTGATATTTTGTTGTCAATTCAGACAAGTTGGAGCACATAAAGGGAAATAAAAGATAAATTCAGTTTGAAGTGTTGAAAAGGCTTAATTGAGTTGTAGATGGCAAAGGCCCCTTAAAAATGACTATAAAACCTGTTAGGGTTATAAAGGGGATAACAAGGTTTGTAAAATTGAACTTAGCAGGTTAAAAAATGGAGCTTTTAAATTAGAACATTAATAAATCGAATCCCAATTATTTGAATTTAATGTAAGTCTGAGTATAGCCCCCTTGCTCAGCCCCTAAACTCTAACCCCTAGCCCCCATCGCTGGCCCCGTTGCCTGAGGAGCAGCCGGCCCTGTCAGGTCCAAGCTCTGAGCGGTGAGCCCAGGTCTGGCCCACCTTGCCTGCCCCCTGTTGCAGAGGGCACCAGAGGACACACCAGGGCAGATGCAGCCCCATGGAGCAAGGGGGGCTTCAGAGGCCAGCCCTCCTGCCGCCATTGAGCCCTCTCCCCATGTTCTGGGACACTGCAGAGCCCACCTCAGGGGCACCAGCAAGCTGAGGAGCCCGAGTCAGAGGCGGCCTCTCCAGGGTGACCTTGAGGGCATCCCTGACTCACTATGGGGAGCCCATTGCCTGTAGATACCCCGAGGGCACCCACACGTGGCTGCTGGCGGTGCCTGGTGGCTGTGGAGCTCCAGGAGGCCGGGCTTGTGTCTCCCCTGGGCCGGCCAGCGCTCCCCGGGGGCAGGGGCGAGGGGGGGGTCCCTGTCCTCACCGGTAGCCCCAAGGCGCCCTTCACTTGCTGAGTCAGCACAGGATTAGTCTTTCCTGCCAGGGGCCTCTCGTGACTTGTCCTGTTTTAATGGGGTCACCCCAAGGGCAGGGCACGAGCACGGTCACCGATGGTGTCCTGCCACTTCTGGGCCTCAATTTGGTTCTCAGGCCGGAAGGCCAGGAGGAGGCACACACGCCCGGATTTCCTGCCGCCCAGCCCTCCCCTGCTTGTGGATGGAGACATCCTCCCTGGGTGCTGGGATAAGCAAAGTCCAGAGGGAGAAGGGCAAGGGCGCAGGGCGTGTCACATGGGGCGGAAGCTTCCAGATACCGCTCCAAGCCAGCACAGCAGGCCTTCTGTCCCTGCGCCCCGCCCCAGCTCACCTGGCCCGGGCACCACAGACTGACCGGCACGTGGGTGTCCAGTCAGCGGCAGGGCGGGTGCTGCGCCCCAGGGTAGGTTCTGTGACAGGCAGGGGCTGTGCACGGGGTCGTGTGCTTTGCGGTGTCCATCCCGGCTTTTAATGCTCCTCGCCACCGCACGCCCACGTGAAAATACCATAGCAAGGGTGAGACGGTACGTAAGTCCACAAAGCCAAAGGGGCAGCGTGTCTTGGGGGCTGTAGTGGGGCACATGGAGTGGTGGACCCTGGCAGGCTGTCCACGTCCCGATCTACGGCCCCTGTGACGCAGACCTTGTTTGGAAACAGAGTCTTTGCGGATGTGAGTAAGAAGCTCAGGACAAGGTCAACTTGGATCTAGGGGGGGACCTCAATCCAATGACTGGGATCCTTAGGAGAGGGAGGAAGATCAGAGACAGACATGGGGGAGAAGGCCATGGGCTGAGGGAGGCAGAGACAGGGTCCCACGTCCCCTAGCCGAGGCTGCAGGCAGTCCCTCGAAGCTCGAAGAGGCAGGAAATGCAGTCCTGCTTATCGCCTCCAGAGGACCCACGCCGCAGGCACCTTGACCACGGGCTTCCGGCTGCTGGAACCACGAGAGCGTCCATTTCTGCCGTTCCCGAACCGTCAGTTTCTGATGATTTGCTGCAACGTCTGGAGGAAACCGCTATGAGTGAGCCGCTCAGCCGTGTCCAGCTCTTCGTGGCCCCGTGGACTGCAGCCCACCAGGCTCCTCTGTCCATGGGATTCTCCAGGCAAGAATACTGCAGTGGGTTGCCATTCCCTTCTCCAGGGGATCTTTCCAACCCAGGGATCGAACCTAGGTCCCCTGCATTTTAGGCGGATTCTTTACTGTCTGAGCCTATGGTGGTGCTGAAGGCCTGCAGTGATATTTTTAGGTATATTTTCTTTCCCAAAGCTGTTTTTCTCAGGCTAATCTTAAAATTGGCATAGATTCCATCAGCTCACCCTTAGAGGAAAGAGCTGCAGTGGGTGAGTGTAGGCCTGAAACACCCCAAACGCTCTAAAACAAGAGGCCTGTTCAGTGATAACTGACTGCCTACCAGGCTGGCTGATCTGTGCTTTAAGGGCAAGGGGTGTATTTTTCAACAGGTACCTCAGGGAGACTGAGTCATGGGTTCCTGCTCTGGAGGTGATCGGGATGCCTGACCTGGCAGCATTCTGGAGGGCCAGGATCCTCACAGCCACCTTCCCCGCCCCTCCCCTCTTCAGCGTCACCAGCTGCGCTGCTCCTGCAGCCCATGAGTGACAGCGCTCGTAAGGCCCCTTCAAGCCTAAGGGGAATGGATGTGAAATGGTCCTTGTTTGGGGGCTTTTGGGTTTGTTTTGGGGGGTTTGTTCTTGCTTCTTTATTTAAAGAAAGGTAGACCGCTGCAAGTAGGACCTCGTTTGAGGGTGTCTGGCATCTTGGAGGGGATTCCCAGGTGGCACTGGTGGCAAAGAACCCGCTTGCCAATGCAGGAGATGTAAGTGGTGTAGGTTCATTCCCTGGGTGGGGAAGATCCCCTGGAGGAGAGCATGGCAACCCACTCCAGTATTCCTGCCTGGAGAATCCCATGGACAGAGGAGCCTGGCGGGCTACAGTCCACAGAGCTGCAAAGAGTCGGACACGACTGAAAGGACTTAGCAGGCATGCGTGGAGTCTTGGAAGCTTGACTACCCTAAATTTTCTTCCAGACGGACCTCGAGAGCTTGTCTGGAGGTTCCAGCAGGGGCGTACAGCTACTCAAATCTCTTGACCCCAGAACACTCCCCTGCTATTGGGGGAGGTTGTCCTCTTCAAGTGAGCATGCTGCTTTGGGATGGAAGCATATGGAGCTGTGGAGGAGGAAGGGGACGCCCGCCTAGTCAGCCAGAGCAGCTAGATCAACCCTGGTGATCAATGGGGTGGCAGATGTTGCAGCCAGATGGCCCTGAAACGTGGTCTTGATGAGAAGCCACAGGCCAGATTGGGGGGCATTCTGACATGTCCCAGGCACCAGAATCCCACTGACACAGCGCCATGGGCATGGGAATAGGTGGGAGTCAGCAGCTAGGGTTGGCAGGTGTAACAGAGCCCCCAGTTACAGCGGCACAAACGTGGACAGGCTGAGGGCTCACGCAGTGCAGGGCTGGTGTGAAATAGAGCTCAGCCATCAGAACCGTGCTCCAGGTAGGAAAATGGAAAAGGAGGGGCAGGGATTCAAAATCAGGTCCCCAAAAGTGCTCCCTCAAGTCATCGTCTGTCCTGGGTTGAATTATGTCTTCTAAAGTTTCACATGCCAAAGTCCTCAGTCCCCGTTGCTCTGCAGGCGCCGTATCTGGGTCGTTGCAGGTGTAATTCATTAAGAGGAGTTCATACTTGGCCCCTGATCCAGCATGATGAGTGTCTTTGTAAAAGGGGGAAATTTGGACACAGACAAGCATCGAGGGAAGATGGTGTGGGAGACACAGGCTGAAGACGGCTGTCGAGAGGCCAAGGACAGAGGTCTGGACCAGATCCTCAGTCTCAGCCTCGAAGGAAACAGTCCTACTTGATCAACAGCGTCCAGCCTCCAGAACTGGGAGAGAGCGCAGCACTGAGCTCCCCTCCGTGCATCACACGCAGGAGCTTCTAGCATCTCAACCCCGTTTAAACACGGGGCCACCGCGTCCAGCCTCCAGACCCTCAACTGCCCAGGCAGACTCAGGTGACCCAGATTGCCGAGTGCCCCTTGGGATTGATCTGCTCTCTCAGAATCCATCCTGCACAAATTCTACAGAGTTCTAACGACAGACACTCAGCTTCCTGCAGTTCTCCTGGCGGCCAAGCCTTCACATCCGGGTGTGACTGGGTGTTGGGACCTCCCTGTCCCAGGTCTCAGTGGATGGGGTTGGGCCAGGAGGTTTGGAGGGGAACTGACTTTTCTCCTACAAAGTAACCTCTCCGAGGATGTCATGACTGGATCTTCAAGTATGGGGACAATGTTGTCTAATGAGGGCTGTGGAGGGTGACGGGGCTCCTGGAGAGTAGGGCTTGGCGTCGCCCTTGCTGCCCCACCGCCCACCCACCTCTCTGGGCCCCAGCCAGGGAGGCCACAGGTTCACCTCCCGTGTCTCTTTCACAACAATCCGAATCTGCCGTGTGTGACTCTGGGCTCAGTTTAATGGCTACGAGAGAGGAGACGGGCCGCCACAGGCAGGTTCCCGCCTCCCCAAGGTGAGCAGTCAGGAGCTTCAGCTCATCTCTGTCCTCCAGGTGGTCTGGCTTCCTTCAAAGGCCCCACCCACTACAGAGTTCTTGAATTCCTCATGCCCTGCCTGCTGGCCAAGACGGGATATGCTCAGTCCCTGCAGCCTGGCTGAGCACATCATTCCTGGTGAGCACAGGGGGCCACGGGGGCCCAGGACACCACATCCTGTCCCCGAACACGCACGGCTGCTTGGACCTCCAGCCCCGTCTGGGCCAGGATGCCAACCCCAATTTTCTGGAAGGTTATTGTCAACAACCCCCTCCAGACATTATGGGAAGGAAACTGGGTCACTTGTAAAGCTGACAGGCCCAGACACAAGCAGGACCACTCTGGGTACCATGGCCCCTGGTTCTGGGCTGCCCTGCCTTTGTTTCTTCTTCAGAATGCAAGTGTTGGGGCCTTCCCTCCCATTGGCCACGGAAGGAGGAGGGCCTGGGAACCAGCACGGGCTGGTCCAGTTCACACAGTCCAAGAAAGGGAGCACTGCATGCTGCCGAAAGGTTGAGTGGCCTGAAGGGCAGATGAAGGCACGGCAGGGGGCAGGGGGCAGGGGTCTTTCTCACGGCCAGTGGCATGTCCCAGCAGTCTCTGGACACCAACTCCCCCACCCTGACCCCCCACCAACATACACACACATGTACAGGGATCCCAGGAGGTGTAGGAAGCCCAGGGTCAGCACTGAGAGAGGTGTGATGGCTGTCCATCTCTAAGCCTGTCCTCCGAGAAGCCCCTCCACTGTGGGCTGAGTTTGCCACCTGTCCACGCCACGCATGAGCCCCTGCAGCCTCTTGGCACTGCCCTGCCCAGTGAGTGGCGGCCAGGGGTGGGTCATGGTCTCCTCACCTGAGTCCCCAGGCCTGGCTACGGTAGGGTTATCTCCTCCCCTGGGGAAACAGGCCCTAGCAGGTATCTCCTTCAGGAAGCCCTCGGCAGCCCAGCCCTTTGAAAGCTTTGGAAGGTGGTGAAATTGCTGCCTTATATGGATTCGGGTCTCCACAGGTTCTGGCTTCCCCCAGGGGTCCCAAAGGACCAGAGCTTGGGTCCTTGGTCCATGGAAGGGGACCTGTCCCTTTTTTCTCCTAGCCAGGGTCCATCAGGGGCCCAGCCTCTTACTGAGAAGGGAGCCGGGGTGGGTCTGGGCTGTGGCACTGGAACCTCTCTGGAGAGAGAGAGGCCGTCCCACTTCGTGAAGGACAGCTTGGTGGGGCCACCTGCTCTCCAGACAAACTCCTGGGGTGTCTGCCTGCTAAGGCCCCTGCAGTGCACTGCGGGTGGGCCCCGGTCCTGCCTCCACCTCCCCACGCTGCGCAGGTGGGTGGCGGCAACAGTGGCAAAGGGTGCGGTTGGTCACCACGGAGCTGGATTCAAGACTGAGCCCGGTCCCCCGGTGCTGTCAAGGGGTGGGGGGACGCTGTCTCTTCAGGGCTGTCTCCCCCTGGTAAAGAGACGGGCCGGCTCTGGACGGCCGGGTGATGGGCAGCTGGCCCCAGAGCTCTGGATGGGGACGGGTCCCCCGCGGGAGGCCGACGGCAGGCGGCCCCAGAGCCGGGCGGGGAGGGCGGTGGGACGGTGGGCCGAGGCGCGGCTGGCGGTGCGGGTTCCCGCGTGGGGGGGGGGGGGTCGGGCGGGGAAGGATCCTGCGCGGCGCAGCCCGGCGCCCCCTCGCCTCCGCAGGGCCCCTCCCGCGGCGCGCGCCCCCCGGGGCCGCCGCCCGGCCGCGCGCGCCCGCCGCCGACGTGCTCGCCCCCGCGCCCCGGCCGCCGTCGGTCGCCGCGCGCGCGAGCGTGCGTGCGTGCGCGCGCGCGCGGCGGCCCCGAGAGCGGCGCTGGAGCCTGAGGCGACGGGGCTGAGGCGGCTCCTCCCGGCTCCCGCTGCTGCGGCCCGCTGCCCTCTCCTTCCCGGGGCCCGCCAGCCCAGGCCGCTCCCCAGGCCCGAGGATGCCGGCCGTGTCGAAGGGGGACGGGATGCGGGGCCTGGCGGTGTTCATCTCGGATATCCGCAACTGTGAGTGGCTGGGCGCCGGGCCGGCCTGCGGGGGGCGGGGGCGCAGGCCGGGGTGAGGGGCTCCGGGGCGCGGACCTGGCGGGCGGGGGTCCTGGGGTTGGGGTCCGGGGCGCGGACCTGGCGGGCGGGGGTCCTGGGGTTGGGGTCCCGGGCGCGGACCTGGCGGGCGGGGGTCCTGGGGTTGGGGTCCCGGGCGCGGGCTTGGAGGGCGGGGGTCCTGAGGTTGGGGCTGGGCTCCCGGGCGCGGGCTTGGAGGGCGGGGGTCCTGAGGTTGGGGCTGGGCTCCCGGGCGAGGGCTTGGAGGGCGGGGGTCCTGAGGTTGGGGCTGGGCTCCCGGGCGCAGACCTGGCGGGCGGGGGTCCTGGGGTTGGGGTCCGGGGCGCGGACTTGGAGGACAGGGGTCCTGGGGTTGGGGTCCCGGGCGAGGGCTTGGAGGGCGGGGGTCCTGAGGTTGGGGCTGGGCTCCCGGGCGCGGACCTGGCGGGCGGGGGTCCTCGGGTTGGGGCTGGGTCCGGGGTACGGGCAGCGTTCAGCACCCGCGCAGGGGGCCTGGCTCTGCTGAGGGGCTTCTGGCGAAGCCGCCCCTCCCCAGCATGATGTCACCCCGAGCAGTCGGCCGGTCTTTCTAGTAACGGAGCATCTAACCCAGCGTTTTCCAGAATAGCGTGCCTTTTCACTGGGAGTGGGAGTAGCGAAACCCGCGTCTTGCGGGGAAGCAGCTGCTTGACCCGGGTCCTGGCGGCCTGTTAGGCCCTGATTAAAGTGATTCGCTCCCAGGGAATCGGCCCCAGGTGGTGGCGCGGGATGGCCTCGGGGAAATGCTGCTCTGCCCGCTGTCTTTGGTCAGGGACCGAGTTTTCAGCGACATGTGCCCCTCACAGAGTGGGAAACTCCATACGGACAGGTGGGCCCGGCTGGAGGCGGGGGCCGCACTCTTCCCCCGCCGATACATTTGACTTTGGTGCGCAGAAATTCCTGTTGACTTTCAGGTAATGTTCCCTCTGGGCTTCCCCTGGTGGCTCAGGCGGTATAGTCTGCTTGCGGGAGACTAGAGTTTGATCCCTTGGTCAGGAAGGTCCCCTGGAGAAGGAAATGGCAGCCCACTCCACTATTCTTGCCTGGAAAATCCCATGGGTGGAGGAGCCTGGGAGGCTATACAGTCCATGGGGGTCGCAAAGATTCCGACACGACTGAGCGACTTCACTTTTCCCTTTATTTAATTAAACAAATAAAATACACAAAACCAGTTTCTTGTCTGGCTTTAATTCTCATTTTTTACCCACCAGACATTTGTGGATTTCAGTGGCTGAGATTCACTGTATGTTTTAAAGAATGCATGTAATCACCTGCTGGTACATGTTGTTGTCCGGAGCCCTCCTGTGATCTCCTCACTTCCTTAGACTGGGGTGGAGGACCTAGACTGTGGAAGGTTCTAGCTTCTGTTCCTTCCCCTTTTCTGCAAGAAATCCATGTGGAAACACACCCTGAGGTCTGCACTTTTACAAGTAGGGCAGTATCCTTTTGTCCTCTGCTGTGTAATGTGATTTTCTAGATAATAAGATGCATAGTCGTAATGCTAAAGTGTGGGTGTGTTGCTGCTTCAGGAGACCCTTGGGCCAGGGCTCAGCTGCCTTAAATTAACCTTGACATCTGTCCTTTCATTTTGGAAGAAATTCCTTTGGGCAGGTCATTGAGCTTGAAATCCCTTTCCTCAGTTTTGTAGACTAGTTCTGCTAACCAAATGTGCTCTGTGCTGGGTCTGCCACAGCGTGTGGATTTGGCCTGTCGACTGGGTATAGACAGACTTCCTCCACGTCTGCCCTGTGGCATTTGGGCCTGATCACTTGTGTGACTCTCTGCTGTGGCCTCTACCTTCTAAATGCTTCAGTTGTGACAACCAGAAATGTTTCCAGCTGTTGCCTTGGTGGGCACCCCCACTCTGGGCCCTGAGTAGCTGGTGTGTAACAGTGAATTAGACAGTGTCTTCAGTGAAGGAGCTGCTGTAAGAAGAAGTGCCTAATCCTTCGGAGGGCCGGGGGTGGGCTCAGGCCTCTGTTTAACGTCGCCCCCTCCTCAAAACCAGCTTTCCCACCACACCTTCTGGCTACCCGGCAGCAGCCGCGAGGCTGTCCTCTCCTGTCAGGACAGCGTGGGCAGTTCGCGGCGCTCTGTCCCCTCCCCGCCCCACCCTGAAGCCCCACAGGGTGGGGGCCACACGCAGTGTGAGTTGCTCACCCTGTAGCTGAGTAGGCGAGTGCAGAGAAGCTCTACCCTGGGAGTGATCTGGGGCCTGTTCTGGCCAGGCCTGGCAGGTGGTGGGCACAGCAGGGAGGAGGAGGAGGTCTGACCTGAGAGCCTGCCGCCTGGTCAGAGCTGCTCTGAGCTTGAGCCCTCGGTGGCGGGTGGGGGTCCCCACTTCCTCTGCTCACGGCTCTGCTTTGCTGTCGTGGGAGTGGCCCCTGTGCAGAGAGGGCGCCTGGGCCCACGGCCACAGAGCTCTGTCTACCCCACTGACACCGACGGAGTGTGGCGCTGAAGTATCACTGAAGTGTTTCAGCTCTAAAATTGTGGCTTCCTTTGCCTTTCTGCATGATGTGGTCTCTTAAGTGTCCCCCTTAGCACCAGCCCTGCCTCAGGTGGCGGCTGGCTGCAAGCTGCTGCCGGGCCTGAGAGGTGCCCGTGTCCTGGTGCTCCATGTAGCTTTGTGGCTCAGGTAGCAAGCCAGCTCCGTGCCTCGTACATTAACTTGGTCCTGTCTTACTGACTTCAGCCCGCTAAATTTGACTCAGTGAATTGGGTGTGTGGGAGTTCATGAACTGTTTCTCTCGATCGTTTTTAAATATGTTGTTAAAAACATTCTACTCCTTTTATTTAGTTCTAGTTGTAAAATAATTTTTTTATTCAGAAATAAATATGGAGTCCTAGGAAGTTGCAAAGAAAAGGACAGGGAGGCCCCGGCATTCCTCAGCCATCTCCCCTCTCTCATGACAGTGTAGCTCCAACACCAGGAAGCTGACACTGGTCCAGTCGGCCAGGTGTAGTCACATTTCTCAAGTGTTGTACGCAGGATGTATGTGCGTGTGCATGAGTGTGTGTGTGTGCAGGTCTGTGAACTTTTTCTGGGCCGCACCACAAGGCTTGCGGAATCCTAGTCCCAACCAGGGCCTCTGCAGCGACAGCGAGGAGTCCTAACCGCTGGACTACGGAGAAGCCCCGAGGCCTTTGTGCTTCCCCAGGCGCAGCTTCACGCGACCCCACCGCAGAGAAGATGCAGGGCTGTTTCACCATCACACAGCCCTCTTGTGCCACCTCGTGTAGTCAGCCTCTGCCCCGGCCACTCACGTGCGTTCTCCGTCTCTGTGTCGCCTCTCAAGGATGTCGTGTGAGTGAAACTGTGCAGTGCGTGACCTGCTGAGGCTGGCTTTTCTCACTGGCACAGTCCCTGGAGGGCCATCCATTTAAGCACTGAAGTCAAAATGAAGCATCTGGGCCTTCGTTGGTGGTCCAGTGGCTAAGACTCTGCCCTCCCAGTCCAAGGGGCACGAGTTCCATCCCTGGTCAGGGACTGAGATCCCGCACGCTGCATGGAGTGGCCAGAACAACAAACAAACAGAAAGCAAACAAAAGGGAAGAACTGCTGAAACTGGTAAAGTGATGGCGATTTGCTGTTTATTTGGTGGTTTGGGAAATTTGTTTGCTTTTGCACATACTATAGTACCGGCAGAGGAGCTTTGCGCATTGACTTGCTGCTGGAACGTTGCTGCAGATGTGGAACCTGCTGAAAACGTCAGAACTGACTACAGAGCAGCAAGGGCCGCGCTGAGGGAGAGAAGCGACGCGACTTCGTTCTTGTGGAGCCCGTCATGTTGCCAGTGGGCAGGAAAATGCCATTTGTTCCCTCCATGCACGCGGTGGTGGGAGCTGGGGCTGCACGGATGAGTCGAGACACTTCCATGGTGCTTGGAGGCTTTTTATTTAATCCCTCCAGGCACTCACGCAAATGAAGGGATTCAAGTGGACAGATGTAATTAGCCATTTGGCCAAAAACAATTCCCATGTTCTTGGAGAAAGCACGGGGCTTGCTGCAGGTGCAGGGATTTAACTAGAGGGTGCCTGGCAGTGCCCTGTCCTGTGGTCGCCACAGAGCTCGATTGCCCCCCATTTCTGTTGTTAATAACTTCGCTGAAACTGGGCACTCCTTTGAATTGTATTTTAGCATGACTAAAGTGTAAAAAATTTTACTTGTTTGTAAAATTCCATTTGTTATGAGTCATAAATTGGACGTGAAAATTTAAATTCGGCGTAAAACTTCAATGTTGAAATGAAATGTAGTTTGGCACTTGATTTTCCTGGGTAGCAGTAAAGATCAGAATCGGGTGGTCAGCCTGCATTGTAACTTTTTAAAGTTTTTTTTAAAGTAAGGTTCAGTTTAGTCTTGTCTGTACATTTAAAAAATGCTGACTTTTTGAAAAAAGTGCTCTGGTTGCATATTTCCTTTTGCACTCTTACGCATAATTTATATTCCTTAGAAACTGATTTAGGAAGTTCGTGCCGAGGCTCGGGGAAGGGCCGGATCTCCAGGCTGGAAGAGGAAGGAAGTCTTTGGTCTGACTGCACGTTGCGGCTTCCAGGGAGTCCCCGTGTCCCCGCCGTGTCCTGGCTCCTCTCTGTGTCCTCTGTGAGACGTCGAGGTGCCCTGGTGAAGAGTGTATTCTCAGGCCAGATACTCAGCGTTACCTCTCTTTCCTCTTAAAATGATTTTCGCTCCATTTATTTATTTATTTATTTTTTGGCAGCAACACGTGTCAGGATTTTAGAGTTGTGAAGTTATTGGGAAGGCTGTCTTTTGGGGATTAAGTGGCATTTCTTGGCTTTACAGAAGTCAGAGAGGGTCAGACCCGAGGGTAGGGTTCAGGAGTGCCGTGGGAAAAGACACTTCGCGTTGCTGTGCGCAGCCCGGGGGGCTCTGCCGGGAGCTCTGAGCAGCAGGGCTCTCGTTGCCCGAACGTCACTTGCAGATCTTGGGTGCGAGGTGGGCCTCCCTGAGTTCGGATTTCGAAGCTTCGGAGGCTCCAAGGAGGGAAAGTCCTGGTGAGTCTGTCGCAGACATGTCTGGTGCGGTGCTGCCGTGAAGCTCTAGGTGGTCCCCTCCCGGTGAACAGGGTGCGCGGGGGCCGCGGCCCCGGTCACATGCTGTGCTTCCTCCGAGAGGCTGAGCGGTTCTGAGTTCTGGACGGTGTGGGCCTCAGGTTTCGGTTAAAGGGTAGTCTCTGGGCCTGTTGTGTGAAACACTGCTGGGGTTCTGAGCACCTGAGGATGAAGCTCCCGGCCCCAGAGGTGCTTGGAGACCGACACACGGGACGTGAGTTCCCGCTCTGCGTCCTCAGAGTAGGTCGACAGGGTGGTGGAGGCGGGTCCTTGCCCTGAGAGAGCCCCAGGTTGGAGAGCGGAGGCCCGGGGAGGGGCCAGAGCGAGGAGCAGAGGGGCACCGGCGCTGGGCGCCCAGGGGCGGGGGGGGGGGGTGCGAGCCCGCCTGGGGGCCTCCGGGTTTGCTGAGGCCCTGTCCAGCCTCTTTCCCTCGAGGCCTATCTGCTCCTCGCTCCCCACCCTGCTCCGTGTGAGGAAATGAAGGGGGGTGTGCAGGGACGCGTCCCTCCCTGTGGTCAGCGCTGGGCTTGGCGGACCCCACAGCGGGCGTTAGAGAGCCCCTGGCTTCTGTCAGCTCCCGGGGGTGCAGCGTGGAGTAAAAGGAAGTCACTTCACCATCAGCTTACCAAACGAATTGAGGGATACTCATTAGAAGACAAAAGTGAGCGGTGTTCACTAGGTCACACGATGTCTGAGGCGTCAGACCACAAAACGGAACTCACTGACTCTGGCCTTGGCCTTCTTCAGAGTCTTCCTGACTTTGGGATGAAAATCGACACAGGTGAGATGTCACGGAAAGCAACGCGCGTCGCTTGCCTGGGAGGAGAGTTTCAGGCTGGGTTGCGGTGGGTGCTCGCTCGTGCTGGGGAGCTGGGGTTGTGTGCTGAGGTCAGCCCTTGCCCTCTGTGGAGGGAGGCTTGTGAGGGACGCCAGGATGCGTAGAAGGGAGAGCACGTCGGGAGGAAGCGCCTGACTTAAAGCAGTGCCTCGGAGGCCGGCGTGGGAAGAGGACCAGGAAGGGTGTGGGGCCGTGACGTGTGGTGCCAGAAAGCGAAGAGGCAGGCCCGGCCTTGCCCAGTGCATCGCGTGCCCTTGGGGTGCAGTCTCTGCGCTGCGAAGAGGAGGACAGCCGGGCGCACGGCGCCTGCCCGCGCACTCGAGGGCAGGGGGTTGGGGGCTGCCGGGGAGCCGCCCAGTGGGACCGGGGGAGGCGCGCAGGTGTGGGGCGGGCCAGCGGCCTGCCCCTCGGCGTCTGTGTGAGTGGGGGTGCTCCAGGTTTCAGGAGGGCAGTGCAGTGCCCGCACCAGCCTGTGCCCTGGAAAGAGGACGGTTTCTGCGGGGAGGCCAGCCCCTCTTCCTGGCTCACTCCTGGCCGTGGGCAGGGGGAGTGGCTGGCTGAGGGTTGGACCTGCTCGTTAAGGCAGGGGCGTCTGGCTAGTGCTTGGAGTCGGATCCTGATTCTGTCCCTTTTTCTTTCTCACTTTTGCAAATTGTGGCCCAAGACAGCTGGGAGCCTTCCTGTTTCCCCAAATTTGAACCGCGTGAGGGCGTTCCCCAGCGGTCCCGCGGGTAGAGCTTGGTGCTTTCATGACCAGTGGCCTGTGTTGTGTCCCTGGTCCGGGAACTAAGACCCTGGAAGTCATACAGCATGGGCAAAACATTAAGAAAGGAAAACAGCTGCGCCTCCCTAACTCTGTGAGACTTGAAGCCGTGTTGTGTTCCCCTCCTTGCATTTGAGGGGTTTCCCTTGTGTGGTCCTTTCCACCTGCCCTCATCTGCAGGATTGCTTAAAAGTGTGAAGACCAAACCCAGATTGGGTTGCTTGGCTTCTGTTTTGCACTGCAGTGCCTGTTTTTCCCCTTTAAAAATCCCTTCTGATGGCAGCAGAAGGGTGTCGTGAGGATTAGGTGTTCAGTGTACTTAGAGCACCTTGAGCTCCTTAGGGTGGGATCAGGCGCTGTGTGGGGATCCCGCTTTGCTTTTCCTAAGGCCAGCCTTCCTTTGTGTGCTGGGGTTGGGAGGGCAATTATGTTTCTGTTGCAATTTAAACAGCACTGAAAAAGGGCACTGCATTGATACTGAATAGTGTTTTAAAATAAAGCACAGTGGGAAAAATAGAGCAACAAAATGAATATTTTGGAATACTTTTGGATTGTATTTGTTGCTATTGAAAAATAGCTTTTTCTGGCCAGTTACTGTAAGGGGTGTGTGTCTTGCACGGTACTACCACAGCAGGACCTTCTTTTGACCCTCGCTGTGCCTGCGAGAGCAGAGTCTCCGGTGATGAGGCGGGAGCTCGGGCGCTCGGGCCTGTGGGGGATGGAGGCTCGTCTGCACCTGCTGGCGCCTTCCGCGGGCCTCCTGCCCTGGACTGGCTCCGCACAGCCTCAGGGGCTCCTCTCAGGCAGCACGCGGCTCCCGTTCAGTCAGTTCCCCGTTCAGACTTCGCCTCTCATTGCTCACCTGCGGCCTGAGTCCTCGCCTGAGCAGCGCGCCCGCCTCCCCGGCACGGAGGGCGGCGCAGGGGTGGAGGGCTGTGGGTCTGTGGCGCGGAGTTGCCCAGTTCCTGAGGCCTGGCCTTTCTCAGGCTGCCTTCCATGGATGGGCTGTGGGTCCTCGTGCCCACAGCCTCCCAGACTGTCTCACGGGGAAGCTGGCCGCAGAGGGGCCGGAGGCGCTGTTCTGTTGGGGCTGGTGTGTCTGCTGCGTGCTCTCCGACGCAGCGTTTACTGTAGGTCTGACGTGAATCTGCTGAGTAAGTAGCCCAGAAAATAGGGTTTTTCATTTTCCGTTCTTGTTGTTTCTTAATAGTTTTGATACAACTCCAAGAGTGAAGGGTGTTTTGAAGATGTGTCTTTAAAATTTTCTCTGCTTTTCTGGACTCTTTATTTTTTGATATAGTTGTCCAATTCATTCGCTCATTTGAGAGACCCTTTGGTGCCCGTTGCGTGCCGGGCATTGCCCTAGGCCTCGGGCATTCGGTGCGTAACCGGAGGGGCCCAGCCCTGTTCTGCCAGAGACTTAGGCTCTGCGAGAGTAGAGGGGTCTCCGCGCTGCTCGCGTGCCCGCCCTCCCAGGGCCTCGGGGCTCGGGGTCCCCCGGGAAGTGGTGCGGCCCCTCGCGTTGCTTTCCTGCCTCTCAGGGACCGCTGTCTTCCACAGTCTGCGCTCCAGTGTCCGAAAACTGTTGTTTCCCATATTCCGCTCAGGTTTGTACTGCCTGAGGTGGGAGGGTGGTCCTGACCCTGTTTAGCAGGTTTGGGAGCGATGCTGAGCGTGGGTTTGGACCCCGAGGCTGGGACTCGGGGGTGAGCAGACGGCGCTGTGTGTAGGTGGCGTGTGAGACCGCGAGACCGGAGTCCGAGCTGGAAGCTGACGGGGTGGCGATCGCCACAGAAGCTCTGTCTCTGTCTACACAGCTGATACTTCGCAGCGGGCACTGAGGTGCTCCCTGTTTCATGGAGAAAGGGGCGGAGGCCAAGGAGGCCGAGGCAGTGCTCCTGAGATGGTCCACTGAGGACCCAGGCCCAGGCGACGGGGGCTCCAGACCTCTCCTCTGAAGCGCGTTGCTGAGCCAGCTCTCCGGGAGGATGGCCAGAGCTCCAGATGTGCCTAAGCTGTCAGGCGGCCTGGGCCAGGGAGGAGGGCTGGCCAGGGGGTCGCAGGAGGGGACTGGGCGGGGGCCTGACGGGCGGCTCCCAGGAGAAGAACCGGGAAACGGGAGGGAGGAGCTGGAGACCCCAGGGCCGCTCTGATACGGGAGCGCCCTTTTCCCAGCGCACAGCCGCGCTCCTGGGATCAGAGCGGGCATAGCCTGGCAGCAGGTGCTCGGCCTGCGCCTCCCAGAGCCTCAGTCCTCCTGGAGACCTCCCGCCTTCTTCTCCCGCTCCCCTGCCCGCGCCCCCAGCCAGTCCGTCTCCAGGCCTGCGTCCCCCTGACCGCTCCCTCAGGGCTCCCGGGGCCCCCCCAGGTTCAGTGACATCTGCACACTCACGGGGCCCTGGGACTGGGCTGTCAGTGTCTGGGGGGCACGCTGCCTGTCACGATTGGGTCAAGAGTGCTTTTTTAAGGTTAATCCATTTGTTCAGCGAATTCCTGGGTCCCTACTTCACACATTGAACAGAAAACCCAACCAAGAGTGCCCTCATGTGGCTTATACCCCAGTGAGGCAGACACAAAATAAGTAAGGTTAACGTACACTGCATTGTATACAGTGCTGGGGCCTCCCAGGTGGCTCAGAGGTAAAGAATCCTCCCGCCAGTGCAGGAGACACAGGAGTTTCATCCCTGGCAAGATCCCCTGCAGAGGGAAATGTCAGTCACTCCACTGTTCTTGCCTGGGAAATCCCATGGACAGAGGAGCCTGGCGGGCTACAGTCCACGGGGCCGCAGAGTCAGGCCCGATTCAGTGACTGAACACACCGCACGTGCGCTGTGTGGAGGGGGCCTAAAGGGACGGGTAAAGGGGCTTGCAGTGTGGGCAGGGAGCTGGAGGTCAGTGTCCTTGGGATGCTGGCGGTGGGTGGCTGGGGAGGCCACTGTGCCTGTTCTTCAGAGCCGGAGGAGGGTGGGGTGCGTGGCGGGATCTGAGCTGAGCCAGGGCAGGTGAGCAGAGAAAGGACTTGGCTTTGGGGAGATAGGAGGGAAGCCGGTTAGGAGCCCCTGGACCAGGTGAGAAAGGTGAGGACCCCTGGGGGGTGGGGAGGTAGACCGGGAGTGCCAGGGCCAGGGCGGAAGGGGAGGGGTTTTGCCAGCAAGCGCTGCGATGGAGGAGGCGGGTCAGGCGTGGTTTTCGTGATGGGGGGAGACTGGCTGGGCTGGGGTGAGGGCCGAGAGCGGCAGAGAGAGCGGGTCGCAGTGCTTGGGCGGGGCGGTGGGCTCAGAATTTGCTTGCCTGGTCTAGTTGCTCACTAGAGCTGCAAGGATGGGGCCCTGGGCTCCCTGCTGTGGAGCGCGGGGAGTGTGACCATTGGCGCGGCGGCGGCTCTGGGGACCAGATCTTCTGAGGCGCCACGGTTAGGGCCAGCGGGTCTGGGGGTCACTCATCCTGTATGGCGGGGAGGGAGCAGTGTCATAGTAAGTGGACAGGTCTTCCCAATTATATTAATTCTTGCCATTTAGTTGTTCCTAAATAAAGAAAGAAATGAAAAACAGAATCAAGAACATAGTTAAGAGAGGGTTAGACGCTCCTTTGTGTCTGACTCTGACTGACCCCAAGGACTGCAGCCCGCCAGGCTCCTCTGTCCACGGAATTCTCCAGGCGCGCATACTGGAGTGGGCTGCCATCCCCTTAATTACAACACAGTTGGCCCTCACCCCATTCTCTCATTCCTAAACTTAAGTCAATTGTTTTCAGTTTATATCCATCTCTTCTCATGTTTACTTTAAAAATGTGATTACTTACTCTAAACTACATGTTAAACTGCACGTCAGTCATGGGTGTTTTTCTCCATTTAGCCATTATTTACTGGCTTCTTACTGTGGAAGATGAGGATGTTACCTGCCTAAGCTCCCCTTTTCCCATGTTCTGATGTGCCAGTTTTTAATTTAATTGATCTGTAGCATTTAATTGCTGTCTGAAAATATTATTTTTAGCTGAGAATGACATGGTTTGACTTTTATTTGTTTGTTTTTGGCTCTGCGGGGCCTTTGTCGCTGCGCGCGGCGCTCTCGTCGCAGGGGCGTCTCCTGTTGGGGACACAGGCTCGCGGTGCGGGCTCAGTAGTTGGGCTCGCAGTCTGCAGCGCGGGCTCAGCAGCTCCGTAGCATCTGGAATCTTCCTGGACCAGGGACTGAACTCTTGTCCCCTGCTTTGGCAGGCAGGCTCTCACCCAGTGTGCCCCCAGAGAAGTTCTGGTTTTGTTTTAGCAGTCAGCTCGCCTGTGTTATGTTAGATTCCCGTGTGAGCGATGCCCTGTGGCAGCTCCTTTGCCTGTCTGACTTCACTCGGTGTGAGGTCCCTCAGTCTGCTCATGTCGCTGCAGATGGCGTTAGTGCACCCTTTCTCATGGCTGAGTGCCGTGTGTACGTGTGTAAGGACTTACATAGCACCTCATAAAGAGTGCACCATGCGTGTGTGTGTACATGTGCATGTATGACAATAGACTGTGTTCAGGGCTTCCCCGGTGGCTCAGCGGGTGAAGATCCGCCTGCGACGCGGGAGACCTGGGTTCGATCCCTGGGTTGGGAAGATCCCCTGGAGGAGGGAAAGGCTCCCCACTCCAGTACTCTGGCCTGGAGAGTTCCATGGACTGTGTAGTCCATGGGGTCACAAAGAGTCGACACGACTGAGCGACCGTGTTTGTGAAGGGCATGTGCATTCTGCATCTCGCCGTCTGCCAGTGAACGCGTAGGCCGCTCCCGTGCCTTGGCTGCTGTGAATGATGCTGCTGTGGACACGGGTGCCTGGACCTTTCTGAATTAGGGTTTTTTCTGGATGTGCGTCCAGGTGTGGGATTGCCAGCTCATGTAGTAACTGCTTTCCATAGGAGCTGCCCCAGTTTCCTCTCCATCAACAGTGGACGAGAGTTCCCTTTTCTGCACGTTTTGAGGGCTTTCTCTCTCTCTCTCTTAAGTTGGAGTGTAGCTGACTTACAATGTTGTATTAGTTTCCGGTGTACAGCAAAGCGATCCCGTTACACGGTGCATGCATGTCTGTCTTTTAACGATTCTTTTTCCTTGCTGGCCGTTACAGAATACTGAGTCGGGTTTGCTGGGCTATCCAGTAGGTCCGCATCAGCTGTCCGCTTCATATATCGCAGTGCGCATGCATTGGCCCCAGACTCCCGGTGTCCCCTCCCCACCCCTCAAGGGCGTCGTCCTGTCAGCGTGCTCCTCTGTTGCTGGCCTCTGGTTCCTGAAGGTGCAGCACTTCTATTTGTGTGAGGATGTCTGCTGTTCTGGGTTTCCTCCTCTGCGTTGCCCCTTTGGCCTGAATTCTTTTCTTGCAGGTCTGTGTCCGTCTCTGGCTTGTGCTGTGAGCTGGTCCGGGATGTCTTGTGGTCCGTGTCTGGCCATCCCATGGACCAGTGATGGCCAGCACGGGTAGGGCTTCGGCAGAGGTCTCGCCGTGGGCCGAGGGGTGAGGGGTGAGGGGTGAGGGTCTCTCTCTCATGAGGGAAGCCGTGTGTCAGCCATCTTCTCTGTCGTCTTCAGAGACGCTGCAGGCTCCCTTCTTGCCGGGTGGGGAGGCGGGTGTGGGGAGCCTGGCTGCGGTTGCTCTGGGCGGGGGTCTCACTGCTCAGGGAGTCAGTCTCTTGGCTCTGCTTTCCTGAGCCTCCCTCCAGCACGTGGTGGCGTCACCAGGCCTGGAGCTGGGTGTTCCTGCTTTGTGGAGGGCAGCCTGTGGTCTTCTGCTGGGATTTAGGGCTGTGGCGAGGCTGGGGGAGCGGCTGCTGCTGCTTCTGAATCTTCCAGCCCGGCCCCGGGGCCCCTCCTGAGGCACCTTCAGGTCCTCAGCCAGTCAGACTCTGACAAGACTTGCTTCTCACTGGCCCTTCCTCCTGTGGGCGGCTGGAGTCCAGCTCGCTCTGCTAGGCTGGGCGCATGGCCGCGGCCTCTTTCCAGTGTCCAGGGTTGTGGCAGTGTCCACTCTCATCGCAGCGCCCTCCTTCTGAGTGAGTTTTGGGCCAGTTTTGTGTTTCGCACACAGACCAAGCAGACCTTCTTCACCGTAATGGCCATTATTTCTGCCGTGGATTAATTGCTCCCTGAGGGAAGGTCTCGGGAAAGAATGATGTGACTTTTTGTACTTTCACCTTCTGACTCGTGAGTGGAGTGATAAGACCTTTTATTGTGAACTCAGTTTGCGTGGGTGGTTCTCACTAGACACGTTTGACGTGAGTTTCTAGTAGAACGTCTGAGAGAACCTGGTATTCGGCGGCTCTTACTTTACTTCTTACTCGAGGCAGCAGGCGGTGGGCTTGTTCTCTGTTCACAGAACACCTGCTTCCTAGGGCTCAGTTCACAGTGCTCCAGGCCCCAGAGGTCAGGGCAGGGAGGCAGGCGTCCTGGGAGGGTTCGTCTCACAGGTGTGACCTGTGGTAACCAGGCAGTTTCTTGCTGGTGATGGAACGTGGTAAATGGAAGTCTGTCTTTGTGGGGACGCCAGTGAATTCCATAATCGCTGATGATGAATCAGTCAGGAGAGTTTGAATTCCTGACTCTTCAGAGTTACTTTTAACCCTGAGCTCAAACTTTTAAACTGGAAATATTTTTAGAATATATGTCAACGTGGTGGAGCACGGAAGGGAGCCTGCGTCAAGTAGGGTGTTCACAGAGGGCCTCTCTGAGGACACAGCACGCGGGCTGGTCTCGAGCAAGCAGGGCTGGGCGGAGTCGCCGATGTGGCCCCTCTCCAGGACCCGAGAGCCCTGGGCGCCGGAGCGTAGAGGGCGCGGCCCTTGCCTGCGGGCAGTCTGAGTTCTCTGAGGTGTCGTGGGGGAGGCTGCTGAAGAGTTGGGTGAGTGACAGGTCCACCTGTACGAGAAGGTCTCTGGGCCTCAGAGAAGCGGGTCAGAGGAGGCCTGCGTGGGAGCTGAGAGGTGTCGTAGCCGCGATCGGGCGTGCTGACGGCAGTGGAGAAGGTGAGAGTGTCCTGGAGGAGAGCGGGCCAGACCCCCGATAGGGTGGGCTCGGGCAGGGAACCTTGTGCAGAGCTCTGCGCTGGAGACGAGCGTGCCACCTGCTCTGGTGGCCCTTCCGGGCCCAGTGACGCTTGCTGTTCCCTGGCGCGGTCGCTTGAAAGCCCTGGGGACTGTTGCTAGTGCCGGACATCCGCTGCTCTCATGGGGCACACTCTGCTGGGTGTGCATTCCTCACCGGGCACCTGCTGGGCACCCGCTGAGTGCCAGGGGATATAGTGTGACTGAAACACACAGAACTGCCCACCCCTGTGGAGCTCACATTCTGGTGGGTGGAAATAGAAACTAAAAGTTGCATCATATGTCAGAAGACAGGACGTACAAGAGGGAAACGTGCAGGTGAGGAGGTGGCAGGGACACGGGGCTGAGTTCTCCACTTCAGACCAGGTGGCTGGGGCTGGTCTTGCTCTGAAGGTGGCAGTTGTGCAGACTGGAGGGCACTGGGTCATGCAGTCGCTGGAGGGGACAGCAGGCCTGAAGGCCTTTGTGGGGGGCAATAGTCCGCGTGGGGAAGAGACAGCAGGAGGCTGCGCGGTTGCCACGGAGCGAGCCCAGAGGAAGGCAGGTTGGAGGTGCGGTCGGGGTGCTGGACGTAGGTCACAGGGAGGGGGCCTCGTGCAGAGCCTGTTACCCCTCGTGTGCCGGACGCTGAGGGACGAGACGTGGCGTCTTCCCAGAGGGGCCCAGCCCTCGTAGCCAGAGTGCTGAGTGTGAGGTGAGCAGTGAAAACCAGGGCAGTCAGCTCCTCAGGGAGGGCTGGCGATGGTCAGGAGAGGGTGGCCAGCTGTGGTGGTGCGGGCCACGCTCGGGTGGCCTTTCTGAGCTGCAGGTGCAGGAGGCGGGAGTGCACAGATGGGCGTGAGTGGCGGCGGGACACAGCGGGGGTTGTGGGGGTCCCGGAACGACCATGCCTGCAGGCGGGGGATGCGGCGGGAGCGCTCGGCGTGGCAGCTGGCCGTGCGCGCCTCCTCTGTGGCGTGGGGGCCGTCGGCTTGTCTTAAACAGCATAGTGATGCTTCACAGTTCATCTTCTGTTAGTAGGATAGTCATTTTGAACGCAGAGGATGATTTTAGATGAAGTTTGAGGCAGGGAAGCCAGTTAGGACAAGGTAGATTGCTCTGGTCTGGAGGAGATGGCTGGCATCTGAGTCCAGGCAGGAGGAGTGGAAAGGCAGGGTGGGTGTGGGGATCTGGGAGTCAGAGCTGCCAGGGCCATGGCTGGGAAAGCACTCTATGCATAGTGGCTGTGACTGCGCAGCAGAAATGCCACTCAGTGAGGATGGCAGAGTGAGGCCCTCATAAGCCCACTCCTCTGTAAAACCAGGGACAACACTGGCAGAAGTGGTCAAACTCAACTGTGCTGGAGCTCTGGAAATAAACTAAAAGTTGACATAGTCTCAGGAAGATTTATTCAAGAAAAACTGCTGAGCCTCCAGCTTGACCTCTTGCCATTCTCCTCTGCTGTGACCTGGGTAGCTGAGAGCCGCGTCTTGCAGCCCTCACAGCGGCCTTGAAGCACTTGGGAGGCCCAGATCAGATCTGGGGTCCCTCAGGAGTCCTCTGCTCAGAGCAGTGTTACTGACTGGCCTCGGCTCTCTGGAGAAGCCCATTTGCAGAGCTGACGGGGAGGAGCCCCCCCTTGTGTCTGTTACTGTCACAGCTTGGGGTTGAAATAGTGGGAGTGTCTGTGGCCTGGGGCCCTGAGCAACTCTGACAGACTCCTGCGGATCTTGAAGGGCGTGTGGCAGGGCTGTGTGTGTGCCCAGGGGGACCTGAGAGGAGCCTGGCCTCACGCCGTCTAGACCTGAGTCTGCACAGACGAGAAGTGAAGGCAGAGGATAACTGCCTGACGGCTGAAAGTGGGCCTCAGCGTGTCCACAGATCCTGGCGGCATCCAGGACACTCAGTAGTCAACACATGTAAGGAAATCCCTGACTAGTCATTCACTGATGACTCAGCTAACTGAGCGGAGACTCACAGTACCTGCAAACTATGGGGTCTTAGAGGCTTCCCAGCAAAGCCCCTGAGCAGCAGCAGCAGCAGCAGCGACAGCCCCTGAACAGGGAACAGCGGCGGCAGCAGCCCCTGAGCAGCAGCAGCAGCAGTCTCTGGGGAAGGGGACAGTCTGAGTTCCAGGGCTGCCACAGTGTGTTGTCTGAAATGCCAGCTTTCAGTAAGAACTGGTAAGATGTGCAAAGAAAGAGGAAAATATGGTGTTTACACAGGAAAACTGTAGTCAGTAGAAACTGTCCTTGAAAGGGCCCAGACATTAGGCTTAATAATACTCGACAAGGACTTTAAATTGGCTATTTAAAGAATTTTAAACTATGCCCAAGTAATTAATATATGAAAGTGATATCTCACCAAATAGAAGCTATCAGTAAAAAGGTAGATGCTATTTAAAAAAACATAAAGTAGAAATTCTGGAGTTGAAAATACAATAACTGTGAAAAATGAAAAATTCACTAGAGGGGCTCAAGAGCAGATTTGGACTGGCGGAAGAAAGAAAGCAGTGAATTTGGGAATAGGATTTTTACTCTAATTAAATTAAGATCTAAATTAAGGTAGGCTCAGATCCAGTCGAGGAACAGAAAGCAAAAAGGAAGAAGAAGCGCGGACAGAGCCTTGGAGACCCGCGGGGCACTGTCAGGCGCACCGCTGTCCAGTCGCCAAGGCCTGTCTGACTCTGTGACCCACGGACTGCAGCACACCAGGCTCCTCCGTGCTTGCTGTCTCCTGGAGCTTGCTCAGATTCATGTCTGTTGAGTCAGTGGTGCCATCCAACCATCTCATCCTCTTCCCTCCCCTTCTCCTTTTGCTTTCAATCTTTCCCAGCATCAGTCTTTTCCAGTGAGATGGTTCTTTGCATCAGGCGACCAGAGTATTGGAGCTTCAGCTTCAGCATCAGTCCTTCCAATGAATATTCAGGGTTGATTTCCTTTAGGATTGACTGGTCTGATCTCCTTGCTCTCCAAAGGACTCTCAAGATCCAGTACCACAGTTTGAAGTCATCAATTCTGTACTGAGCCTTCTTTATAGTCCAACTCTGACACTCATACGTGACTGCTGGAAAAACCGTTGCTTTGACTATACGGACCTTTGTCGGCAAAGTGACATCTGTTTTGTGCTTTTTAACACAAAAAACCATTTTTCATAAATGAAGAAATTAAGATATTGCTAAATAAACAAGAATGAGGAAATTTCTTGCAAGCAGACCTGTGCTGCAATAAGTATTCAAGGGAAAACTTCCTTGGTGGTCCAGCGGCTAAGAATCCACCTGCCACTGCAGGGGACACCGGCGTGATCCCCGGTCTGGGAGGATCCCACTTGCTGCGAAGCAGTTAAGCCCGTGCACTACTGCTGAGCTGGCGTGTCCCGCACTGCAACAAGAGAACCCGCAGCAAGAGACGCCTGCCCAGCGCAGCTGGAGAGCAGCCCCTGCTTGCTGCAGCTGGAGAAAGCGTGCGTGCAGCAGGAAGGACCCAGCACAGCCAAAAATAAGTAATCAATTGAGAAAACGCTGAAGCGAATGGTCAGGCAACGATGAAGGGACACTCGGTAGAATACACGCAGAAGTAGCAGTGGCGAAGGCGGCCGCCGGGCAGACCTGGACGGCAGTGTATTTTGTAATGTTTGGTCTCCGACCTGATTTAAAAGAAAACTAACTTTAATATAGTTTAAATAAAATTCTCAGGTGCACAGGGGACATTCTTCACAATAGACTGTATGTTAAGCTAAAAAAAAGAAGCCTCAAATTTTAAAGGATCAAAACCATACAAAGTGTGTTCACCAACCACAGAAATTAGAAATCCATGGAATTCTCTAGGCCAAAACATGGGGTGGGGAGCCGTTCCCTCCTCCAAGGGATCCTCCCAACCCGGGATGGAACACAGGTCTCCCACATTGCAGGCGGATTTTTTACCAGCTGAGCCACAAGGGAAGCCCAACTAAATTAGACTGATGATCTTGTAACGTTTACATGTAAAATTTGAATGACGAAATGGCCGCACAGGAGGAGGTGGGGGGAGCACTACGTTGGAGCAAGGTCTCTCTCTCCTGTTGGAATGTTTCCTCTGGCTGCGCCGCATGGCTTGTGGGATCTTAGTTCCTTAACCAGGGCTTGAACCTGGGCCTTGGCAGTGAAAGTGCCAAGTCCTAGCCATGGGCTGCCAGGGAATTCTCCAAAATTAAAGTTATATTAATCAAACTAGATTGTTTTAGGTGTTGATTATGTTCCCCAGGCAGCTACTAGGAAAGGAAAGTAGCTAAAAAATAAATAGTGAAAAGAAACGGAATTGCACTGGTCTACTGAAAAGCACTTCTGCTTCCCAGATGGCACTGGTGGTGAAGAGCTTGCCTGCCAGGAGACATGGGCTCCATCCCTGTGTGGGGAAGGCGCCCTGGGGGAGGCATGGCAGCCCACTCCAGTCTTCTTGCCTGGAGAACCCTATGGACAGAGGAGCCTGGAGGGCTGCAGTCCGCAGCGTTGCAAAGCTGGACGTGACTGAAGTGGCTCAGCACGCGCGGAGTGAAAAGGAGGCAGTGGGGGGGTGCCGGAACGCGGCACACGTTGCAAACCGTGGCAGAGCCGCAGACGCGAGTCCGCCTTATCAGTGACTGTCCTAGATGGAAGTGACTTGAGCCCTTGAGTTAAAAGGCAGATTGGCAGAATGGGTTAAAAGAAACATGGTCCAACTAACTGCTTTGTTCAAAAGACGCTGTAGATTAAAAGGCACAAACGGAAGGTGCCAGTGAAAGGAAGAAAGATGATACGCTTTGCAGACAGCAGCCAGAAGAGAGCTGGAGCGGGCGGACTAGTTGCAGACGGGCAGGCTCTCTGACAGAGGGCTGTTACAGACGCAGAGGGGCGTGCTGCGACGGCGGAGGGTCCGTGTGCCGGCCACGCCTCACGGGCTGCGGAGCCTTAAGTTCCCTGACCAGGCACTGGGCCTGGGCCATGACAGGGGAAGTGCTGAGTCCTAACCGCTGGGTCGCCAGGGCATTTCCAGTTCCAAACCCAGTGCCAGAACCTCAAGATACACGAAGTAAAGCGCACGAAGAAATGAAGGGAGAGATAGACGCTTTAACACCAGTGTCAACAGTCGGGACTGTGGTACCCGGCGTTCAGTGACAGACACAGTGGGCGCGAGAGCAGCAGCGGATGGAAGACCCCTGCAAGGCCGCCGGGCCTCGCAGACCCCTGTAGCCTGTGCCGCCCGCAAGAGCAGGGCATGCACGTCATTCTCGGGGCGGGCACATTCCTCAGGATACGCTGTGTGTTAAGCCGTTTAAAAAAAGCCTCAAAGGATCGGAATCATACGAAGTGTTTTCACCAACCACAGTGGAGTGAGATTAGAAATCAGTAAGTGCTGTGGGCAGGAATCCCTCAGAAGTGTTGGAGCAGCCCTCGTCAGCAACAGGAGCGTCTGAGATGCAGTGCTTGAGTGCGGTCGCGGAAATGACAGAATGATCTCTGTTTCCAGGGCAGATCATTCACTATCACAGTAATCCACGTCTCTGCCCCAACCACTAATGCCGAAGAAGCTGGATCTGAATGGTTCTATGATGACCTACAAGACCTTCTAGAACTAGCACCAGAAAAGATGTCCTTTCCATCACAGGGGACTAGAATGCAAAAGTAGGAAGTTAAGAGATGCTTGGAGTAGCAGGCAAGTTTGGCCTTGGAGTACAAGATGAAGCAGGGCAAAGGCTAACAGAGATTTGCCAAGAGAACACACTGGTCATAGAAAACACCCTCTTCCAACACCACAAGAGATGACTACATCTGGACATCACCAGATGGTCAATAAAAATCATATTGATTATATTCTTTGCAGCTGAAGATGGAGAAGCTCTGTACAGTCAGCAAAAACAAGACCAGGAGCTGACTGTGGCTCAGAGTATGAACTCCTTGTTGCAAAATTCAGACTTAAATGGAAAAAAGTAGGGAAAACCACTGGACCCATTCAGATATGACCTAAATCAAATCCCTTACGATTCTGCAGTGGAAGTGACAAATAGATTCATGAGGTTAGATCTGATAGGCAGAGTGCCTGAAGACCTGTGCCCAGAGGTTTGTGACATTGTACGGGAGGCGGCGATGAAGACCATCCACAAGGAAAAGAAACGCAGAAAGGCCGTATGGTTGTCTGAGGAGGCCTTACAGATAGCTGAGAAAAGAAGCGAAAGGCAAAGGAGAAAAGGAAAGAAATACCATCTGAATGCAGAGTTCCAGAGAATAGCAAGGAGAGATAAGCCTTCCTCAGTGATCAGTGAAAAGAAATAGAGGATAGTAATAGAATGGGAAAGGCTAGTGATCTCTTCAAGAAAATTAGAGATACCAAGGGAACATTTCGTGCAAAGATGGGCAGAATAAAGGACAGAAACGGTATGGACCTAACAGAAGCAGAAGATATCAAGAATTGGCAAGAATACAGAGAACACCTTTACGAAAAGGAGCTTAATGACCCAGATAACCCATGATGATGTGATCACTCACCTAGAGCCAGACATCCTGGAATGTGAAGTCAAGTGAGCCTTAGGAAGCATCACTATGAACAAAGCTAGTGGAGCTGACGGAAT
This sequence comes from Budorcas taxicolor, assembly GCF_023091745.1. Lineage (NCBI taxonomy): Eukaryota > Metazoa > Chordata > Mammalia > Artiodactyla > Bovidae > Budorcas > Budorcas taxicolor. Next base: position 51,162,261 of record NC_068934.1, on the reverse strand, counting down.
TCCAGCTGAGCTGTTTCAAATCCTGAAAGATGATGCTGTGAAAGTGCTGCACTCAATATGCCAGCAAATTTGGAAAACTCAGCAGTGGCCACAGGACTGGAAAAGGTCCATTGTCATTCCAATCCCAAAGAAAGGCAATGCCAAAGAATGTTCAAACTACTGCACAATTGCACTCATCTCACACGCCAGCAAAGTAATGCTCAAAATTCTCCAAGCCAGGCTTCAGCAATACATGAACCGTGAACTCCCTGATGTTCAAACTGGATTTGGAAAAGGCAGAGGAACCAGAGATTAAATTGTCAACACCTGTTAGATCATAGAAAAAGCAAGAGAGTTCCAGAAAAACATCTATTTCTGCTTCATTGGCTATGCTAAAACCTTTGACTGTGTGGATCACAACAAACTTTGGAAAATCCTTAAAGAGATGGGAGTGCCAGACCTCCTTACCAGCCTCCTGCGAAACCTGTATGCAGGTCAGGAAGCAACACTTAGAACTGGACATGGAACAATGGACTGGTTCAAATTGGGAAAGGAATACGTCAAGGCTGTATACTGTCACCCTGCTTATTAACTTCTATGCAGAGTACATCATGCGAAATGCTGGGCTGGACGAAGCACAAACTGGAATCAAGATTGCCGGGAGAAATATCACTAACCTCAGATATGCAGATGACCCTACCCTTATGGCGGAAAGCGAAGAAGAACTGAAGAGCCTCCTGGTGAAGGTGAAAGAGGAGAGCGAAAAAGCGGCTCAAAGCTCAACACTCAGAAACTAGGGTCATGGCGTCTGGCCCCATCACTCCATGGCAGATAGATGGGCAACAATGCAAACAGGGAGAGACTGATTTTTGGCTCCAAAATCACTGCAGGTGGGGACCGCAGCCACGAAATCAAAAGACACTCCTTGGAAGAAAAGCTATGACAAGCCTAGACAGCATGTTGAAAAGCAGAGAGATTACTTTGCTGACAAAGGTCCGTCTAGTCAAGGCTGCGGTTCTTCCTGTGGTCATGTGTGGATGTGAGAGTTGGACTGTGAAGAAAGCTGAGTGCCGAAGAGTTGATGCTTTTGAACTGTGGTGTTGGAGAAGACTCTTGAGAGTCCCTTGGACTGCAAGGAGATCCAACCAGTCCATTCTGAAGGAGATTGACCCTGGGATTTCTTTGGAAGGACTGACGCTGAAGCCGAAACTCCAGTACTTTGGCCACGTGATGTGAAGAACTGACTCATTGGAAAAGACCCTGATGTTTGGAAGGATTGAAGGCATGAGGAGAAGGGGACAACAGAGGATGAGATGGTTGGATGGCATCACCGACTTGGTGGACATGAGTCTGAGCAAGCTCTAGGAGTTGGTGATGGACAGGGAGGCGCGCTGCCAGTCCATGGGATTGCAAAGAGTCCGACACTACTGAGCGACTGAACTGAACGGGAGGAAATTTGGGAGATTCACCAATCTGTGGAGATCAAACACCCTCCTAAATAGTGAGACAAAAGGACACAAGGGAGATTTAAAAAGTACTCTGAGAGAAATGAAGATAAAATCACAGCACAGCAGGGCCTTCCCTGGCAGTTCAGGGGTTAGCACTCTGTATTGTCACTGCAGAGTGCCTGCCTTCAGTCTGTGGCATCCGGGGAACTAAGATCCCACAAGCTGTGTGGTGTGGCCCCCAAAAGAGAAAAGACAGATAGCCTAAGCAAAGACGGGTAAAGTAGATAGGCAGACGTCCAGTTGATAACGTAAGCCATTAGGGAACTGCAAATCAAAAACAGTGACAACCGCTTCTCACACACGAGGATGGCGAGAGTGAAAAGGATGGACAGTAACCGGTGTTGGCAAAATGGGGGAGAAATTGGAAGCCTGGCTCTTTTATAGTGGTGAGTGAGATGAGCTTTCCTGGTGGCCAGTGGTAAAGAATCCACCTGCCAGTGCAGGAGATGGGGTTTGATTCCTGGGTCGGGAAGATCCCTTGGAGAAGAAAATGGCAACCCACTCCAGCATTCTTGCCTGGGAACTCCCACGGACGAGGAGCTGGCGGGCTACAGGCCATGAAGTCCGAAAGAGTCGGACAGGACCGAGTGCCTAAAGAGCAACAGCAACAGAGATGCTGCCTTTTGGGAGGACATCTTGTCAGTTCCGCCAGGTGTTAAAACGTGGAATTGTCATATGACCCAGCAGTTATAGAAATGTGTATTCACACAAAAACTTTTTCACAAATGTTCATAGCAACACATTCATAGTAACCAAAAAGTGGTGACAAGCCCTAAATCCATCGAGCGATGGACAGATGACCCGCTGTGGTGCAGCTGTGTAATGCAGGATCAGTCCGCAGCAAGGAGGGCTGAGGCCCTGACCCAGGCCGCCTTGACACGGTCGTGGCGGCTTTGGTAAGCGCTGAAGGAAACTGGCTGCAGAAGAGCGTGTGCAGGCTGTGGGTGAAGGCGAAGCCGGACATGAGGAGTCTGGCCGAGGAGGGGGTGGGGGTGACTGCTAGAGGGTGTGGTGTTTCTTTTTGCGGAGATGAACATTTTCCAGAATTAGACAGTAGTGACGGACGCACGCCTCTGAGTGTGCTCGAAGCCGTTGAGTTGTGTGCTTCAGGTGAGTGCCTGTGGGACGCGTGAGTTACGTCTCACTCCGCTGTTAAAATAAGACACACTGTTAGCATTTGTCTGGACCAAGCCGGTTTTATCTTCTGTGGCCCAGCAGCTCTCAGTGTTCCCTGAAATCTTTGGCTCCCGCCCACTGTTTGAAGGATTTCTGCTCTGAGGCCCAGCCTTCCTGTGCACTAGAGGCGACACGAAGAGAGAAGTCCAAGAATGATCCTGACAGCCTGCGTGCGCTCAGGCGGTCTGTGGTGTGGCCCGAGCTCGAGCTCCCGCGCGAGGCTGGAGAGGCAGGGCCCGGTCGGAGGGGCGGTCCGCCCGCAGCACAGCCCGCTCTCTTGAGAAGCAGGCTTTTCTGTGGTCAGTTTTGGGCTTTGGGCTTCCTCAGTGGAGTCATTTTACACAGACTAAACTCCTTTGTTTCCACCAAATTTCATTGTAAATTTCAGACTTGGCTGTTGTGAGATTTGTGCGCTTTGCTGTTTGAGTTCTCATGAGCTGTGAGAGGCCCCTGTGCTTTTTGTTTGAAATTAGGCTCTTCTGACAACACTGGCACTGTAAGCTGATGAGCTCAGCTAGCAGACAAGAAGGAGTAGTTACCCAGCACGTTGCTAACCAGCGTGGAATTCCAGGAGAAAGACCCAGGCGGTGATCGCAGAACTCCAGGCTGGTTTTCAAAGCCTTGGCGTGCATTCTTTGCCCCTGCCTGGGTGCCCACTGTAGCTGGCTTAGGGGCGGTGGTTGTGGGCTGATCTGGGTTTCTCATTAGCTCCCAGAGCTCCGACATCCACTGTGGGAACTGCCTGTTAGAAGCTTGGTGTTTTCCGTGGCCGACAGGCCTGCTGCGTTCTGGTGGGGTCTGCACGGGGGTCTTGCTGCAGGCCTTTGAGGCTCAGCCCCACATCCGGCTGCTCTGGCTGCGGCCAGCCCGTCAGGATGGGCTTCTGAGTCAGGGTGGGCAGCCACCTCTCCTTCTCCAGGGCTGCTGCTTTTTCTGGAGAAAGCAGACTCTGCTGCAGCTGCTCCCAGCAGTGTGGGCCGGCGGGGCTTGGTGGCGAGGCGCCCGGGCGTGAGGGCTGTTCACTCATGAGCCTGCGGGGTGCGCCGGGCTTGTGTGTCTCCCCAGCGGCCTCACCGCGTGGAGGAGGGTGGCAGTGTGGTGACTCTGGGGCATAAGTGTGGATTTGGACGCGTTGTTCTGTCTGTGGTGTGTCTCCCTCGTGGCCTGTTCGGGAGAGTCAGAACCTGAGCAGTTCCTGGGTAGTGGGGGTGGGGGGGGCGTCCCCAGGCCTGTGGGGTCCCCGGGGCCGTGGGTGTCCTTTGGGCCTGTGGGGGTCCCCGGGCCTGTGGGGGTCCTCTGGGCCTGTGGGTATCCCTGGGCCTGTGGGCGTCCCCGGGGCCGTGGGGGTCCCCAGTGTTGTGGGGGTCCCCGGGGCCGTGGGGGTCCTCTGGGCCTGTGGGGGTCCCCGGGCCTGTGGGGGTCCTCTGGGCCTGTGGGGGTCCCCGGGGCCGTGGGTGTCCTCTGGGCCTGTGGGGGTCCCCGGGGCCGTGGGGGTCCTCTGGGCCTGTGGGGGTCCCCGGGGCCGTGAGGGTCCTCTGGGCCTGTGGGGGTCCCCGGGGCCGTGGGGGTCCTCTGGGCCTGTGGGGGTCCCCGGGGCCGTGGGGGTCCCCGGGCCTGTGGGGGTCCTCTGGGCCTGTGGGGGTCCCTGGGCCTGTGGGGGTCCCCAGGGCTATGGGAGTCCCTGGGCCTGTGGGGGTCCTCTGGGCCTGTGGGCATCCCCGAGCCTGTGGGCATCCCCGGGTCTGTGGGGGTCCCCGGGCCTGTGGGGGTCCCCGGGGCCGTGGCTCAGGCACAGCCTCCCTCTGTGGAGCGGGAGCACTGCCAGCCCCCGAGGGCCACTCTTTGTGTCCTCGGTCCCCGAGGTGTCGTCTTCCCCGGGTGATGAGGGTGCCCAGGCACAGTCCAGCCAGTGGACCCGGCGGTGCAGTCCAGACCCAAGCCCCCTAGGGTCAGAGACATGAGGAAGTCTCCTTTTCTTCCTTGTATCAGCTGCTTTTTTTCCCCCAGATGTTCAAAGGATTTTATTTTTTTTTCTTCTTCGGCCGTGCCTTGAGGCTTGCGGATGTTGCATGGCCGGGGACGGGCCCTCAGCTGTCGGCCATGAGGGCTTGCGTGCTGTGGCTTGTGGGCCTGGAGCGCAGGCTCAGTGGCTGCAGCGCGCGGGCGTAGTCTCTCCGCGGCGTGCGGGGCCTCCTGAGCCAGGGACTGACCCATGCCTCCTGCATGAGCAGCTGCATTCTTGACCTCGGAGACTCGGGGAGACGCTCCTCCTTCCCGTTTGCTCTGGAGGACCCTGTCTCTCCATTCTTCGCGTCTGCTCCTCTTCCGGCCTCTGTGTGTTCCCTGCTCTTTCTCTTTCTGCCGGTGCCGCACAGCTCGTGGGGTCTTAGTTCCCTGGGCAGGGATTGAACCCAGGTCCTTGGCAGTGAGCGCACAGGGTCTTAACAGTTGGACTGCCAGAGAATTCCCTCTTTTTATCCGTTTTTGAAATGTTTTTTAAATGTCTATTTTACCTGATTTCTCTTACCTAGCATCTGAGCTGTCCTGTGAATTTCTTAGTCCCTTCTCCACTTTTCTTGCTGTTCACTAGCTTGTCTGGGGCTGGAGGTTCCAGTGCCGCTCTGTCTGTGGGGCCGTCTGCCTGCGGCGCGGCGTCACTGTGTGGGGTGTGACTCGGTCCCCTGTGGTGTTGCTTTAGGTGAGGTTAGTCCGTCAAGGCTGTATATTGTCACCCTGCTTATTTAACTTCTATGCAGAGTACATCATGAGAAACGCCGGGCTGGAGGAAGCACAAGCTGGAATCAAGATTGCCAGGAGAAATACCAATAACCTCAGATATGCAGATGACACCACCCTTATGGCAGAAAGTGAAGAGGAGCTAAAAAGCCTCTTGATGAAGGTGAAAGAGGAGAGTGAAAAAGTTGGCTTAAAGCTCAACACTCAGAAAATGAAGATCATGGCATCTGTTCCCATCACTTCATGGCAAATAGATGGGGAAACAGTGGAAACAGTGTCAGATTTTATCTTTTTCGGCTCCAAAATCCCTGCAGATGGTGACTGCAGCCATGAAATTAAAAGATGCTTACTCCTTGGAAGGAAAGTTATGACCAACCTAGATAACATATTCAAAAGCAGAGACATTACTTTGCCGACTAAGGTCTGTCTAGTCAAGGCTATGGTTTTTCCTGTGGTCATGTATGGATATGAGAGTTGGACTGTGAAGAAGGCTGAGCACCGAAGAATGGAGGGTTTTGAACTGTGGTGCTAGAGAAGACTCTTGAGAGTCCCTTGGACTGCAAGGAGATCAGTCCTGGCATTTCTTTGGAAGGAATGATGCTAAAGCTGAAGCTCCAGTACTTTGGCCACCTCATGCGAAGAGTTGACTCATTGGAAAAGACTCTGATGCTGGGAGGGATTGGGGGCAGGAGGAGAAGGGGATGACCGAGGATGAGATGGCTGGATGGCATCACGGACTCGATGGACGCAAGTCTGAGTGAACTCCGGGAGATGGTGATGGATAGGGAGGCCTGGCGTGCTGCGATTCATGGGGTCGCGGAGAGTCGGACACGACTGAGCGACTGAACTGAGCTGAGCTGAGTCCTCTGGACTGTGGGGGCGGTGGGGGCATGGCCCAGGGTGGCTCTCCTGTCACGCATACGCCCTCCTCTGCTGTCTCCGCCAGGCATTGCTCTTGGCATCTCTGAGCCAGGAGCATTGCCCACGCTCTGCCCCGGTCCCCATGCTCTGCCCTGTGGGGTCCCCTGGGTCTGTTTGGGGCTGTCCCTTCTGCCTTTTCATGCTGCTCATGGGCTTCTCAAGGCAAGAGTGCTGAAGTGGTTTGCCGTTCGCTTCTCCAGTGGACCACGTTTTGTCGGAACTCTCCACCGTGACCCGTCCGTCTTGGGTGGCCCTGTATGGCATGGCTCCTAGTTTCACTGAGTTAGACAAGGCTGTGGTCCATGAGATCAGATTGGTTAGTTTTCTGTGATTGTGGTTTTCATTCTGTTGCCCTCTGATGGAGAAGGATAAGAGGCTTATGGAAGCTTCCTGATGGGAGAGACTGGCAGAGGGAACCTGGGTCTTGTTCTGATGGGCGGGGCCGAGCTCAGTAAAGCTTTAATCCAATTTTCTGCTGATGGGCTGGGCTGTGGTCCCTCCCTGTTGTTTGACCTGAGACCAAACCGTGATGAGGATAACGGCGGCCTCCTTCAGAAGGTCTCATGATGCACCGCTGCCCTCAGCGCCCCCAGCCCTGCAGCGGGCCCCCGCCGACCCACACCTCCCCAGAGACCCCTGGGCACTCCCAGGAAAGTCTGGGTCAGTCTCCTGTGGGGTCAGTGCCCCTTTCCCCTGGGCCCTGGTGCCCACAAGGCTCTGTCTGTGCCCTCCAAGAGTCTGTTTCCCCAGTCCGGTGTAAGATCTATAATCAAATCCCACTGGCCTCCAAAGTCAGACTCTGGGAGTTCTCAGCGCCTTTGCCAGATCTCCAGGTTGGGAAATCTGTTACGGCTCCTGGTGGTGGATTAGTTGCTGAGTCTTGTGACCCCAGGGACTGTCGCCTGCCAGGTTCCTCTGTCTGTGGGATTCTCCAGGCGAGGGTCCTGGAGTGGGTTTGCCATTTCCTCCTCCAGGGGACCTTCCCGACTCCGGAATTGAACTTGGGTCTCCTGCACTCCAGGCAGATTCTTCACCAACGAAGTTATGGGGGAAACCCTGTGGGGTTTTGGGTCCTAGAACTTTCTTAATAGCCAGACTTTCTTTGGTATAATTGTTCTGCAGTTCGTGTGTCGTCTGCTCGGCGGCCCTGTGGTGGGGTTAATGGCGACCTCCTCCACAAGGGCTTAGGTCACAGGCTGTGTGACCCAGGGAGCCACACCCGGAGCCTCTGCCCTGCGGCAGGCCGCTGCTGAGCCGTCCCTCACAGGAGGCTCAGAGGTCTGGCTCAGTCTCTGGGCCCTGGTGCTCACAAGGTGTTTGTTTGAGCCCTCTGAGAGTCTCTGGTGGGTATGGGGTTTGATTCTGAACGTGATTTTACCCCTGCTGCCGTTTTGGTGGAGCTTCTTTGCCCTTGGGCGTGCGGCACCTTTTTTCGGTGGGATCCGACGCCCTCCTGTTGATGGTTGCTCAGCAGCGAGTTGTAATTTTGGAGTTCTTGCAGGAGAAGATGAGTGCGGGTCCAGGTGGGCACAACTGAGCGTCGCTGAAGGCACGCAGCTTGGAGTCTCGGGGCAAGCACAGGAGCAGGAGGAACCGCGGGGACCCAGCCGTGTTGGCCTTTGGCCACCTGGTGGGAAGGGCTGACTCATTGGAAAAGACCCTGATGCTGGGAAAGGTTGGAGGTGGGAGGAGAAGGGGACGACAGAGATGGTTGGATGGCATCATCGACTCGGTGGACATGAGTTTAAGCAAGCTCCGGGAGTTGGTGATGGCCAAGCCAGCCTATGTGCTGCAGTCCACGGGTCGCAAAGAGTCGGACACGACTGAGCGACTGAACTGAAGTGAACTTCGGCCTCCCCGCCGTGATGTGTTGCCGTGAGGCCTTGTGACTCTCAGTGGTTTCCTTGTCGAGGGAGCTGTGCTCAGAGATGCGAAGTCATTGCCCCTTGGTTGCAGAGCAAACCAGAGGCAGTGCCTGGACCCGTCCTTAGTGTCCCGCTCCAGGGCCTGCCCTTGTCCTTGGGAGAGCCTGCCCGCCGCTCATTAAAATGAATGTGTGTGTGTGCGTTGCGAATCGGCCAGGCTTTGGCTAAGAGGCCCCAGCTTCGTGCCCCTGCCGCAGAGGCAGGGCAGCGCCCCATGGCCCCCACGCCCCTGTGCTTCCTCCCCTTGAGCGCCAGGCCTCGTGCCTTCGGTTGTGTGGTGTGCCCTCCCCGCCGCGGGCAGCAGCTGGCGACCCCCCGTCCTTCATGTGCCCTCTGCGCTCCTAGCCCTGTGTCATTTCTGCTCAGCTATGTTCCTGCCACGCGGGCCCGGTTCCCTCGGGTGGCAGATGGAGCAGAGTCCACCCACCGGGAGCAGCATGGACCAGTTCCTGCACCCTTGCGAGAAGCGCACGCACACAGGCGCACGCCAGCGTGGGCACACGCGGGCACGCGGAGTGGCGCATGCCCGCGGCCTCCTGCCCGTGCTCAGGCTGGGCTGTGTGGCGCCCCTGCAGGTCCTGTGGGCGGAAGGTGCCACGGCCTTGTTCCGTAGCCCTTTCACCCAGTCAGTAAAGCCTGCTCCCGCAGGCAGTACTTTTTCAGGAAAACTTCAAAAAGGTTTGTGCTTGACCCACCGCCCCATCTGCAGCTTTGTAGGGTGCCCTTGGGTCCTGGGCGGCTCTTCCGGAGGAAGTAGCCGGCACTCGGGGCTGGGAAGGAGAGTCTAGTCCCCTTGGCCTGCCCCGTGCTCACCAGAGCTGACCACTGTGCTCGTGTTAAAGACCCTCAGCCTCTACTCACCCCTCAGCCGCCACGTGGAGCATCATCTCCCTGAGGGCAGAAGTGTTGTTTTAACCTGAGTCTGGGCACTTTGAGCAGTGCCTGGTTGGGGAGCTTGCCTCTCCGCCCGGCCGGGGCCTTGCTAGAGTAGAAGGGGCTCGAAGGAGGGTTCTTCTGTTTCGGAGACGTGCAGCCCTGTTTGTTAGCAAGTTAGTGGTGAAAGGTAGCTGGTGCTGGGAGTGCCCTGGGAGGGGGTTGCCTCTTCAGCAGCGGTGGAAGCTGGGCGGTGGGCGATGTGTCTTCCGGGCATCTGTGAGCGCCCAGCCTGTCGGTGGTCCCAGGGTGGTTGCTGTGGAAACCTCTCCTCCCTCTGGGGTAGGGACTGACGTGCCTGCATTCCTGCTTTGAAGAAGCAGTAGGCCCTTGCAGAGGGAGCGTGCGACCCAGCCTGCCTGTGTGATGCGCAGCTTCCCCTGTGCAGTGTTGTTGAGACCTGCGGCCCTGGGAACGGCGTCTGCTCCTCAGGCCTGTGTGCACAGCTGTCAGTGGACTGAGATGAGCACACAGGCAGACCGTGGGGAGGAGGGTGAGGGGCGCAGAGCAGGAGGGGGGTGCGACTCTTGTGCAGTTAATATGTCTTCCTTCCTTCCTTCTGTAATAGACGGTTCCCAGACTTCACTGCTTACTATAGAAGGGCACCTCTCAGATTTTGTGGGTCGGTGAATTTCATAAAGAAAATTAGAAGCCTACAGTAGTTAAACCTTGACACTTTAAAAAATGATCTCGAAGTGAAAGTCACCTTTTGGAGCAATCGCGTAGCTGACGGTGGTTTACTATGGAGCGTGCTCAGCAGCGCTGTGAGCGCGCCCAGGTCCAGGACTGTGGCGAGAAGGCGAACAGAGCTAACCGTGCGCTGTTGGCGGGCTCCCCTCCACCGACTCGCTGGCCCTGACGAGGGGCCTCACCCGACTGACGGCCTCAGGCGGAGGCTGGTGCCCTCTCCCCTCGGGCGCCTGTGAGCCTGATTCTGCCCTTAGCTCTGATGTGCCACTGTTGTCAGGGAATAGGTGTTTGTTTAGAAATCAGTTAAAGTAAGATGCCTTTGTGTTTTCTCTTTTCAGGCAAAAGTAAAGAAGCAGAAATAAAGAGAATAAACAAAGAGCTGGCAAACATTAGATCCAAATTTAAAGGTAAGGCTCACCCGCTGGCCACACACACAGCATTCTTTCGTAAATTTTGCAAGAGGGACTTAATCTTTTAATCTCATCTTTATTTTTTTCATTTCAAATCAGAGTGAAGGTCTCAGTACAGACGCTGTCCTGGCTCTGTTGATGTTTAAAGTAAAGCCGGTGGTTATTCTGGAGTAGTTTGATGGTTTGTGTAGAGTTGATCCTGGATAGCAGGGCTCCTCCCGGGTCCAGCCTCTTCCTGGAGCTGGGAGGACACTGGCCTGGAGCAGTCCCCGCCCCCGACTCTGCCCCACAGGGTGCAGGAGCTCCAGCCAGCTCCCTGACAGTGTGGGCCTGCTCTGCGTGGGGCCCGCGCTCACCAAGCGCTTCCCGCCGCCGGCCCCTCCGGCTGTGTCTTCGCTGCGACCTCGCCGGCCAGCTGGGGGATGGGCGCTCCCTGAGCCGCCTCATTTGGGAGAATCGTCAGGTGTAGATTTTCATTCTTGGGACATATCTATGAGTCCCGTAGACTTTAAATTTTCGGTTAATTTTTACAAATTTGAGACCTGGTTCAAATCTCTGAGCAGACGTTAGCCGGAAGAGTGGCTGAAGCTGCCTAGAAAAAGTGCGTAGAGGAGAGCACGGGGCGAGCCCACAGAGCCGGAGGGACCGGCGGGGCTGCCGGCGGGGCTGCGCGGGCGAGCGCGGGCATCCGGTGCGGGCAGGACGCAGGCCCTCAAGGGGCCAGGACTGCTCCAGCCGGACTCGGGGTGGTGTTCTATCTTGCTGTTGACCAGTCCAAGGATCCTCTGGGAGGCCTGAGAAAGTCTTGGAATTTTGTGTGGAGTGCTTTACTTATATAAATGTTTCTTGTGTGTGTCTTTGTGTATATGGGCGGATGTCTATAACTTTCATTGCTTAAATTTTTAAAAAATTGACTGTTTTGTAGAGCAGGTTTATTTATTTTTAAATTTTTATTGGAGTGTAGTTGCTTTACAATGCAGTTTTTCTTTTTTTAAGCTTAGTTACTTTTGGCTGCTGCTGGCCTCCTCACTGTGGCGGGCTTTTCCTGTTGAGCGCTGCCGCAGGCCGGGCGCCTCTCTGGTGGCGCACAGGCCCCGGTGTGCCGGCTGCGGAGGCCGTGGCGCGGGGCCGAGTTGCTCTGCAGCACGTGGGTTCTTCCTGCACAGGGGTCGAGCCCGCCTCCCCTGCACCGGCCCGCGGGCTCTTGCCCCTGTACCATCGGGGGGTCAGTGTGGGTCTCGTACAGCAGAGTGAGTCAGCTCTGCGTGCTCACGCGTCCCCTTCCTCCTGGATGTCCTTCGTGTCGCCACAGGTCCCTGAGAGTCCCCGGGCTGTGCAGTGGGTCTTCACCAGTTACCTGGCTTCTACATGGGTGCTCACTCACTTCAGAAGTGTCTGACCTTTTGTGACCTTGTGGACTGTAGCCGGCCAGGCTCCTCGGTCCATGGGGCTCTTCCCCAGGCTTGAGTACTGGAGTGGGCTGCCACGCTCTCCTCCGGGGGCCCGCTGGGCCCGTGACCTCGGGAGCCGGCCCTCCCGCATTGGCAGGTGGACCTTTACCACTAGCGCCACCTGGAGGCCTCCGTGTGTACACGGCGACTGCAGTCTCCCCGGTGTTCTTGTCTAGCAGGTTCACCTTCCCAGCAAGAGGGGAGGTGCGGAGATGGCTCCGGCCCCCGCTGTCCCCACGCGTCCCGGCGCGCGCCTTTCGTCACAGCTGCACACCAAGCGGCTCCCGTCGGGGACGCCCTCGCTGTGTGCTCCCTCACCCCTCCCGCCGCAGCCCCGCGCCCGCTGACCTCTGCACCCTCTCCATGGCTCCGCCTTTTCTGGAACGTCACAGCACTGGGCCGCGCGGCGCGTGCTTCTCCCGTGGGCTCCGCTCACTGGGCTTGTGCATCTGAGGGTCCCTTGTGCTTCACTGTGGCCCGACAGCTCATTTCCTTTCACACGGCTGATGCTCCGTTGTTCGGTGTGCCTCAGTTCAGTCATCCGTTCACCTACTGAAGGGCGTCTTGGTTGTTTCCAGGTGTGGGCTCTTATGAATGAAGCTGCTATAAACATCACTGTGCAGGTTTCAGGTTTCACTGTGGTGGTGTTTTCAAGGAGCGTGACTGCTGATCACGTGGTGAGAAAGTGTGCGCGCTTGTGAGAAGCTGCCCAGCTGTCTCCACGGTGGCTGCATGTTCGCACCCCATGCAATGGACCGCGGCACACCAGGCCTCCCTGCCCTTCACCATCTCTCCGGAGCTTGCTCAGACTCCTGTCCATCAAGTCAGTGATGCCATCCAACCATCTCATCCTGCCTTCAGTCTTTCCCAGCATTAGCGTCTTTTCCAATGAGTCAGTTCTTTGCATCAGGTGGCTGAAGTATTGGAGCTTCAGAATCAGCATCAGTCCTTCCAATGGATATTCAGGACTGATTTCCTTTAGGATGGACTGGTTTGATCTCCTTGCAGTCCAAGGGACTCTCGAGAGTCTTCTCCAGAATCACAGTTCAAAAGCATCAATTCTTCGGGACTCAGCCTTCTTTATAGTCCAACTCTCACATTTGTACGACTGCTGGAAAAACCATAGCTTTGACTAGACAAACCTTCGTCAGCAAAGTGATGTCTCTGCTTTTTAATACACTGTCTAGGTTTGTCTTAGCTTTCCTTCCAAACAAGTGTCTTTTAATTTCATGGCTGCAGTCACCATCTGCAGTGATTTTGGAGTCTAAGGAAAGGAAGTCTCTCACTGTTTTTCTTTCTTCCCACGTCTGTTTGCCGTGGAGTGGTGGGACCAGACGCCATGATCTGAGTTTTGTGTTTTTTATGTTGAGTGTCAGGCCAGCTTTCTCACTCTCCTCTTTCACCCTCATCAAGAGGCTCTTTAGTTCCTCTTCACTTTCTGCCATTAGAGTCGTATCATCTACATATTTGAGGTTGTTGATAGCTCCCAGAAATCTTGATTCCAGCGTGTGATTCATCCATCCCAGCATTTCTCATGGTGTACTCTGCATATAAGTTAAATAAGCAGGGTGACAATATACAGCCTTGTTGTACTCCTTTCCAAATTTTGAACCATTCCATTGTTCCACGTCTGGTTCTAACTGTTGCTTCTTTCCTGCATACAGGTTTCTCTGGAGACAGGTAAGGTAGTCTGGTATTCTGGTCTCTTTAAGAATTTTCCACAATTCGTTGTGATCCACACAGTCAAAGGCTTTAGTGTAGTCACTGAAGCAGAAGTAGATGTTTATCTGGGTTTCCCTTGCTTTCTCTATGATCCAATGGATGTTGGCAATTTGACCTCTGATGCCTTTTCTAAGTCCAGCTTGTACATCTGGAAGTTCTCAGTTCACGTACTGCTGAAGCCTGGCTTGAAGGATTTTGAAGATAACCTTACTAGCATGCAAAATGAGCAAAATTATGTGGTAGTGTGAATATTCTTTGGCTTTGCTTTTCTTTGGGATTGGAACGAAAACTGACCTTTTCCAGTCCTGTGGCCACGGCTGAGTTTTCCAAATTTGCTGGCATATTGAGAACAGCACGTTCGCAGCATCATCTTTCAGGATCTGAAATAGTTTCACTTGGAATTCCGTCACCTCCACTAGCTTTGTTCCTAGCAACGCTTCCTGATAAGGTGCACTTGACTTCACACTCTGGGGTGCCTGGTTGCAGGTGGGTGAGCACACTGCCACGGTTTTCTGGGTCATTAAGACCTTTTGCATCTAGTTCTGTGTGTTGCCACCTCTTCCTAATCTTCTGCCCTGTTTGGTCCTTGACATTTGTCCTTTATTGTGCTCATCGTTGCGTGAAATGTTCCCTTGATAGCTCTGATATTCTTGAAGAAGTCTCTAGTCTTTTCCATTCTTCAAAGTCTTTGGGGGTGGTTATATGGCAGCCCACTCCAGTGTTCTTGCCTGGAGAATCCCAGGGACGGGGGAGCCTGGTGGGCTGCAGTTCAGGGGGTCGCACAGAGTCGGACACGACTGAGCGACTTCACTTTCACTTTTCACTTTCATGCATTGGAGAAGGAAATGGCAACCCACTCCAGTACTCTTGCCTGGAGAATCCCAGGGACGGGGGAGCCTGGTGGGCTATAGTTCACGGGGTCGCACAGAGTTGGACACGACTGAGTGACTTCACTACTATTAGTCAGGATGACTTTTGTCCCCAGGGACAGAGGCTGGCCCAGCAGGGTTTGGCGAGCTGCTGCCACCTACTGGGTGGAGGCCAGGCAGGCCACCAGAGACCCCAGCACCACCAGGCCCGAGGAGGCCCAGTGCCGAGGCTGAGCAGCCGGGGTCTAGGAGGAAGTCAGCCCAGAGCTCACCATGGAGAGGCCTCTTTCCACTTGAAGCTGAGCCCTGAGAGGCAGTGCCGTTGGGGTGGGAGTGGCCGGGGAGCCAGCCGCCCCGTCCCAGTCCTCCGGAGGAGGAGGTGGCTGTCGCAGATGGAGCCCCGTGCTAGGCGTCACCTACCAGCTGCAGCTGACTTTTCAAGGGTGTCGTCCCAGCACCGTCACAGAGGAGCCCGATGGCTCGGCAGGAGCCAGAGGGGCGACCGCAGGGGCCTCGCAGGGGCCTCGCAGGGGCCGCCGAGACGGGACGCGGGTGGCAGGGAGCTGGGCCGCTGTCTGTAAAGCAGTAAAAGGCCAGAACATTTCAGGGGGGCCCTAGGCAGCGAGAGAGTCACATGGCAGATTCCGAAATGAAGAGAGTCACATGGCAGATTCCGAAATGAAGAGAGTCACATGGCAGATTCCGGAATGAAGAGAGTCACATGGCAGATTCCGAAATGAAGAGAGTCACATGGCAGATTCCGGAATGAAGAGAGTCACATGGCAGATTCCGAATGAAGAGAGTCACATGGCAGATTCCGAATGAAGAGAGTCACGTGGCAGATTCCGGAATGAAGAGAGTCACGTGGCAGATTCCGAAATGAAGAGAGTCACATGGCAGATTCCGGAATGAAGAGAGTCACATGGCAGATTCTGAATGAAGAGAGTCACATGGCAGATTCTGAATGAAGAGAGTCACATGGCAGATTCTGAATGAAGAGAGTCACATGGCAGATTCCGAAATGAAGAGAGTCACATGGCAGATTCTGAAATGAAGAGAGTCACATGGCAGATTCCGAACGAGACCAGATGGAAGTTCTAGGAGCAAAGCATGGAGTAACTAAGATAAAGAGCTTATGTGGATGTAACGACAGGCTTATTAAAGAGAGATGGTGTCCTGGAAGACGGGTGGGGAGGCAGCCTGTCCTGGGTGTGATAAAGAGTGGGTGAGAGACGGGGGTGGGGGATGAAGTCTGGATGGTTGGCTGGCCTCCTGGGAGGAGAGAGAGCTGGTGTGACAGAGGACGCGTGAAGATCCGTGACGCTCAAACCTCAGATGCCGTGTCCACAGTTACAGTAAATAATGAATTCCACACCTAGAGACACCGACGTGGAAACGCTGAGCCCGAGACGGGAGGTGTTTGGTCTCTAGAGAGGAGGAGACAGGCCGTCCTCACAGGAGGCATCCCTGCCAGCTTGTCACAGGGCCGAGGGGCAGCGGGGCGGGGGCTGCGGTCAGCATGCTGCAAGGGGCGGCCCCAGCAGTCTGCATCCAGCTGCCGGCTCCACGAGAACGACGCTAAAAGAGGCCTTTCCAGACGAAAACGGAGAGTTTCCCACCAGGGAGCCTGTGCTAATGGAGAGTCTAAATGGCCTCCTTCAGGCAGAAGCAGACAGTCCTGGACGCCAACGAGGACCGACGGAGGACGACCGTGGTGGGCGTGTGGGCGGCACACGGGCCGCTGGGGGTGAGACATGCACGGGGCGTGGGGTCCTGGGCGACAGACAGCTGGAGTGGGAGGCGTGGACGGGGCCTGGCGCCAGGGCAGCGTCCATGTGAGACCTGGCCCACGACGGAAGCGGTGGGCACAGCCTCGTGTGCAGCCTCCCCGTCGAAGCCTGAAGGCGGCCGCTGGTCTTTCCTGGGCCGCCCTGCACCCCTGCCCTGGCTGCCGGGCTGGCCTGGAAACTCAAGAGCGGGGTTCGGGCTGCTTGTGGACGCTGCGGGCCTGCCCTCGGTCTTGGGGTCTCTAGAGATGGCCGCTGTGCTGTCCGGTCGGGGGGCAGGCGTGTCGTCTCGGTGCTGGGCTTCAGGGGATGTCTTCACGAGCTCATTCACTGTTGGGTGCTCGCGTGTCCCAGGTGCTGGGGCAGAAAGACAAATGACGGGAGTTTCTGTAAGGAATGTACGTTCTTACAGCTGTAGGAAGACTTGGAAAACACTTCTCCTTGGGGCGTGAGTGCGTGCGCCGCGGGCTCACTCGCCTGTCCTCCCTCCTGGCGGCCTTCACGGCTTCAGTGCTGGCCATCGCTTTGCCTGTGTGCTTTAATCTTCCGGTTTTTTTCCTGGGAGATTCTGACAGTAATTTGTTTTAAACTGGCTTTCTGAGATATGTTTAGCAGGTGCAGGCGTTCATGCAGCCGCCCCTGCAGCCAACCAAGGCGGAGCGCGGCCCCACGAGCCCCCCCCCGCGTCCCCGGCAGCACGTCCTGCTGCGCGTCTCGCGGCGGAGGCCGCCGCGTCTGCTCTCCGACTTCAAGCGCCCCCCGCGTCCCCGGCAGCACGTCGTGCTGCGCGTCTCGCGGCCGCCATGTCTGCTCTCTGACTTCGAGTGTGCCTTCGCGGCCGCCCGCGTCTTGGCGGGCCGCGTGTGGAGCTGGCTCCCCGTGGGCGGCGTGGAGCTGCTGCGAGTCCCGCGTGCGCGGCTGGTGTAGACGCGTGGTGTCCTTCCCTTCAGAAAGGCGCCTGAGGGTGGAGCCGCTGGCTCGCTTGACGGGTGCATGTTTGATCTTTTAAGAACCTGTCCCGTATTTTCCAGAGTGGCTGCCCCGTTTTGTGCCTGCTCAGCTGAGTGTGAGTTCCCAGCTCCTCCACGTTCTTGCCCGCATGTGGTACGGCTAACGGTTAGGCCTTGGTTTTCCCAGTGGGTGTGCGGTGGTCCTTACGTGGGGGAACAGTTGAGTGCAGTTGGGCCTGTGGGGTCCTGGGTGGACGCGCTGGTACCGCAGCCCCGCAGCAGCTTGCAGCCCGGGCCACGCAGACTGCACTCAGGGGCCATGGGGCTCCCTCTTGGTCCACACTCGGCCTATTGCTGTCCCCCGCCTGAACGTAGGCAGGTGCTCGCTGAGGGTCAGGGCCAGGGTGGACGGGTCTTTGTGAGAGAAGGTGAGCAGGCAGCCCAGGTGGGAGTCGTGCAGCAGCACGCGGTTGCCGGGCTCAGACGCCTCGCCCTGGAGACACTGGCTCTTGCCCTGCATCGCGGCAGCACCAGGGCCAAGACTCCTGACTGCTGTGGCCGTGATTGCCCTTTCTGGGCGCTCGGCGTCTAGTGCGTCTGTGAGTCTCTGTGTCCCGCACGCAGCCTGGCGCTGTTCCTGCGGCCGGGGCCGCTCTCCAGGGGTGAGGGGCGGGCAGCCATGTGGGGTGAGGCGCGGTCGCCTGGGCCCCGTGCCCTCAGTTCAGATGCTCTCCTGCGGGGACGGGGCGGGGGTCCCGTCGGGAAGCAGTGAGCTGGCTTCCCGCAGTGGGAGGAGCAGGGAGCCAGGTCCGCTCTGACTTGATGTTGCTCGATCATTAAGTAGCATGCAGCTCGCTGTTGAGAAGGACGGGGGTCTCAGAGCCCCCCAAGGCCGGCGTCCCGCTGGCTGGCTGGAAGGACGGGGGTCTCAGTGCTCCCCAGGGAAGGTGTCCCGCTGGCTGGCTGACTGGCTGGCTGGCCTGTGGTCCACTGTCCCTCAGGAGTCCTGGGGTCCTTCTTCTCAGTGCCCTTGGAGGTCAGCCAGGGCTCGTCCCGGGACACAGGTGACTCGCCCTCGCAGTGAGGGCTGTGGCTGCTCTCACTTTCCCGGCTCCCACATGCTGCTTGGCCCTCGACCCTGCGGTCAGGGTCACTGTAGCGCCTCACTCGAGGTGGGCGTTCTTCCTGCGCTCACCTCTGCGGGCTGCACAGGGATGCTGTGCAGCTCTCGGGTGAAATGAGAACCTCTGCTTTTAAAACGGCACTGTCTGGTGGTCCTTTTTAAAGCAGCACTTTCTGTGCTGACAGAGACCTGTTGTGAACCTGCCTTGCCGTGGTCTCCCAGGAGAGGCCGAGTCGCACTGCCATCAGGGTGGGGAAACAAGCCCTTCTGGTGGTTTTGTGTGACTTTTCGGGTGGGTGATTTGTCCTACCACTGGGTAAAATGAGAGATTATTTAGAGTGTGTTGTCCTGCCTAAATGAATAAACACCTCTGAAAGGTTAAGCTGCTGGTGAGGTCAGGGTGGCGCGGCAGGGCTGTGCTGGCGGGGTTGTGTTTCTGCTGCTGGCCGGCAGGCTGGTTTGGGGTCTGCGAGGGACCCAGACACTCGGCTCTCACGTGCTGACCAGCTCAGCAGCGCTGGGCGCGAGCCTGACAGTGTGGCGGTCTGGCCGGCTTCCTGGAGGTGGGCCCAGCGCCCTATTCCTGTGCTGCCCCTTCCCGCAGGCGACAAAGCCCTGGACGGCTACAGCAAGAAGAAGTACGTGTGCAAGCTGCTGTTCATCTTCCTGCTGGGCCATGACATCGACTTTGGGCACATGGAGGCTGTGAACCTGCTCAGCTCCAACAGATACACCGAGAAGCAGATCGTGAGTGCGCGGCGGGGCGCCTGGCTCTTGCTCTGCACCTCCGTCTGTCTGGGGATTTCCCCAGGTTTAGGTGGGAGCTGACGGGAGGGCACCGTGTCCCGGGGGCCCATCCCAGAGGGCGGGGAGGCACGCTCCCTCCCCTCAGTGCCCGCGCACGTGTGCCCCCCCGCCCCCCACTGTTCCTAATCCGGGCGCAGGTGCGCTGGTTTAAGAGCGGAGGGCGGGTGTCTGCGCCTCGCCCAGCCCTAGTGTCTGCCGGGGTGAGTGCCTGTGTCTAGGCCCTGAGGGCCCCCAGCTCGCCGCCTCCAGCCCTGCGCCCGCCTGGAGCAACATGAGTTAAAAAAATTTAACTTCCAGAAAGTGAAAAAACACACTTGATGCCCCAGGGACTTTGTTAAGTATTGGTGTTTACTCACCAAGCAATGGGCTTCCCAAGTGCTAGTGGTGAAGAATGGGCGCTCATGGCAAAGCCTCTGCCTGCCAGTGCAGGGGACGCGGGCTCGATGCCTGGGGTGGGGAGCCCCTCTGCGGTAGGGAATGGCAGCCAGTTCTAGCATTCTTGCCTGGGAAGTCCCGTGGACAGAGGAGCCTGCCAGTCTGCTGTCGGTGGGGTTGCTGAATCAGACACGACTGAGCAACTAAGTGCACGTGTGGGTACGCGCACACACACACACACACAGTCACACTCACGCAGACACACGGGCACACACACACACACGGGCACGCACACACTCATGCACACACACGTGCACACGCACACAACGCACACATACACGCACACACACAAACTCGCACACACGCACACATTCACACACACACACATTCATGCACACACGCACGCACTCACGCACACACACAAACTCGCGCGCACAGACACACGCACACACACACACACTCACACAGTCACACTCACTCCCGCCAAGAAATCGCCGAGCGCCTTCCGTAGGCCCGGCAGTGTGCTGGGGGCCCTGGGGACACAGGGACCGTAAGCAGGGGTGGACCCGGCTCTTCTCCAGGGGCGAGGCCGTCAGACAGCCCCCTACAGAGAGCGAGAAGAGCTGCGGCTGACGCCAGGGACCGAGGCGGGTGGGGCCCTCTGGACTCGGAGCAGTGGGCAGCTAGTAGGCCGGGCTCTGAGGGGCAGGAAGACCTGAGCTGAGGCCGAGGCTGAGGCCACGAAGTGGACAGGGCGGCAGGGGCAGACAGGGCACCCGTCAAGGCCCATGTGTGGGAGGGCAGGGTGGCCAGAGCCCAGAGCAGAAGGCGAGCTCCTCCTGAGACGGACAGGGCTGAGAGGTGCTGTTCCTGAGTGGGGAGGGCGTGGACAGCGGGGACAGCACGAGGCTGAAGTTGGCCCGGTGGTGAGGGGACTCTGGGACCGTGAGACGGCTGAGAGAGGGAAGGTGGTCCGCAGTGTTCCCGTCACAGCCGAGGCAGGCCCTTCATCCTGTTCAGGTCCCCGTGGACCAGTGACTGGGGTGGGGATGGGGCTCCAAGGTGTCTGATGCCCGTGGGGACAGTGCCTCAGGTTTGTCCTGCAGAACTGTCCGAGGAGGGATCTGGGGACAAGACTCGTGTTCTCAGGAGGAGGCAGGTGGGCCCTCTGTGGCCTGACCGCAGCAGTGTGCCGAGCACACTGGGGTGGGGCTGGGGGCCGGCCGAGTGTGTCCAGCGGTGGTCTCTCTCCTCTCTGGAACCCAGGGCTATCTCTTCATCTCCGTGCTGGTGAACTCCAACAGTGAGCTCATCCGCCTGATCAACAACGCCATCAAGAACGACCTGGCCAGCCGCAACCCCACCTTCATGGGCCTGGCCCTGCACTGCATTGCCAACGTGGGCAGCCGGGAGATGGCCGAGGCGTTTGCGGGGGAGATTCCCAGAATCCTTGTCGCCGGGTACGTGTCTGGTGGCCTGCTGAGGGCACGGTCACCTCCCGCATGCATAAGTCAAGCGTGTGAGTCCTGAAGGCGCTATGGGTCTCTTAGCCTCCCATCTCGGTCACAGCCGTGGGGAGGAGGCGGGTCGGGATTGCCGAGTTAGTCGTCAGGAGGTCCATACAGGCCTCTGTCCTGGGCCAGAGCCTCACCCGCCTCTTCTTGGTCCCCGTGGGCTGTGGCAGCCCGAGCTTGATTGCATGGAGAGCCCGAAGCAACCTTTTCCCGTGTGTCCCTCCAGGCCCCTCATGGGTGCAACTCTGTCCCCTGGGGGCCGCGGGGTGTCGTCCGTGGGCTCTGGTTCCTTTAGGACCATGGGGTGTCGTCTGTGGGCTCTGGTTCCTTTAGGACCACGGGGTGTCGCCTGTGGGCTCTGGTCCCCTGGGGGCCGCGGAGTGTCATCTGTGGGCTCTGGTTCCTTTAGGACTGTGGGGTGTCGTCCGTGGGCTCTTGTCCCCTGGGGGCCGCGGGGTGTCATCCGTGGGCTCTGATTCCTTTAGGACCATGGGGTGTCGTCCGTGGGCTCTTGTCCCCTGGGGGCCGCGGGGTGTCGTCTGTGGGCTCTGGTTGCTTTAGGACCACAGGGTGTCATCTGTGGGCTCTGGGCTGTGCTGGCCTCACTCTTGCTTGTCTTTCAGAGACACCATGGACAGCGTGAAGCAGAGCGCCGCCCTGTGCCTGCTGCGCTTGTACAGGACGTCCCCGGACCTTGTCCCCATGGGCGACTGGACGTCCCGTGTGGTGCACCTCCTCAACGACCAGCATCTGGTGGGTGCCTCTGGGTCACGCCCACCCTCCCCTGTGGGGCAGCCTCTTCCGGGCCAGGGCCACGTGAACAGCCTCGTGTGACTTCCAGGATGGTGAGGAGGACACCCCTGGCCCGGCCGTCGAGCTGGGAGGGCCTGCTGGGGGAGGCTGGGAGCCCCTCCCTGGGGTCAGGGCAGGGGAGCCAGGGCCTCTGACGCACCCTGTCCAGGTGTGGAGGGGCTCCTGCTGGTGGGGCAGAGGCAGCACAGCCCAGCACGTTGCAGGGGCGCTACGTCCACTGGGGGCCTGCAGAGACGTGTCTTTCTGCACTCCGTTCAGGGCTGCCGTGGGGCTGTCCTATGGCCCCGGGGGCTCTGACACACAGGCCGCCTAATCCACACGGCTGGACGTGAGCCAGGCCCGAGCCTGCTCTGTGTCGTCGGCCAGAGCAGCGGGATGTGCAGTGAGGTAGTGTCTGGGTTGGCCATGAGTCACAGGCCCTTGTCCACACTGGCGCTGGGAGGTGGGGTCAGATAGGAGCTGATGCCGGACAGGTGGCCTTGTCTTGCTGGAATCCTGTCTACAAATGGGAGAGTCAAGGTTCCACATGGAGTTTCCCATTGAGCACAGAGGCGTTAGCATGTTAGCTGGCTACCGTGTGTTTTCCCAGAAGAGAAATCTGCCTTAAAGATGAAATGAGGACTGAACGGTCCACACAGGTGGACCCACGGGGCGAGGGCGGGTGGCCGTGCGGGCTCGCCTACCGTGGGGCAGCCTGCAGCATCCCTCCATGTCCCCACACTCATGGGGGAAATGGGGTCCGTGCAGGCGACCTCTCCTTGGGGCGGGATGTCTCAGCCAGGAGGCCCCGCTCCTGGGCCGTCCGTGTGCCCGGCCGTCTCTCCTCCTTGTGTTCTCATGTGCGTGGCTCTGCAGCTGGTGCACGCATTGGTGCCTGCATGGGTCCAGGCCGCAGGAGCCCAGTGGCGGTGGGCAGGGTGGGGTGCGTCGCAGCCCAGGGTGGACTGGCGCCTGTCTACTGTGGGCTCTGTGTCGCGCATCTCCCAGCTTTGCCACCAGAGGCCTGGGGTTGGCCTCTTTGGTCTCAAGGTCGGGGATCCCCCGGAAGAGGACCCCTTGTCCACCCAGAAGAAGCAAGCAGGCCCTTCTGGGAGCAGCAGGAGAAGCGGGGGGCCGTGAGGCGCAGAAATCTCCGTGTGCATCTGGTCCCTCCTGAGTCCGGCATGGCCCAGGCGTCGCCCAGGAGGAGGGGGAGGAGGCAGCCTGGGCGTGGGGGCCCCTGGCCCTCTCTCCTCACAGCTTCTTTCTGCACAGACCACTGCAAGCGTGCAGGGAACATGGGGCACCGTGCTGGGGAGCTGACCAGCTCCCTTGACCTCACTGAGGGGATCGGGTCTCATCCAGGCCCAGTGGAGCTCCCCAGTCAGGGGGCAGAGACATGGCTTGGACCACATTTGAAAATGGGGAAGAATGGGCTTTCCTGTTTTCCACGATCTCAAATTTGGGTTGGAAAGATTCCTGTGAGTCTGAACGTAACGTGTCCATCCCTTTGCAGTCCACACGGAGTGACCTAGGTCAGGGGCACCGAGGGGGTGGGGGGGCGGACACGGGGCCTGGGGCTGCTGCCCCGTGCAACCTCCCTGAGGCAGGGCGCCAGGCTGAAGCATGCCGGGTCTCCACGTTTTCAGAGAGAAGGGTAAGCAAGGCAACAAGCGACGTGTGCGTCTCGCTTTCTTGAAGCATCGAGGGCTGATGGGGGTGGCCTCGGGGTGGCCAGCTGTTGCTGAGTTTAACATTTTGTTTAGAAGACTAGTTTCAGATGAGAAGCTGTCTGCAGGTCCTCTGGCGGGCGTCTGAACGTGTGTGTGTGTCTTCTCAGGGTGTGGTAACTGCCGCCACCAGCCTCATCACCACCTTGGCGCAGAAGAACCCGGAAGAGTTCAAGACCTCTGTGTCTCTGGCTGTCTCCAGGCTAAGCAGGGTGAGTCTGCTGACGGGGGCGGAGCTCGGGGTGGGCTTGTTCCTTGTCATGTCATCTTGCTGGCGCGTCCCTCTCGGAAGCAAGGCCTCTGGGCGGTCTGCGGTTCGCAGGTGGACGTGTGTCTTGGTCAGTGACTGGCAGGCTTTCCTCTGACCCCGTATCAGGAGTGTCCTGCGGGCGCAGGAAGCGTGCCAGGCAGAGCCCCGCCCCCAGCGGCTGCTGTGCGCTGTGCGGCGCCTCCTGCTGACGAGGGCTCGCGGCCCGTGTCGCTCTGTGACCGGCTCGCTCTGATCATCGGGGTCGTGAAGTCATGGAGTCGTTTCTCCTGCTGATGGTTGAGGCGTGTTGCCGGGCAGCGTGTTTACCTCTCTGTGCCCTGTCTTGCCCACCGCTTGGCTGTCCCCTCTGAAGGCCACTGTGAGGAGCCTGCGGCCCCCTCCCCGGCCTGCGGCCTCTTGGCCTTGACCCTTCTGGGCACTTTGTCCTGTTGCTTTCTCACCTACACTTTCTTGATCACCCGTGAGCTAGGGCAGCTCAGTGTGTTTGCTTGCTTTAAAAAAACTTTTTCTCAAGATAACGTCCCTTTGTTTTATCTGTTTTGGCCACACCGTACAGTAAGTGGGATCTTAGTTCCCTGACCAGGGGTTGAACCTGTGTCCCCTTCTCTAGGACCATGTCCTCTGAACTACGGGACCACCAGCGAAATCCCTTTATTGGCGTCTTGAACCCCTTCTTTTGTGAAGAGCCTCTGCAGTCTTTCACTCCTTTTTCCACGATGGTGTCTTTTCTGTTGTTTTGTGAAAACTCTTGTTTACTTTTTTGGCAGTACCTCTCGGCATGGAGAAGGGAATGGCAGCCCACTCCAGTGTTCTTGCCTGGGAAGCACAGTGGAGCCTAGCGGGCTGTAGTCCATCGGGCCCCGAAGTCAGACACGACTGAGCAGCTAAACCACCTCCCGGCGAGTGGGGCCTCGGTTCCCGACCAGGGCGGAACCCCCTCGCCCTGCAGTGGAAGTGTGGGCTGCCACGGAAACTTCCTCTTTGTGTTTTTCAGATACGAACACTTTCTTGGTTAGACTGGGTTAAACCAGACAAAATTTCCAACATTTAACCATTCAGTTCAGTTCAGTTCAGTCGCTCAGTCGTGTCTGACTCTTTCCGACCCCATGAATCAAAGCATGCCAGGCCTCCCTGTCCATCACCAACTCCCGGAGTTTACTCAAACTCGTGTCCATCGACTTGGTGATGCCATCCAGCCATCTCATCCTCTGTCGTCCCCTCCTCCTCCTGCCCCCAATCCCTCCCAGGATCAGGGTCTTTCCCAATGAGTTAGCTGTTCGCATGAGGTGGCCAAAGTATTGGAGTTTCAGCTTCAGCATCCGTCCTTCCAGTGAACACCCAGGACTGATCTCCTTTAGGATGGGCTGGTTGGATCTCCTTGCAGTCCAAGGGACTCTCAAGAGTCTTCTCCAACACCACAGTTCAAAAGCATCAATTCTTTGGCACTCAGCTTTCTTCACAGTCCAGCTCTCACATCCGTACATGACCACGGGAAAAACCATAGCCTTGACTAGACGGACCTTTGTTGGCAAAGTAACGTCTCTGGTTTTTAATATGCTCTCTAGGTTGGTCATAACTTTTTTCCCAAGGAATAAGTGTCTTTTAATTTCATGGCTGCAGTCACCATCTGCAGTGATTTTGGAGCCCCAAAAATAAAGTCTGACACTGTTTCCACTGTTTCCCCATCTATTTCCCATGAAGTGATGGGACTGGATGCCATGATCTTTGTTTTCTTGCCAATATTCTTGCCTGGAGAATCCCATGGACGGAGGAGCCTGGTGGGCTATGTCCATGGGGTCGCAAAGAGTCGGACACGACTGAGCAACTTCACTCACTTAGTTTTCTGAATGTTGAGCTTTAAGTCAACCTTTTTACTCTCCTCTTTCAATTTCATCAAGAGGCTCTTTAGCTCCTCTTCCCTTTCTGCCATAAGGGTGGTGTCAATATGCATATCTGAGGTGATTGATATTTCTCCCGGCAATCTTGATTCCAGCTTGTGCTTCTTCCAGCCCAGCATTTCTCATGATGTACTCTGCATATAAGTTAAATAAGCAGGTTGACAATATACAGCCTTGACGTACTCCTTTTCCTATTTGGAACCAGTTTGTTGTTCCATGTCCAGTTCTAACTGGGGGACTGGAATGCAAAAGTAGGAAGTCAAGAAACACCTGGAGTAACAGGCAAATTTGGCCTTGGAATACAGAATGAAGCAGGGCAAAGGCTAATAGAGTTTTGTCAAAAGAACACACTGGTCATAGCAAACACCCTCTTCCAACAACACAAGAGAAGACTCTACACATGGACATCACCAGATGGTCAACACCGAAATCAGATTGATTATATTCTATGCAGCCAAAGATGGAGAAGCTCTATACAGTCAGCAAAAACAAGACCAGGAGCTGACTGTTGAAGAAAGTAGGGAAAACCGCTACACCATTCAAGTATGACCTAAATCAAATCCCTTATGATTATACAGTGGAAGTGAGAAATGGATTTAAGGGCCTAGATCTGATAGATAGAGTGCCTGATGAACTATGGAATGAGGTTCATGACATTGTACAGGAGACAGGGATCAAGACCATCTCCATGGAAAAGAAATGCAAAAAAGCAAAATGGCTGTCTGGGGAGGCCTTACAAATAGCTGTGAAAAGAAGAGAGGCAAAAAGCAAAGGAGAAAGGGAAAGATATAAGCATCTGAATGCAGAGTTCCAAAGAATAGCAAGGAGAGATAAGAAAGCCTTCCTCAGCGATCGATGCAAAGAAATAGAGGAAAACAACAGAATGGGAAAGACTTAAGATCTCTTCAAGAAAATTAGAGATACCAAGGGAACATTTCATGCAAAGATGGGCTTGATAAAGGACAGAAATGGTATGGACCTAACAGAAGCAGAAGATATTAAGAAGAGGTGGTAAGAATACACAGAAGAACTGTACAAAAAAGATCTTCACGACCCAGATAATCACGATGGTGTGATCACTCACCTAGAGCCAGACATCCTGGAATGTGAAGTCAAGTGGGCCTTAGAAAGCATCACTACAAACAAAGCTAGTGGAGGTGATGGAATTCCAGTTGAGCTGTTTCAAATCCTGAAAGATGATGCTGTGACAGTGCTGCACTCAATATGCCAGCAAATTTGGAAAACTCAGCAGTGGCCACAGGACTGGAAAAGGTCAGTTTTCATTCCAATTCCAAAGAAAGGCAATGCCAAAGAGTGCTCAAACTACCGCACAGTTGCACTCATCTCACATGCTAGTAAAGTAATGCTCAAAATTCTCCAGGCCAAGCTTCAGCAATACGTGAACCGTGAACTCCCTGATGTTCAACCTGGTTTTAGAAAAGGCAGAGGAACCAGAGATCAAATTGCCACCATCCACTGGATCATGGAAAAAGCAAGAGAGTTCTAGAAAAACATCTATTTCTGCTTTATTGACTATGCCAAAGCCTTTGACTGTGTGGATCACAATAAACTGTGGAAAATTTAACCATTCAGTTCAGTTCAGTCGCTCAGTCGTGTCCGACTCTTTGCGACTCCATGAATCGCAGCACGCCAGGCCTCCCTGTCCATCACCAACTCGCGGAGTTCACTCAGACTCACGTCCATCGAGTCCGTGATGCCATCCAGCCATCTCATCCTCGGTCATCCCCTTCTCCTCCTGCCCCCAATCCCTTCCCAGCATCAGAGTCTTTTCCAATGAGTCAACTCTTCGCATGAGGTGGCCAAAGTATAGGAGTTTCAGCTTTAGCATCACTCCTTCCAAAGAACACCCAGGGCTGATCTCCTTCAGAATGGACTGGTTGGATGTCCTTGCAGTCCAAGGGACTCTCAAGAGTCTTCTCCAACACCACAGTTCAAAAGCATCAATTCTTCGGCGCTCAGCCTTCTTCACAGTCCAACTCTCACATCCATACATGACCACGGGAAAAACCATAGCCTTGACTAGACGGACCTTAGTCGGCAAAGTAATGTCTCCGCTTTTGAATATACTATCTAGGTTGGTCATAACTTTTCTTTCAAGGAGTAAGTGTCTTTTAATTTCATGGCTGCAGTCACCATCTGCAGTGATTTTGGTGCCCCCCAAAATAAAGTCTGACACTGTTTCCACTGTTTCCCCATCTATTTCCCATGAAGTGATGGGACCAGATGCCATGATCTTTGTTTTCTGAATGTTGAGCTTTAGGCTAACTTTTTCACTCTCCTCTTTCACTTTCATCAAGAGGCTTTTTAGCTCCTCTTCACTGTAACCGTTACTGATCTGCAAATATGACAGCAACTTTATGTGGTTCAGCCTGCTCTGTGTTTAAACATCTCGTCCTGCTCTGTACCTTGCCATCTCACTCTGGTGAAGTCTTCTCTGATCAGAAACCCCATGTTTTAATATATTCAGGCTTCCTGATCCTTTCCCCTGGGGTTAACGCCTTTGTGTCCCCAGACGTGTGGTCTGTCCCTATTCTGAGGGCTCACTGTAGGTCGCCAGTCCAGCTGACCCGGCATCACTGTGTGGTGAGGCTTTTTCTTGAGTCCTGTCGTCCCAGCACCGCTGCGAAGGCGCCTCCCTCCACGCAGACCCTGGTTTCACTGTGAAGTAACCTGCCGTTGCGCAGACACCGCTGTCTGTGCTGAGCACCTCTGGTTCTCTGTGTGTCTTGGCGCCAGTGACTTGACTTTGGGTTAATTTGATGTCCAGTGACACCAGTGACTCCCGCCCCCAGAGTCCCATGGGGGCCACCTGTGCCTGTAGGTCGGTTTTGGGAGAATCCACGTCTTCGCAGCCTTAAGGCGCTGGCGCCTGTGGCCGCGGTGTGTCTCCCCAGTCACTTAGTCTTTAGTTCCTGTCAAATACGCGTCATAGCTTTTCAAGGAGAGGTTCTGTTATTTTTGTTTAACTTATCTTTATATACTTTATTTTAAAGATGCTCTTCTCAGTGATACCTTAAAAATGTTCTCATAAAATTCTGTGCTGGTTTGTGCTGGTGGACTTTGTATACTGATCTTGATGTTGGCAACCTTGCCAGACTCACCCCTCAGAGCTGGCAGTGGTGTCTGTAGACTGCTTTGCGTCTTTCTGTTCCGTTGTGTGTTCCGTGGACAAGGGCAGCTCTTTTCCTTTCTGCTTTATTGCTCCAACTCGGACCTTCCCTGCAGTGTTGAAGTGAAAGGTGATTGGTGTGTTTTTCTACTTTGAAGGGAAAGCCTTTGATGTTTCGCTGTTAAGTATGACATTGGCAGGTTTTAACCACGTCCATGTCCTTTGCCACATTAAGGAAATTCCTTTTTATATCTTTGCTAACAATTTTATTAATTAACTGGTGAAGCCATGTGAACTTAGGGTTTTCTTTGTGGGGCAACCGCTAATTATGGATTCAATTTATTAAGTAACAAGGCTTCAGATTTTCTTTTATCAGTTTTGTTAAGTGGCATTTTCTTAACCGTTTGCTAACTTAGGTAAACGCTCAGGTGTATGGGCAGAAGTCCCTCTGTTGGCCCGTCTTCAGTTTGCTGTTGGATATTTGCCCTTTCGTTTTGCTTGATTTATCTTGTCAAGTATCTAAGAATTTCTTTGACTTTGTTGGTCCTGTTTTGATTTTTGTACCTTATCACTTTCTGCTTCTATCTTTATTGTTTTCTTTTCTCCACTATCTTTGGGCTAATTTGCTAGTCTCTTCCAAACCCTTGAGATTAATTCTTCAATACTTCTGTTTTTGTATTTGTTTCAAATATGTGCATTTAATGCTCTGAGTTTAACTCTGAGCCTGGTTCAGCTGCCTGAGGGGCATTGGAAAGGCGGCCCGGGGTGGCGGCTGTGTCCCCGTGGTGGCGTGGTCAGGCGTGGCCGGGTCCGCTCCATGTGCCTGCACCCCGGCTGCTTCTGCTGGGCTCCCCGCTGCTCTGCCCGGCCTGGAACTCACCTGTTTCAGGTGACCTAGCGTCACGGCTGAGCTCTGTGAGGGGAGCCGCTCCGAGCCCCTGCCGTGGGGTGTGGGGAGGCACGTGCAGCGGGTTTGCGGGTGTGTGGGTGTGTGGGTGTGTGCCGTCCCCGTGTGCACGGGGGCGCCGTGTGTCATGTGCCCTGACTCTGTGGCGCAGGTGGTGGGGGTGAGAGTGGAGGCCCTGTGCCCGCGGGGCCTGCCCTGAGGGCGGCGGGGCGTGGGGCCAGGCGGGAAGGGTGGGGCTCCCACCCAGGCTCTGGGGGCCTGGGTCCTGAGGGCGGGGTTGCTGGCGGGCTGGGTGCCGCAGGCCCGTGTCCCTGGGGGCGGGGCTGCCCTTGTGTGGCGGCTCCTCTGGGGCTGGGGGCTGTGCTCCTGCCCCTCAGACCGGGCCGAGCGTGTCTGTCCTTAGCGCGCGGCGTGGGGCCCTCGGGGACGCCAGCCCCGAGCCCCCTCGCTGTGCCTCTTCGCAGATCGTGACGTCGGCCTCCACGGACCTGCAGGACTACACCTACTACTTTGTCCCGGCCCCCTGGCTGTCGGTCAAGCTCCTGCGGCTCCTGCAGTGCTACCCGCCCCCAGGTAACAGCCGCGCAGAGCCTGGGGAGGGCCTGCTGCGGCCTCTTAACACGCCACCCTCCGCTCTCCTGGCGCCGGCGCCGGCTCTCTGGGCCTCTGATGCTCTCACAGCCCTTGGCTTTCCCGGAGCAGCTGGTCGAGGACGCTCACTCCACTGCGACTGGGCTGAGCTCTGCTTCTGTGCGTTCTGCACGTGCGGGGTCAGATCCCTGTGGGTTTTTGAAACAGTCTTTTAAAATAATTCTTGAAACCGGTTGAAACTTCACATCCAAAACTGTGTGTGTTACTTTAAAGTGCATGTCATGGATATTGTTACGTTTGCTTTATTTTAAACTATGGCAAGTAACTAGAACCACTGGTTTGAGAACGCTCATGAGTTTCTGTTCCATGCTTCCAGATTGCCTCCTACCAAGATGGCTTTCTTGTTGTAACCTCCGCACTTTAGCTTTCATTTGTTTTTGTACAGGGTATGTCTGTTAAATTCAAGTCACTTTGTGTCCTGAGTGTTTTTTATACTAAGTGTGAGCTGCTCGCCCTGCAGCAGAGCTGAGCAGGTGCGGGGCTCCATGAGGCCTC
Source organism: Budorcas taxicolor (assembly GCF_023091745.1). Lineage (NCBI taxonomy): Eukaryota > Metazoa > Chordata > Mammalia > Artiodactyla > Bovidae > Budorcas > Budorcas taxicolor. The sequence continues at coordinate 51,131,511 of NC_068934.1, read as the reverse complement.
ACCCCTCCTGCTGGCGGGCCTCCACCCCGCAGCAGGGCAGTGGTTCTCTTGGTGGAACTGGCCGCTGCCTTCTTCCTCCCAGGCTGGGGCAGCTCGGAGCCCCTGGGGGTGAGTCTCACTGTCGCCTCCTCCTTTCAGCCCCGCCCCGCCCCGGGCGGCCTCAGGAACCCTGCCGGCCCCCCGCCCAGGTGCCTGGGGGCCGCCCTGCCTCGCGTGGCGCTGAACAGCTGCTTTGGAGGCAGGCGGTGGTTGTTTCTGGAGTTCTCGTGTTTTTACTACTTCCTTAGTCTTTCTTGGTCTGCTTTGACTAGAAGCTGAACTTCCTTCTGTTCTCGCTGCTCTTCGCGTGTCTCTGCTTCTCTTGGTGGCAGGCAGTGGGGGCCCCTTCATCCCTCCCCGCCCCCGCCAGACCGTCATGCCGGGTGTTCTGTCACTGGGATTTTATTTTCCTCAGCTTATATGATCTGTATTTCAGCAAAGACTTGTGTCCCTGGCCGTCAAAGCCTCTTGACTTAGGCAGCCTCAGCGTTTGAGTCGGGATCCTCGCCTTCTGTCGACAGGCGGGAGGCAAGGGTTACCGGGGCTGGGGCAGGGCGGGCTGCGGGGAGTTGGCCAACGGCTGTCTGTTTTGCCCAGAAGACCCTGCAGTGCGTGGCCGCCTGACCGAGTGCCTGGAGGCGATTCTCAACAAAGCCCAGGAGCCGCCCAAGTCCAAGAAGGTGCAGCACTCCAACGCCAAGAACGCCGTGCTCTTCGAGGCCATCAGCCTGGTCATCCACCACGACAGGTGGGCCTGCGCGCGCTCTGCCCCTGCCCTCCACACGCAGCTGGGCGCCACGCTCTCGCCTCTCCTGGGGGCTCCCCTTCTCCTGGGCGTTCCACCGGGCCATCCGCTCCCCGGGCCACCCAGGCACCAGCGTGAGTGTGTGTCCTGCGGGTTGCGTGGGTTGAGGTTGTGGCAGGGAGGTGTGTGGAGGCCACGCAGGGTGGGGTGGGGGTGTTTCCAGGTCCCAGCAGGTGCACCCACCAGAGTGCCGTGGTTCCACGGACTGGGCACTGTTAGCAAGCTCCCCTGCCGGGGGGTGTGCCAGTCTTGGCCGTGTCTGAAGGGCGCAGATGTCACGAGGACAGAGTGAAAAGCGAGCAAAGACCCCCCCCCCCAAATCCCCGTGGTGCATGGAGCTGGCGCTTGACACCAGTGACCTCTGTGCACCGTCCCCACCTGCGCTCGCCTTCTCCACGTTGGGGCTTTCATCCCGTCAGCCAGGCGGGCTCTCTGGCTGAGCGTGTCACCTCTGGTCGAGGCATGATGAAAACTCGGGTCCCTTGGCCAGTTTGGTGTGGGGGCTCAGGCTCCTGGCCGCCCTTGGCCCTCTGGAGGTGGGTCCCGTGGATGCACTCGGAAGCGCTCTGGGGGTCCTCATGTGGTATTGGCCAAAGTGAGCGTCAGGCCTCGCGTCCTGGGAGGCCGTGGTGGCTCAGACGGCAGCCCTGGCCAAGCGGGGACTCCCTGCCCACCCGCCTCTCCCGTCTGTGCAGCGAGCCGAACCTGCTGGTGCGGGCCTGCAACCAGCTGGGCCAGTTCCTGCAGCACCGGGAGACGAACCTGCGCTACCTGGCCCTGGAGAGCATGTGCACGCTGGCCAGCTCCGAGTTCTCCCACGAGGCGGTCAAGACGCACATCGAGACGGTCATCAACGCCCTGAAGGCAAGCGCCCTCTCTCCCCTGTCTCTCAGGCCGGGTGGGAGCTACTTGTGGGCTCCGGGATCCTACACGCTCGGCCCCTGGGTGGTTCTGCACTCTGCCCCGGAGAGGCTGGGCGCACGTGGGCACCTCCCACTGGGTCTGGCACGTGAGCAGACCTGCAGTAAGAATGGAGATTGGTTCAAAGCCAAAGAAAGAAGAACAGTGAGATCGGCGAGTCTGGTCTTCCTGGTAGAAGGATAAGATACTTTGTCCGTATTTGCAAGAAAACGCACTCTTTGGGAAAGGATATTTGCTTTCCCAGGGAATTCAGATGCCAGAGCAGGAGCTCCTGCTTCGTGAGGTTTGTTCCTCAGGGTCAGACACAGCTGGTCGTGCACGTCAGAAAGCTGAAGGCGGGCGGGGGAGTTACAAGCTGCCGCCCGGCTCCTGCGCTAGAGCTGAGAACAGGTCTGACCCTGTTCCTTTGGGTTTACGTGTACTTAATAGACATTTTTGGTGTGAGTTTTGAACGCGAGGGCTTACAAGCGTTTGGAATTTGCTTTCTGGTGTTTTGAATTACGCCTGGGTGGTTGTGGTGTTTCTTCTAGTCGCTGCCTGGGTCAGAAAGACGCCCGTGTGGGCTGTGGCGGCTCCCGGCAGCGCCTCTCCCGCTCTCCAGAGCCGCGGAGCGGCTGCGCCCTCACTTCTCAGGGTCTGGGGTGGGGCTGGGAGTTGGCACAGTCACGGGCTCCCAGGTGACGCAGAAGGGGCCGGTCTGTGACCACACAGTGGGTGGCCTTTGACCCGCGCGCCCCCCCGCCCCCCACGCCGGGGACAGAGCAGGAGCCGGGGCAGTGGTTAGCGCGTGGCGGTTAGGGCTCCGCAGGACGCCGGACTGGGATGGTGAGGGGGCCGAGCTCCAAGGGGGGCACTGGGACGGAGGGAGACCCCCCGCACCCGCCCAGCCGCCCTCATGCTGCTGCTCCTGTGCTCACCCCCAGACGGAGCGGGATGTGAGCGTGCGGCAGCGGGCCGTGGACCTCCTCTACGCCATGTGCGACCGCAGCAACGCCCAGCAGATCGTGGCTGAGATGCTGAGCTACCTGGAGACGGCGGACTACTCCATCCGAGAAGAGATTGTGAGTCTTGCGGCCTCCGTCGTCGGGGCCTCCGCGCTCGCATCTGGGCTGAGGCGCTTCTTCACGGGGTCTGCTGCGGGCTGGAGGAGAGTGCTGTGCTGTGCTCAGCTTTTTTGTCAGCGTTCTCAGTAGAGCTCCAGTTTCTTGGAGTCACTCTGCGGAGGCCCTGATCCTCACTCTCCACCTCCCCTGCAGAGGCCCCGGAGGCACGGGGCTCAGCCCCAAGGGAGCGGGCGTGTGGGCACTGGGGCCAGCGTGCGGTGAGGGGCCTCCAGTGTCCAGCTTTAGGGGCAGCTCTGGGCTTGGAGGACTTGAAGCCGAGGGCACTGACAAGGCGGGTGCTCCAGGATGGCCTCGGGGCTCGTTATGCAGGGTCGACGTGGAGGCCAGAGGAGGCGCACAGCGGGTAGACCGGGCTCTGGGGCGTGGTCAGGAGGTCAGGCCAGGGGCAAGGTGGGTGTGAGGGCCTCCGCCGCCAGAGGGCTGGGCTCTGGGTCCGCCGTCGATGCTGCCCAGGGCGGCTCCGTGCAAGCGGAGGCTGTGCCTGGGGAGGCGAGGGGCCTGCTTCCCACAGCCTGGAGCAGGCACCCCCGGGCAGCAGAGAACAGGCAGCAAGTGAGAAGGGCTGGTTGGCCGGCGAGCTGTCCCAGTGGGGCTCACTGGCGTGGGTGTGGGCGTGGCTTCCTGGGCGGCTAAGTGCGGGTGGGGTGGGAAGGGCCCACTGTGCCTCTTGCAGAATCCATTTCACTTACTCTCTGTTCTGCTTTGCGTGTCCTCTGCATCTGTCCTGGAACCTTAAACTTTCGGGATTCCTTGGAGAAGCTGGGGGGCGCTCTGGTGCGGGTTCAGATCCTCCTGAGTCCCTTCCTGGGTGGCCGTGCCCTGCAGGTGCTGAAGGTGGCCATTCTGGCAGAGAAGTACGCGGTGGACTACACGTGGTACGTGGACACCATCCTGAACCTGATCCGCATTGCCGGCGACTACGTTAGTGAAGAGGTGTGGTACCGCGTTATACAGATCGTCATCAACCGGGACGACGTGCAGGGTTACGCCGCCAAGACTGTGTTCGAGGTGCGCCGGCCCTCCCTGCTTCCCTGCCAGCTCTGGGCCCGCGTCCACCTCCACGGGCGTCTCAGTGCCACGTCTCCCTGATTTCCACATGGCTGCCCCGGGTGAGGTGCTCTTGGTTGGCCAGAGGCTGCCTGAGCAAGCTGCCCAGGGCAGGGGGCTCCCACTGGCCTCCATGTGCCCCTGCCCCTGTCCAGGGTCTAAACCGTAATTTTTGGGAGCAGCTCCTGTTGAAGGGGTGGGATCGACCATGGACCTGTCCCCGGGCTCCCTTGCTACTGACCCTTCTGCTGAAGTGGCCGGGAGCAGGGAACGGGGTGGGCAGTGTGGTTGGAGGGGGGGCAGAGGGCTCAGGAGGCTCTGGGGACTGTGGCCATGTGCACAGGCTCCCTGGGAAGGCTCCTGGGCCGCACTCCTGGTTCCTCACGCAGCTTGGCCGCTTTCTCCGGAGCCCGAGCCCGTGCTGCCTCCACCTGTGCGTGAGCTCTGGGCGCTGGGTTCACGGCGTGCTCCTCCACAGGCGCTGCAGGCCTCGGCCTGCCATGAGAACCTGGTCAAAGTTGGCGGCTACATCCTCGGGGAGTTCGGGAACCTGATAGCAGGGGACCCGAGGTCCAGGTGAGGCTCTCGACTGATGCCTGGTTGAGGCCAGCTGATGTCTGGAAGTCCTCGGACAGCCCGGAGCGAGGGCACGTCCGTTGAGGACGACTGTGCGGAACATAGGGATTCTGGGGGAAAGGAGGTGTGGCCAGTGGCCGACGCTGTTTCAGGGGAGCCTGTACTCGGCCTGGAGCTGGAAACGTGCAGGTCCTGGCGAGGGTGGGGCTCCTCTTCGCTCCCGGCCCCCCCGTCCTGGGGGCTCAGGCAGGGCGGGCGTGGCGCGGCGTGAGACCGAGAGGCGGTGACCCTGTGCCCGTGCCCCCCCCGCCCCGCAGCCCCCTGACCCAGGGAGAGGCAGTGACTCTGTGCCCGTGTGCCCCCCCGCCCTGCAGCCCCCTGACCCAGTTCCACCTGCTGCATTCCAAGTTCCACCTGTGCAGCGTGCCCACCAGGGCACTCCTCCTGTCCACCTACATCAAGTTCGTGAACCTCTTCCCGGAGGTGAAGGGCACCATCCAGGACGTGCTGCGCAGCGACAGCCAGCTGAAGAACGCCGACGTGGAGCTGCAGCAGCGTGCGGTCGAGTACCTGCGGCTCAGCACCGTCGCCAGCACCGATATCCTGGTGCGACCCCCCTGTCCCCCCCAGCCCCCCATCCCCCCTCACTATCCCCGTCCCCCCATTCCACCCCATCCCCGGGCCACCTGGTCCCTGTCGTCCCCCACCGTTTCCCCCTGTCCCCCCCACCCCCGCCGTCCCACTGCCCCATCCCCAGGCCGCCCTGGGTAGGGGCTGGAGGCCATGGGGCTTTGTGCCCTGCCGACCTGGGCTCCTTTCCCGCCAGGCGACTGTCTTGGAGGAGATGCCCCCCTTTCCAGAGCGCGAGTCCTCCATCCTGGCCAAGCTCAAGAAAAAGAAGGGCCCGGGCACTGTGACCGACCTGGAGGAGGCCAAGCGGGAGAGGAGCGCCGATGTCAATGGGGGCCCCGAGCCTGCCCCAGCCAGCACCAGCGCTGTGGTGGGTCCCTCCCGAGGGCCCTGCCTGCACAAGCTCTGGGGCGCCTGGTGCCCGAGGTTCAGGACTCCGGATGGTGTCCTGGGTGGGCTGACCCAGATGCAGTATTTGTTGTTAGACTGTCAGACAGTCATCTGGGGTCCTCTCGGCTTTGGATTTGGAAAATGTGGTCATTCTTGCGTGACGGCTGCATGGGGGCCTCTCCTGCCACCCCGGGCTGGTTTCCAGGGCTTCCACCTCCTGGGGTCCAGTAGTGAGTGGGTTAGAGCAACCTCCCTGTTCACACGAGTGCCCTGAGAACGTGCCCTCTGATGTCTGTCAAGGAAGACGCCGTTTTCAGAGTTGTGTTTCCTCTCTCGTCCCCGCTTGGGGGGCTTCCAACCACCGCGGGCTTTGTGGCTGCCGCGTTGGGAGGCAGCCTGGAGAGCAGGCCCCACCCAGGATGCTGGTCTGGCGATGTGGCCAGCTGCTCACACTGTCCGGCAGCCCCAGTGAGGATGCACCCGAGGTAGAGGTGCCACGTGCCCGTGCGTGGACAGCCTGGGGCCAGGATGGTTTGCTTATGTATGGTGCCAGGATGCTTGTGTGTGAGCCCTGGCGCTCTACATGTGGGGGCACTCGCCTGACCCCAGGCCCGCCGTGAAGCCTGTGCTCATGCCTGGCCCTGGGCTTGGGGCCTGTCACAGTCAGGACCTCCCACCCAAGCCCTGGCGCCAGCTCTGCAGAGGAGCCTGGGGTGGTGCTGGGGATGGAGTTCTTGTGTGTCCCCAGGGTTCAGGTGGTCTGATGGGGGCGGGGTAGGTGAGGCAGGAGGGCAGAGAAGGGCCGGGGTCCCTTCTGCGTGGGAGTCTCGTCCTAGGGCTTCTGCCTCCAAACTCAGAGGGGAGGCTCCACCTTGAAGTGGCGCTGAGATACCTGGGCTTTATTGGGGAACCTGTTAGGCCTTTCACTTCTGTGTAGCATCAGCTGGAACCCCTTTTGCTTAGGGTTGCACATCCCCCTGGAGGTGGTTTTGTTTGGGACTGTTGGGGGGCTCGGCCCCTGTGGCTCCAGGACGCTTGTCTGTGCGTCTGTGGGGTGTCTGCAGGCTGCCTGTGCCCTGGGCTTTGGGCTGGAGGGGGAGGGGGGCCCGGAGCTGCCCCCACCCCATGGGCTGCAGCCCCCTGGGCAGGCGTGACCTGTGCAGACCGTGCGCCAGGCCAGCTTCGTGGGGAGGGTCTCCCCGCGTCCTGAGAAGAGGGCCAGGTGCTTCTAGGGGTGACTCCAGCATTGCCAGGCAGAGGTCCTGCAAGGAGTCTGGGGAGGGAGCTGGCGTCCTGGGGGATCTCCCAAAGAACCGCCTAGCGTTTGTGTGTTCACATTTGACTTAGTGGGACCAAAGGGTTTTTCTACCTTAGAAAGCATTTGAACTGTTCTTCAGGAACCAGTGGTAGACGTCTTGCAGCAGGTGGCAGGGTCCTGAGCCGGTGGGCAGGCTCCCAGCAACCACAGAGACCTGGCTGGTGGGCGGGGCTGCCTGTGACTTGTCCCCCAGACTCCCCAGCAGCACCAAAGCTTCTGCTGATCCTTCCCCACCGGCCCTCTGGCTCTGGGCCCTCCCTTCTCCTGGGGATTCCAGCCTGGCCTGTTCTGCGTCTGGCGCCACCCTGCCTGCCCACCAGCCCGCTTCCTGCCATGGCTGGGCCTTAGTGCATTGCTGCCCTTGAGTCCTCAGGCCTCCCAGACCCACAGCCTCTCTGCACACATGTGTTCTGTGACGCTTCCTTGTCTTCATGTGGAATCCACGTGTGAGGTCATCTGCCTACACATGGAGTTGTTTAAGAAACACAGTGCAGCCCCGGGTATCAAAGGGGGATGAGCAGTCACTCGTGCCGAGGCCGTGGTTCCATCCAGGATGTCACCCGTGTAGTCTAAGAAACGCAGTGCAGCGCTCCGGAGATCAAAGGGAGATGAGCAGTCACTCGTGCTGAGGCTGTGGTTCCATCCAGGATGTCACCTGGAGCGGGACATCCTGGGGTGTGAAGTCAAGTGGGCTTCAGGAAGCGCTTCTGTGAACAAAGCTAGTGGAGGTCATGGAGTTGCTGCTGAGCTGTTTTGAATCCTGAAAGATGATGCTATTAAAGCGCTGCACTCAGTATGCCAGCAAGTGTGGAAAATTCAGCAGTGGCCGTAGGACTGGAAAAGGTGAGTTTTTATTCCAGTCTCTAAGAAGGTCTATGCCAAAGACTGTCCAAACTGCCTCACAGTTGTCCTCATTTCACATGCTAGCAAGGTAATGCTCAGAATCCTTCAAGCTTGGCTTCAGCAGAACGTGAACCGAGAACTTCGAGATATTGAAGCTGGATTTAGAAAAGGCAGAGGAACCAGAGATCAGATTGCCAACATTTGATCATGGAGGAAGCAAGGGGGTTCCAGGGAAACATCTGCTGCTGCACCGCCGACCGCACTGAAGCTTGTGTGTGGATCACAGCAAACTGGAAAGCTTCTTACGGAGACGGGACTACCAGACCACCGAACCTATCTTCTGAGAAACCTGTATACAGGTCAAGAAGCAGTGGTTAGAACTGGACATGGAACAACAAAGTGGTTCCAAATTGGGAAAGGCTGTATATTGTCACCTTGCTTATTTAACTTCTATGCAGAGTACATCATGTGAAATGCTGGGCTGGTTGAATCACAAACTAGAATCAAGATTGCTGAGAGAAATATCAACAACCTCAGATAAGCAGATGGCACCACTCTAATGGCAGAAAGTGAAGGGGACTAAAGAGCGAGCCTCTTGGGGAGGGTTACGGAGGAGAGAGGAGCGTGCCGGCTCACGGCTCCACAGCCGTAAGCTCAGCGGCGCCGGCCCCGCCCTGGGCGCCGGGCGGCCTCTGCTGCATCCAGGTCTGTGGCCCTGTGGCCTGTCGCCCGTCAGGTTCCTCTGTCGACAGCAGTCTCTGGTCCCATCGCTTGTCGGCAAGAAGGGGAGAGAGTGGAGGCACTGGCCGATTTTATTTTCTTGGGCTCTCAGATCACTGCGGATGGTGACTGCAGCCATGAAATTAAGACACTTGCTCCTTGGAAGAAAAGCTCTGACAAACCTAGACAGTATATTAAAAAACAGAGACATTAGTTTGCCAACAAAGTTCTGTACAGTCAAGGCTGTGGTTTTTCCAGTAGTCATATACAGATGTGAGAGTTGGACCATAAAGAAAGAAGGCTGAGCTTCGAAGAATTGATGCTTTTGAACTGTGGTTCTGGAGAAGACTCTTGAGAATCCCTTGGACTGCAAGGAGATCCAACCAGTCCATCCTAAAGGAAATCAGTCCTGAACATTCATTGGAAGGACTGATGCTGAAGCTGAAGCTCCAATGCTTTGGCCACCTGATGGGAAGAACTCACTCGTTGGAAAAGACCCTGATGCTGGGAAAGATTGAAGGCGGGAGCAGAAGGGGAAGGCAGGAGGAGAAGGGGACGGCAGGAGGAGATGGTTGGATGGCATCACCAACTCGATGGACAGGAGTCTGAGTGAACTCCGGGAGCTGGTGACGGACGGGGAGGCCTGGCGTGCCGCGGTCTGTGTGGCCTTACAGTCAGACACGACTGAGCGACTGAACGCCTATTGCGAGTGGCCCCCCGTGTAAGTCCTCAGCATGACCTGAGGGCAGACGGGCTGCTGCCTGGGTTGGGTGCGTCCGCGTGCTGGAGAGAGGAGGGGTGGCTCTTGGAGAGATGAGTGCCGCAGAGCCAGCGCGGTGCTCACTGCAGGCACGCAGCGACTCCAGGAGGGACTCGGGGGCTGTAAGTGGACGCTGGCCCGCAGGAGGGTCCAGATGAGTTCTCACAGGCCGGGTTCTTGCTTCGACGTGATCCGCAGGATCATAAGAACCCTGCGGGCTTCTGGAACTTGTGTGCCCGGGCGGGGGCAGTGCCACCTCTATGCAGCCGGCGAGGGGACACGTGAGTGACTGTGACGAGCTGCACGTTGCGTCTCCTGTGGTTTGAGAGGGGTGTTGGAAGGACTTTGTTCTTTGTCATCTGCCTCGTGTCAAAACTTAAAAAAAAACAACAAAGCAGTTAGAAAAAATCTGTTCTGCAGAACTTTGATCCACTTTTTCTCTGTAACACAGTAGGACTTAGAGATGTCTGCGGGTGCATGCTCGTATGGTACCCGCTTAGTCATTTCGCCTCTTTCGACATTTTTAGATGCTTGACAGTAACGTGCACAGCTGTGTCTCTGAAACCAGACGTTTCTTTTCGGTGCTGTGGGCGGTGAGGGTGCAGGCACTTGTGTTGCGTGAAGCCGTGCCCGGCAGCGTCTGCACTGACCTGCTCTTTCCCTGTTTTCCAGTCCACGCCGTCTCCATCGGCAGACCTCCTGGGTTTGGGGGCTGCGCCCCCCGTCCCCGCAGGCCCCCCGCCCTCTTCCGGAGGGCTCCTCGTGGATGTCTTCTCAGACTCGCCCTCCGCGGCTGCGCCCCTGGCTCCCGGCTCCGAGGACAACTTCGCCAGGTAGTCTGCCTCCCGGCCCGAGGGGGGCCTCCCTCTCTCCTGAGTGTGTCCCAGCCCGGCGGCAGGCGGCAGCCGGCGTCCATCCCCGTAGCCCCTCACCCTGCCGGGCCTGCGCCCTGGACTCCGCGTCTCCAGTTATTGAGGGAACTGGGACTCCAGGTGGGCGAGGGAGCGGGCCGCCCCAGGGCTCTCGCCGCAGCTCACGCCGTCCTCTGCACTGTGCCCCTGGGCCTCCAGTTGTGCCCGCGGCTGCCCTCCAGGGGCCCAGCTGGTGTTTCAGAAGCGCTCTTCAGTTGCACAGTCGCTGCTTTGGCCGGGGGGGGGGGGGGGTCTGTAACAGACCCCCAGGCCCGCCCTGCGCCGCCTCTGGCCGCTCCCCCCTCGTCGCCTGCGTGACCGCTGTCCCGAATCGGTGTGCCTGCTGTGGGCTGGCGGAGTGCTGCCTGGGCTTGCCTTCGCTGTGTCCCCTGAGGCCTCCCTCCCTCCCTGCCTTTGGTGCTTGGTGGGTCCTGTCCCTTCTCGGCTTGCTCTTTGTGCTTCTGTCTCTTGAATCTTACGTCTGGATGAGAGGTGGGCACCCCTCACCAAGAGCAGAGCGGCTGCCCGGCCTCGGTCCTGGGCCGTGGCGGCTGTGGTCTGCAGCCTCCGCCCTCTGCCCGCCCCACACGCCGACCGGCTTCCTATGCTGCAGGAGTGACTGGGCGGGCAGCTGTGCAGGGCTCCTCCTTGTCTGGCTGTGGCTGAAAACACTTTTTTTAGATTGAGATGTAGTTGGTTGATATCAGTGACTCGCGGCTTTTGTAGACACCAGAACAGCGGCTGTCTTTGCCTGAGCGTGGGGCGAGTCCGTGTTGCTTCCTGTGTGGCGCACGGCCGTCTGCGCCTCCCCATCCCCACCCCGGCTTCCCTCTCCTGCTTCCTTCTCCCCGCTGGTCACCGCTGGTTTGCCCTCTGTCTGTGAGTCTGCTTCTGTTTTGATATATGCGTTTAGTTCTTCGAGTCCATGTGTGCATGGTGACACACAGTCTCTGTCTTTCTCTGATTCATTTCCTTAGCAGAACGCCCTCCGGCCCGTCCATGTCACACGTGACAGAATTTCACTCTTTTCTATGGCTGAGTAGTATTGTGTCATATATATGTGTGTGCGTGTGTATGTATGTGTGTGTATATACACACACACCCCGTGTCGTTATCCACTCATCTGCTGATGGACATTTGGGTGGTGTCCGCATCTTGCTGTTGTAGACAGCTCTGCGCTGAACGTGGGGGCACATGTATCTTTCTGAACGGTGTCTCTGCCCTTTCTGGATATATACCCTGCAGTGGAATTGCTGAGTCAGGTGGTTGCCCTGGGTGGGGAAGATCCTCTGGAGAAGGGAATGGCAACCCACTCCATTGATCTTGCTGGAGAATCCCATGGACACAGGAGCCTGGCGGGCTAGAGCCCATGGGGTCACAGAGAGTCAGGCACGACTCAGCGACTGGCCTTTCCCCTTTCACGGCAGCTCTAGTGTTCTCTGAGGACCCTGGGTGCCCTGCCCGCGTCTGCAGCAGCTCACCCGCCAGCAGCGTGCGCGGGCCTTCCCCCGCCGTGTGCGCACTGACACGTGTCTCTGTCCGTGGTGGCGGCTGTTCTGGCCTGTGTGAGGTGACACCTCACTGTTGCCGTGGACCCCGTCTCCCTGCTGGTGCGTGATGTGGAGCACCTCCTCACCTGCCTGTGGCCATCTGTGTGTGTGTCTTCTTTGGGAAACTGGCCGCGCAGGCCTTCCGCCCGGTGTCTGATTGGGCGGCTCGGTTCCTGGGACCGGAGCTGCGTGAGCGTCTGTGTGTGTTTGGAGGCTGGCCCCGCGCTGGCTCTGCCGTTCGGAGGTGTGTTCTCCCGCTCAGGGGGTTTTTTTGCTGGTGGTCTCTCCTGTCGTGCGGAAGCTTCTAATCAGACCCCGCTTGCTTTTGCATTTGTCCCCTTTGCCTTAGGAGCTGATCCAGGAAAATGTTTCCTGTGGTTTATGTGAAAGAGTGTTCCGCCCGTGTTCTCTTCTAGGAGTTCAATGGTTTCAGGTCTCACGTTTAGGTCTTTAATCCACTTTGGGTTTATTTTTGTGTATGGCGTGAGAAGGTGTTCTGGTTTCATTGTTTTCCACGGAGCTGTCCAGCTTTCCCAGCGCCAGGGTCCGGGGGAGCAGGGGAGGGGCCGGGCGGGCGTGTGTGTGTGTGCACGTGCGCCTGCGTGTTGGGGGGGTGCCTGTGTTCTGCCTGTGTCAGTGGGAAGCCAGGGGCAGGTGAGCAGCGCTTTCACGGACAGCAGGCTGACCCGCCCCGTGGGCCGCGCTCGGCTCACCTGTCTCCGGGGCGCTTGCAGCGGAGCTCACTGGAATGTCTCCTGCCTTTCCCATTCTGTCCCAGAGAAGGCTTCCAGCCTTGGTGTCCCTTAAGCCCCTTCTCAGAACTGGTCTTGTATTTTCAGTGGGTGACTCTGAGTGACTCACACGCTGTCCCTTGTCCCCAGGTTTGTCTGTAAAAATAACGGTGTGTTGTTTGAAAACCAGCTGCTTCAGATTGGACTGAAGTCTGAGTTTCGGCAGAATTTAGGTATGTGTTTTACTTCTTGAGTGAAAACGTCTCTCATAAGGGTCTGGTTTCCAGAATATGTAAAGGAGTCCAAGTCAGAAACAGAAAGAACCCAAGTGGAAAAATGGGCAGAAGCCTTGAATAGATATTTCTTTGAGGAAGACATTCAGGTGTCCAGAAGCGCTAGACAAGGTGCCTAGCATCACTAACAACCTGGGAAGTGCGGTGAGGCCACACTGAGGCGCGTTCACATCCGCAGTGTCTACTGTGAGCACGGAGCCAGCGCCGGAGGACAGGAGGGACCAGAGCCCCGCGCGCTGCTGGTGGGCTTGTCAGTGGGGCGGCTGTTGTGGAAACACTGGAGGTTTCTTACAAGATTAAAAGTAGGGCCATCGTGTACATGACCTAGCCGTTCCGCTTCTGGGTGTTTACCCAATTACGTGACAAGAGGGAAGGGCTGAGCAGACAGCCGCACACCCACGTTGGCAGCAGCATCAGGCACAGCCGCCAAAAGGCGGAGACAGCCCCAGTGCCCACCCCTGAGGAGTGCACGCACCGGACATGGTGTGAACCCACCACGGGTGCTGCTCAGCCTTAAAGGGGAGGAAACCCTGACACAGGCTTTAGCGTGGATGCCCCTCGAGGACGCAACGCTCAGAGAAGCAAGCCAGCCGCAGAGGAGGTCCCTGGAGGGGTCTCACCCGCAGACACAGGGAGTGGGCGGGGCCGGGGCTGGGGCCGTGGGGGGAGGGCAGTGAGCGTCCAGTGGGGACGGAGTGTCCGTTGGGGAAGATGGACAGGTTTCTGGGGCTGGTGGTGGGGAAGGTAGCACAGCCAGGGGAATGTTCTAGTGTCCCGAGCTGTGCGCCTGGAAACGGTTAGATGGTGAATTGCAGATTATATATATTTTACCACACTCTTTAAAAAAGCTGTTTTTGCTCTCCCCATATCCCCCGCAAATTATGCATGCTGACTGTTGGGACTGCCCCTTCCCCGTACCCTCGTGGAGCCTGTCCTGGAAGCAAGTGGGGAGTAAGCAGGGAGGAGGCGGTGTGTCTGCCCTGCAGGGACCCTGACCCTTCTCAGTGAAACTCAGAACTTTGCATTGAGTTTAGGAGTTAACTCCGGGCTGTCGTGGAGTCAGCCAGGCGCTCGGTGTTTCTTATACCGTAGGGGAGCCATGCACGCCTGTGTGTGCTTTCTAGGAGCGGTGAGGTCCCGTTCCATCCGGGACTCCACGGGTGCAGACGTCCACGGAGGCCTGCGCCTTCTCCTCTGATGGCACAGGGCTCCCCGTGCTTCGCCCGAGGGTTCGGGGTGCGGTCGGGGTGGGGCGGGGGCTCTGTTCTGCCCCTGCCGCTCAGGGGCTGCGATGTGCGCTGTGAACAGGCTGCTCTGCTCACTTCCAGGCCGCATGTTCATATTTTATGGCAACAAGACCTCCACACAGTTCCTGAATTTTACCCCAACACTTATCTGTTCGGACGACCTCCAGGCCAATATCCTTGGTCCTGTTGCCACTCGGGCCACAGGCAGAGTGGGTGGGAGGGTGGGCTGGGAGGACGCTCCCGGGGCTGGTCCTGCAGCGTCAGGGTCTCTGACTGGTCTCGGGCCGCGTGTCCATGACCCTGAAAACTGCCTGCAGGCACGCTCCAGCCTCCCGTCACTGGAGAAGTCCCCAGGCAGAGCCAGGGCTGGGGCACCGGGACCAACTGCAGCCACAGACAGCCCTGGCGGACAGCAGGGCTGGATGTGAGCGCCTCCCGTCCGTCAGCCTCACCATCCGGGGGCCTGCCTGGGAGGATGGACTCCCAGATGGTGAGGGGCGGGCGGCTGACCTTGACTGCCCAGGGCGCCACCTTTTTTGGAGAAACTGTGAAGTAGGAACCTCCTTACCTCAGACCAGATCTGTTTTTCAGTGAGTTCAGTCGTTCAGTTGTGTCTGACTCTCTGTGACCCCGTGGACTGCAGCACGCCAGGCTTCTTGTCCACCACCACTCCCAGAGCTTGTTCAGACTCATGTCCATTGAGTTGGTGATGCCATCCAACTATCTTGTTTTCTGTTGTGCCCTTCTCCTCCTAAGATCTGTCTTTATTTAAGATAAACACCTTTCAAACGTAGACTGTTGACGCTCAGTTTCTGTGGCTAGCCGTTAAAGACAGCTTGCAGGTTTTTTCTGTGGGCGGGATGAGTGCTCTGCCCTGCTGAGCCCTCCTGGCCCCCCTTGGCTGCGGGGCTCAGCTGCGTTCCCCTCATTGCCTCGGCCTCCTTGACTCCCGCACATCTGAGCCTGCAGACGAAGCCCGTGGACCCAGCCGTGGATGGGGGCGCACAGGTGCAGCAGGCGGTCAACATTGAGTGCGTGTCTGACTTCACGGAGGCGCCGGTCCTCAACATCCAGTTCAGGTGGGTGCGTGGGCGTAGCCATCACTGCCGTGGCGCGGGGCCTGCTGCTCGGAGGCCGGCTGCGCAGGAGCGCCTGGTGAGGGTCCTCCCCAGGTGCATGCTCGGTGTCACACGCCCCACACGCAGGCTGGCTGTCTCTGGCATGTCTGTGTTGCTGCCTTGCTCGTCCCTGCTGTTTTTCAGCGGCTGGTAGAGTGAGTGAGCAGGCTGCCCTGTTGGGTATCTGTAAGGTTAGATTCTGGAAAAGCATGCTCTGAAACGTGAACTGCATAGAGATTTGAAGACAGTGTACTGTGTAGAATCGAGGGAAATAGACGTGCAGAATTTTGTTTCATTCTGTAGGCGCTCTTTTCTTTAGTCGTTTTATGGAAGGAAGGAATGACCCGCACAATTTAAACTCACTTGGACTGCTGGGGAACGGGAAGAGGTGGCAACTGTCCCTGCTCGTTGTGACCAACCTGGCAGCGTTGGCTGAGGGTGTGTTTCCCAGCATCCCCGGCTCTCGATGACTGTGTGCTGAAGATGGACCGTCTTCCTGGGGCCCCGGGCCGCCTTTCTGTGCCCCAGGGGTCTCACACTCAGGACCTGGTCCTGGCTGAGTCTCGGGTTTTCTGCGCATTCGTGGACTCCTCCCAGTGGACCTCTGTGTTGCTCACAGGTATGGGGGAACCTTTCAGAACGTGTCTGTGAAGCTGCCTATCACACTCAACAAGTTTTTCCAGCCCACGGAAATGGCTTCTCAGGATTTCTTCCAGCGCTGGAAACAGCTGAGCAAGTGAGTGGCAGCTTGTCCATAGGTGGACAGGTGGGCGGGGGCCGGGCTGCAGCCAGCTGACAGGGCGGCTGCTCTGTCCCCACAGCCCTCAGCAGGAGGTGCAGAGCATCTTCAAGGCCAAGCACCCGATGGACACAGAGGTCACCAAGGCCAAGGTACCGGTCTTGCGATGGACGTTCCCAGGGTCGGGGCGTGGCCTGGCCCTCTGAGGAGACTGCTGGGCTCTCCTCTCGGAGGACTCTCCCCTCTGCGGGCGCCGGCGCCACGGGCTCCTGCTTCTCCCCTTTCTCCCCAGATTATCGGCTTTGGCTCTGCGCTCCTGGAGGAAGTCGACCCTAACCCTGCCAACTTTGTGGGCGCTGGCATCATACACACCAGGACCGCCCAGATTGGGTGCTTGCTGCGCCTGGAGCCCAACCTGCAAGCCCAGGTGCAGCCCTTGGTGTCGCTGAGCACGCTTGGGTGGCGTTCACCGCAGTGGAGTGTGTGCACAGGGAGGTGGGCAGGTCCCACGGGTGGCCATCTGGTGCGCTGCACGGACGCGCACACCTGCCTCACCACCACCACCGCCCACTGGTGCCCGCGACATTCCCATCGCCCCATGGAGCTCCTGGGCACCCCCCGGGAGGCCGCGCTCTGTGGCGTGGGGCCCCCAGCTTCGGCAGGCGCTTGTTGCTGCTGCGCCCGTGGCAGCCCCTGGTGGAACATGTAGGGAGGTGCACTGTTGGCTCGTCCGGCACGCCTGTCCGTGGATGTGGGGCTGCTGCAAACATCGGGTGTCCTTTGTGTGCACGTGACTTCATTTCTTGTGGGTGCCACCCGGGTGGGCTGGCAGGCTCACGGCATCCAGGCACCGTCAGCGCTGCTGCCCCGCCGCAGTGCAGTCCTGCTGCCCAGCAGCTGTGCTTGAAGGCTCCAGTTGGTCCCCATGTACACAAGCGCTTGTTATGTCAAGCTTTTATTTTAGCTGAAAGCGCCTTTGATGCTTGAGTCTGTCAACTGGCTGCCTCAGGGAACGGCTGAGCAGGGCCTCTGGGGGCTGCCGGGCGGGGCCTGTCCCCAGGGTGGCTGCTGCCCGGAGTGTCCCCGCCCCACCACTACCTGGTGTGTCCTCTGTTCCAGATGTACCGACTGACACTGCGGACCAGCAGGGAGACCGTCTCTCAGAGGTTGTGTGAATTGCTGTCAGAACAGTTTTAAAGCAGCAAGGGCGGAGCGTCAGGCTCCCGCCTGTGCATCTCTCCTGTCTCCACCGCTCTTTGTTGCTGAGCTGCAGGTCCTCGCCCTGCCTGGTGTCACAGCCCCCAGCGCCTCCCAGCCCCGCCTCTCAGCCTCGTCCCTCCTGGGGATGGATGGGGAGCCTGTGTGCCCTTGAGGAAGGGGAGGCTCAGCCTGGACCCAGCCAGCCTGCCGAGTCAGGTGGAAGGGCATGGCTCCCGGGATCAGTTCTTACAGAAATCAAGACAGTTCTGTGGTTAAGTCTGCACATTAAAGGGAAATTAGAAGTTCAAATGAACGTGGAGTTTTTTTTTGAAACTCTCAGGATGCCGTGTTCTCTTACTGGTGGTTCATCTCTGAGGCCCTCAGAGGAGAGGCCGTGTTCTGTCTGCAGGACTAGATCTCGGCTGCTTGGATGGGCGATGGGGAGGCTGTGGGTGTATTTGCTGGGGGCCTGGGGGCCTGTGGGCACTGAGTTCTGCATCTGCAAGTTAGACGGGGCTGTGTTCTCAGCGGCTGTCAGGGAAAACTTGTCCTGCCCAGACTGAGTTCGGCTCCCTTCCCCAGGGCTGTGCTGTTAAAGGGGGGCTTGTAAGGCCCTCCCACTGAGTCCTGGTGTGCACAGGGGAGGAGGGTCCCTGGTGGCCCTGGAGAGTGTGTTCCTGGCCTCACGCGTCTTTGAATTCATTTGGGTCACGGGGCCCAGGGCTGGGTCCCGGTTGTGATTGCAGGGTGTGGCATGGTTTCTAGAGAAGATTCTGGAAGGTGAGCCGTCTCTTCCCTGTGCAGTGGCCCTAACCTGTTGGGGTCACGACTGCAGGCTGAGGTGTCATGGACCCTGGCCTGTGGGTGGGAGCAGGGAGGCCTGCGTGTGGCCGGGGAGCGGGGAGCCGGGCGGGGCTGAGGTGGCAACAGCCCCCCTGTGCGTGGCTCTCCGCGCTTCACCTGTACCTTGAGATGCCCAGGCGGGGCCTGTGTCATTTCCTGGGTTTCCAGGGGAGACCAGGCTCCTTGCCACCCCATGGGGGGCACCACATGGGTCAGGGGAACGTGGTGGCCCTCTGCCAGGTGCAGGTCCTTGGGGAGGCGACTTCTGGGAGTCGCCCTGTGGTTGCTGGGGTCCCACCATGCCGCTGATGCCCCACTAGAGGTTCGCACACCTGGCACCCTGCACAGTCCTCCACGTGCGGCCTGGGGGCCTGAGGCTACGTGGGAGAGGCAGCTGGCGGCGCCGCTTGGCACTGCAGGTGGATGGTGCGGCTGTCCTGCTTTTCGTTCAAGCCCCAGTGTGTGGACTGCCCAGCTCTGGGCTGGTTTCCTGTTAGCTGATGCCCTCCCACCACCCACCATTCTAGCTGAGTGTCCCATCTGCAAAGCAAAAGCAATGCCAGGGTGGTTATGGGAACGTGTGGTTTCTAGAGGGAGAGGCCCTGTGGGGCCGTAAGCGCCGATGACACGGGCTGTCATCTGGCCCCAGTTCCCAGTCACAGGGCAGAAGCCTCGGTGCGTCCAGGTGACGTCCCTTCTGCTCTGCAGTTGGACTCAGAACATGGGTTGAGCCTGCAGGACTCACCGTACATGTTGGGGGCCCGCCTTCTAGAGGGCGGGGGTCTAGGGGACGCGGGGGTCTAGGGGACACGTGGGCCCACGAGTTCCTTCCTGGAGAGTAAGCCTGCTGAGCTCAGGCGGGGTGACTGACTCCAGCCACCGGTGGGGTGCAGGGCCCCTCAAGACGGAGGGTGTCACGGGAGAGTAGTCCTGAGCTAGGAGGGGGGGCAAGGGCCTGCAGGGGAGGGGAGGGGAGGGCCTGGGGCCACAGCAGTGTCCCTTCTGGGCCCAGACTGGTGTTGGGCCAGTGCCGTGGACCCGGAGTGGGTCTGGGAACTTAGGAGTGCGCGGGCGCGGGAGCCAACAGGAGTCTGCGAGCCTTTGTGCTTTGACCAGGGCCAGTTTATTGCCGTCTGTTCGCCAGGGTGTGGCGCCCGGGTGCCCCCTCGCCGGGGTGAGCCCTGTCGGCAGGCAGGTGGGGTGCCCCCCCTTCGCTTCCCTCTGCGTGCTGTGACCTGTGTCTCTCCCCGACCCTCTGCTTGGCGGCCTGGTCTCCCCAGGAGCCCCTTCTGGACAGCCTTCCATGCTGCTCTCCCCCGGTCTTGGTCCCAGCAGGACTGGAGGCTGTGCACGAGCAGTGGGCATGGCAGGCAGCGCCCTGTGTGGCCCCGGAGGCCAGCCAGTCCCGTGCAGCCCGCTGGGGCCAGTCGGGGTCTGCAGGCCCCCCGCCTGCACCCCCTTTCTCTCCGGGGGCCCGGATGAGCCACCTCCGAGGGCTCTCGGAGGCCACGGCTGTGCCTCGGAAGGGGCTGCGGGGCCCAGCGTGTCGGGCGGTTTTGTGGATGGAGCTCTAGTCTCCGCAGCGCCGGCGGTAGCACGCACAGCTGCTGAACACTTGCACTGTGAGCACCAGCTGCTGCCCCCACGCCACAGGGTCCATGCAGGGCAGCATGAGCTCCGCCTCGTAGGAGCTGACAGGGTGGCAGCAGCTGCAGGTGGTGGCTACTTGCATGGTGTCCGTGTCGAAGCTGCAGAGGAGCGGTGGGGGGAGCACGCGTCAGGGCAGCCGCCTCAGCGTGCCCCTCCCCGGCCCGTGGGGAGGTGGGCACCAGGGTCCCAGCCTGGGCCTGCAGGGAGGGGCTGGCTCCCGTTTCTGAGCTCCCCCGCTCCAGCAGGTGTGGCGCAGACAGGTGTGTGTTGGGGGGCCGGGGTGCCCTGACGGGGCGGCACACTGCTGGGGCTGGGAGCTCTCGGCGGGTCTTCCCTAGCTTCTGTGAGAAGAGTCTCTGTCAGGCAGGGTGGGCTCCCAGCCCAGGACCCGGACAGACACTGCCCGGGGCCGATGGCTCACCTGGCCGAGGAGGCGCACACACCCTCGCAGCGGGTCACCGTGATGTTGGCCGTGCACCCCTGGAAAGTGACTTCTTCCTCCGACTCCTTCACGCTGCAGGCCCCTGGGCGTGGAGAGGCGGGCGTCAGGCAGCGGCCCCGGGGCGTGGCCTCTGGGGGCTCCGCACCTGCCCCCTCGAGAGCAGGAGCTGACATACCTGGCCCTAGGGCGTGGGTTTTGAACCCCTTGTTGTGCGGCACAGTGGGTGGTGCTGGCTCCGCCGAGGGCAGGCTGCCAGCTGCCCGACGGCTTAGATGATCTGAACGGGGCCACCTGGGCACCTGCCCACAGTGGTGTCTCCCCTGGGCCCCCACCCTGGGCCCCGGACCTTCTTCCCTTGTCTGAGCCCCACCGAGGTCAGACCTCACAGCTTTGCGTAGAAACAAAGCCTGACGTTAAGTCTGTCGTTGTGTTTTTTCTTACTGAAAACTGGCTGCGTTGGGAGTCCCTCAAGGTCGAGGGTTTCTCAGAGGGTGAGGCAGATTGCAGCCCTGGCCCTGGTGGAGCCCTGCTCAGCCCCGGCCTCCCTCGCCACCTTCCTCCCCGGCCCAGCACCAACCTGTGGACGGAGGTGTCTCTGGTCTGCCTGTCTCAGTACCTGTGAGAGGGATGGGGTAGGTGTCAGTGTACCCACGGGGGCAGATGGTGTCGCGTGAGCTCCCTGCAGCGGTCTGTGCTACTGGGGCCGGGCGGGGTGTGGACCCGGCTGTGAGCTCTGCCCTGCATCCATCCCAGTGGACAGGCTTGGGCGCCTGTCAGAGAGCTGGCAGTGTGGCACTCGAGTGAAAAGGGAAGACTGGACGGCGTCTCTCGCCTGCCCACCTGCCCCCTCGCGAGGCCTCCCTGTGGCTTCAAGCCCTGCCTGCCTGCCTTTTCCACTGGAGGTGAGGTGAGAGGCTTGGTGGGGACAGAGCTTGGGATGCGTCCTGTGGCTCCCATTGCCCCAGCCCTCTTCCACTTGACCTCCTGCTCCTGCTCCCACCCCGCATTCTGGTCTCCTCCTCGACAGGCAGCCTCTCCGCAGTGCTCATCCCGCAAGAGCGCAGGCTGCCTTTCAGTGCCACCCACAGTGGTGGGAGTCCCCGCTGCGGGAGGCCGGGGACGCATGCCATGCCAGGGGGAGGCACCCTGGAGGGCAGGGGGCTTGGGCAGGGCTCGGGCAGGAAGGCAGAGCAGAGCTGGAGGCACCTGCAGCACTGAGGCCTGGGCGGCGCTGACCCTGCAGCACGGGGCACCCCAGCCCCTAGCTCCAGTCCAGCCCCTAGCTCCAGTCCAGCCCCTGGCAGGCACCTGAAGTGAGGGGTGTGTGTGCTTTCTGTAGCCTGGGCGAGGCTGGCCAGGCTGGAGTTCACTGACCTAGCCGAGAAAGGCTGAGCAGAGGCCCAGAGGATGTGTGAGCAGCAGACAGCAAAGGACAGGGTGGAGAGGCAGGGGGAAGTGTGGCCCTGTCCTCCTAGACACCCCCAGGGCATGGCTGAGGCGCCAGAGCCCGGAGACCCGGGGTGGCATGCCAGGGGCTGGCCCAGGGCTGCGGCTGCAGCTCCAGCTGGTTGAGCATGACCCCAAGTCTGCTCGTTGTCCTGTGCTGCCTGACCATCCCTAGGCAGGGCGAGCGAGAGCTTTAGGGGGAAGAAAGACACACTTGCTGTGAGAGCTGGACCAGCCTCTGTGGGTGTGGGCAAGGCGTGATGGGGCGCAGCAGAGGTTAGGGGAGAGGCAGCACCCATAGGGTCATCAGGAGGTGTGAGGGGAAAAGAAAACGTGGGGGTCCAGTGGGAGTGACCCAGAGTGTTGTCCAGAGCGCAGAGAAGAGGCTGAGAAGTGTGCCCGTGGGTCATGAGGTGGCTGCAGAGATGTCACTCACCTGCAGAGCTGGGAAGAGATGTAGCAAAGGAGGAGATGGACTGGCTCTCTGTGGACACAGACCCGGCGGTGGGGAGGAAGGAGCTTCCATGTGCAGTGATGGAGCTGGCCAGGAACACGGTAGTCTGCAGCCTGGTGGTACTCGGCTGTCTGGTGGTGAGGTTGGTGGCTGGAGAACTTGGGACGGCTGTCAC
The DNA here is from genome assembly GCF_023091745.1 of Budorcas taxicolor. Classification (NCBI taxonomy): domain Eukaryota; kingdom Metazoa; phylum Chordata; class Mammalia; order Artiodactyla; family Bovidae; genus Budorcas; species Budorcas taxicolor. Next base: position 51,109,539 of record NC_068934.1, on the reverse strand, counting down.
GCCCAGCGTAGAAGACAGGAGGCCGTGGGTGGGGGTTTGGGTGGTGAGAGAGGTGGCCTGTGCGGTGGTGGACTGAGAGGACGGGACGGAGGAGGTGGGGCTGCTGACTGTGGTCCGGGGTGTAGACAGGATGATGGTACTAACAGTGGGGGCAGGGGACAGCGTGGGAGCTGATGGAGGTGAGAGGGAGGGCCTGATGGGTGTGGAGGCGGCGGGGGAAGGGGGGCTGGTCGGCAGGGATGCTGTCTGTGACTCGGTCAGAGGTGCAGAGGGCGAGGGACGGTGTGGAGCTGAGCTGACACTTGGGATGCTGTGTGAAGTGGAGACTGCAGAAGGGGAGGGGGAAGATGATATCAAAGGAGAGGTGTTCGAGGACCCGTGAGGAGGAGGAGAGGAAGCAGTGGGCGAGGAGGAGGGGGTCGAGACAGTGGAAGAAGGGGGGTAATGGGGCAGAGTCGACACGGAAACAGAAGTGGTTAGAGGACTTCGGCTTGGGTTCAGAGAAGCCGGAGAAGATGACGGAGAGGGGAAGCTAGAGCTTTGTGCTGGCGCCGTGCTGACCGGGCTCTGGGCTTGAGTGGTCCCTGTGGTGGTCTTTGTGAGTGGCAGGGTTGTGGGTGTGGTGCTCCCTGTTGTTGTTGTCAACAGTGAGGACATGGGTGTGGGTGCCGTGGATGTGACCAGGACGTGTGTCAGTGGCGTTGGGGTGCCAGTAGGCTTTGTGGTGGAGTAGGTAGCGTGGGACTCCGTTGGGGTGATGACTGGGTGAGAGGTGGAAGTCACAGATGTTGACACGTGGACGGGAAGGGTCTCTGGATGTGATGGGGTGGAATGGGTGGTGGTGGTCCGGAAGGATGTTCCTGCTGGCAGAGCTGTTGTGTGAGAGGTGGTATGGACAGAAACGTTGGCACTGGAGTGAGTGGTGAATGGCGTGTGTGGCCCAGTGGGGGCGGCTGTTGTAGTGCGTGTCATGGGTGTCCCAGTGCCTCTACTGGTGGATGTACGGGAGATAGTGCTGAGTGCTGGAGAAGTGGTCACAGGGAGGATGGCTGAAGTAGAGTGTGATATTGGGGCTGTGAAGGTTACTGTGCTGACCGAGTTTTGGGCTTGAGTGGTCCCTGTGGTGGTCTTTGTCAGTGGTGTGTCTGTGGGTGTGGTGATCCCTGTGGTGGTATTTGTCACTGGTGTGGCTGTGGTGGTTTCTGCTGTGGTCTCTGTCAGTGGTGTGTCTGTGGGTGTGGTGGTCTCTGTCAGTGGTGGGGCTGTGGGTGTGGTGGTCTCTGTGGTGGTGGTTGTCAATGGTGTGGCTGTGGTGGTCTCTGTCAGTGGTGGGGCTGTGGGTGTGGTGGTCTCTGTCAGTGGTGGGGCTGTGGGTGTGGTGGTCTCTGTGGTGGTGGTTGTCAATGGTGTGGCTGTGGTGGTCTCTGTCAGTGGTGGGGCTGTGGGTGTGGTGGTCTCTGTCAGTGGTGGGGCTGTGGGTGTGGCTATGGGTGTAATGGTCTCTGTCAGTGGTGGGGCTGTGGGTGTGGTGGTCTCTGTCAGTGGTGGGGCTGTGGGTGTGGTGGTCTCTGTGGTGGTGGTTGTCAATGGTGTGGCTGTGGTGGTCTCTGTCAGTGGTGGGGCTGTGGGTGTGGTGGTCCCTGTGGTGGTGGTTGTCAGTGGTGTGGGTGTGGTGGTCTCTGTCAGTGGTGGGGCTATGGGTGTGGTGGTCCCTGTGGTGGTGGTTGTCAGTGGTGTGGGTGTGGTGCTCTCTGTCAGTGGTGGGGCTGTGGGTGTGGTGGTCTCTGTCAGTGGTGTGGCTGTGGTGGTCTCTGTCAGTGGTGGGGCTGTGGGTGTGGTGGTCTCTGTGGTGGTGGTTGTCAGTGGTGTGGGTGTGGTGGTCTCTGTCAGTGGTGGGGCTGTGGCTGTGGTGGTCTCTGTCAGTGGTGGGGCTGTGGGTGTGATGGTCTCTGTCAGTATTGGGGCTGTGGGTGTGGTGGTCCCTGTGGTGGTGGTTGTCAGTGTTGTGGGTGTGGTGGTCTCTGTCAGTGGTGTGGCTGTGGTGGTCTCTGTCAGTGGTGGGGCTGTGGGAGTGGTGGTCTCTGTGGTGGTGGTTGTCAGTGGTGTGGCTGTGGTGGTCTCTGTCAGTGGTGGGGCTGTGGGAGTGGTGGTCTCTGTGGTGGTGGTTGTCAGTGGTGTGGCTGTGGTGGTCTCTGTCAGTGGTGGGGCTGTGGGTGTGGTGGTCTCTGTCAGTGGTGGGGCTGTGGGTGTGGTGGTCTCTATCAGTGGTGGGGCTGTGCGTGTGGTGGTCTCTGTCAGTGGTGGGGCTGTGGATATGGTAGTCTCTCTGGTTGTCTCTGTCAGTGGAGTGGCTGTGACTGTGGTCGTTTCTGTTGTAGTCTTTGTCAGTGGTGTGACTGTGCGTGTGGCGGTTTCTGTGCTGGTCTCTGTCAGTGGTATTACTGTGGGTGTGGTAGTTTTTCTGGTGGTCTCTGTCAGTGGTGGGGCTGTGGGTGTGGTGGTCTCTGTGGTAGTGGTTGTCAGTGGTGTGACTGTGCGTGTGGCAGTTTCTGTGGTGGTCTCTGTCAGTGGTGTGACTGTGGGTGTGGTGGTCTCTGTCAGTGGTATGACTGTGGGTGTAGTGGTTTTCCTGGTGGTCTCTGTCAGTGGCGTGGCTCTGGGTGTGGTGGTCCCTGTGGTGGTGGTTGTCAGTGGTGTGAGTGTGGTGGTCTCTGTCAGTGGTGGGGCTGTGGGTGTGGTTGTCTCTGTGGTGGTGGTTGTCAGTGGTGTGGCTGTGGTGGTCTCTGTCAGTGGTGGGGCTGTGGGTGTGGTGGTCTCTGTGGTGGTGGTTGTCAATGGTGTGGCTGTGGTGGTCTCTGTCAGTGGTGGGGCGGTGGGTGTGGTGGTCTCTGTGGTGGTGGTTGTCAATGGTGTGGCTGTGGTCTCTGTCAGTGGTGGGGCTGTGGGTGTGGTGGTCTCTGTCAGTGGTGGGGCTGTGGGTGTGGTGGTCTTTGTCAGTGGTGTGGCTGTGGATATGGTAGTCTCTCTGGTTGTCTCTGTCAGTGGAGTGGCTGTGACTGTGGTCGTTTCTGTTGTAGTCTTTGTCAGTGGTGTGACTGTGCGTGTGGTGGTTTCTGTGCTGGTCTCTGTCAGTGGTATTACTGTGGGTGTGGTAGTTTTTCTGGTGGTCTCTGTCAGTGGTGGGGCTGTGGGTGTCGTGGTCTCTGTGGTGGTGGTTGTCAGTGGTGTGGCTGTGGTGGTCTCTGTCAGTGGTGGGGCTGTGCGTGTGGTGGTCTCTGTGAGTGGTGGGGCTGTGGGTGTGGTGGTCTCTGTCAGTGGTGGGGCTGTGCGTGTGGAGGTCTCTGTCTGTTTTGGGGCTGTGGGTGTGGTAGTCTCTCTGGTTGTCTCTGTCAGTGGAGTGGCTGTGACTGTGGTGGTTTCTGTTGTAGTCTCTGTCAGTGGTGTGACTGTGGGTGTGGTGGTCTCTGTCAGTGGTATGACTGTGGGTGTAGTGGTTTTCCTGGTGGTCTCTGTCAGTGGCGTGGCTCTGGGTGTGGTGGTCCCTGTGGTGGTGGTTGTCAGTGGTGTGAGTGTGGTGGTCTCTGTCAGTGGTGGGGCTGTGGGTGTGGTTGTCTCTGTGGTGGTGGTTGTCAGTGGTGTGGCTGTGGTGGTCTCTGTCAGTGGTGGGGCTGTGGGTGTGGTGGTCTCTGTGGTGGTGGTTGTCAATGGTGTGGCTGTGGTGGTCTCTGTCAGTGGTGGGGCGGTGGGTGTAGTGGTCTCTGTGGTGGTGGTTGTCAATGGTGTGGCTGTGGTGGTCTCTGTCAGTGGTGGGGCTGTGGGTGTGGTGGTCTCTGTCAGTGGTGGGGCTGTGGGTGTGGTGGTCTTTGTCAGTGGTGTGGCTGTGGATATGGTAGTCTCTCTGGTTGTCTCTGTCAGTGGAGTGGCTGTGACTGTGGTCGTTTCTGTTGTAGTCTTTGTCAGTGGTGTGACTGTGCGTGTGGCGGTTTCTGTGCTGGTCTCTGTCAGTGGTATTACTGTGGGTGTGGTAGTTTTTCTGGTGGTCTCTGTCAGTGGTGGGGCTGTGGGTGTCGTGGTCTCTGTGGTGGTGGTTGTCAGTGGTGTGGCTGTGGTGGTCTCTGTCAGTGGTGGGGCTGTGGGTGTGGTGGTCTCTGTCAGTGGTGGGGCTGTGGGTGTGGTGGTCTCTGTCAGTGGTGGAGCTGTGGGTGTGGTGGTCTCTGTCAGTGGTGGGGCTGTGGGTGTGGTGGACTTTGTCAGTGGTATGACTGTGGGTGTGGTGGTTTTTCTGGTGGTCTCTGTCAGTGGTTTGGCTCTGGGTGTGGTGGTATCTATTGTGGTCTTTGTTAGTGGTGTGGCTGTGGATGTATGGGTCTCTGTCAGTGGTGTGACTGTGGGTATGGTGGACTCTGTCAGTGGTGGGGCTGTGGGTGTGGTGGTCCCTGTGGTGGTAGTTGTCAGTGGTGGGGCTGTGGGTGTAGTGGTCTTTGTCAGTGGTGTGGCTGTGGATGTGGTGGTTTCTGTTGTAGTCTTTGTCAGTGATGTGGCTGTGGGTGTAGTGGTTTTTGTAGTGGTCTCTGTCAGTGGTGGGGCTGTGGGTATGGTGGTATCTGTCAGTGGTGTGACTGTGGGTGTGGTGGTATCTATCAGTGGCGTGGCTATGGGTGTGGTGGTTCCTGTGGTGGTGGTGGTCAGTGGTGTGGCTGTGGGTGTGGTGGTGGTTGTCAGTGGTGTGGCTGTGGTGGTCTCTGTCAGTGGTGGGGCTGTGCGTGTGGTGGTCTCTGTCAGTATTGGGCCTGTGGATATGGTCTCTCTGGTTGTCTCTGTCAGTGGAGTGGCCGTGACTGTGGTGGTTTCTGTTGTAGTCTTTGTCAGTGGTGTGACTGTGCGTGTGGTGGTTTCTGTGGTGGTCTCTGTCAGTGGTGTGACTGTGGGTGTGGTGGTTTTTCTGGTGGTCTCTGTCAGTGGTGTGGCTCTGGGTGTGCTGGTCTCTATTGTGGTCTTTGTTAGTGGTGTGGCTGTGGACGTATGGGTCTCTGTCAGTGGCGTGGCTGTGGTTGTGGTGGTGCCTGTGGTGGTAGTTGTCAGTGGTGGGGCTGTGGGTGTGGTGGTCTCTGTCAGCGGTGGGGCTTTGGATGTAGTGTTCTTTGTCAGTGGTGTGGCTGTGGATGTGGAAGTCTCTCTGATTGTCTCTGTCAGTGGAGTGGCTGTGACTGTGGTGGTTTCTGTTGTAGTCTTTGTCTGTGGTGTGGCTGTGGGTGTAGTGGTTTTTGTAGTGGTCTCTGTCAGTGGTGGGGCTGTTGGTATGGTTGTCTCTGTCAGTGGTGTGACTGTGGGTGTGGTGGTCTCTGTCAGTGGTGGGGCTATGGGTGTGGTGGTTCCTGTGGTGGTGGTTGTCAGTGTTGTGACTGTGGGTGTGGTGGTCTTTGTCAGTGATGTAGCTGTGGGTGTGGTGATCTCTGTCAGTGGTGGGGTTGTGGGTATGATTGTCTCTGTCGGTGGCGTGGCTATGGGTGTGGTGGTTCCTGTGGTGGTGGTGGTCAGTGGTGTGGCTGTGGGTGTGGTGGTCTCTGTCAGTGGTGGAGCTGTGGGTGTGGTGGTCTCTGTCAGTGGTGGGGCTGTGGGTGTGGTGGTCTCTGTCAGTGGTATGAATGTGGGTGTAGTGGTTTTTCTGGTGGTCTCTGTCAGTGGCGTGGCTCTGGGTCTGGTGGTCCCTGTGGTGGTGGTTGTCAGTGGTGTGGTCTTGGTGGTCTCTGTCAGTGATGTGGCTGTGGTGGTCTCTGTCAGTGGTGGGGCTGTCGATGTAGTGGTCTCTGTGAGTGGTGGGGCTGTGGGTGTGGTGGTCTCTGTGAGTGGTGGGGCTGTGGGTGTGGTGGTCTCTGTCAGTGTTGGGGCTGTGGGTGTGGTGGTGGTTTTCAGTGGTGGGGCTGTGGGTGTGGTGGTCTCTGTCAGTGGTGGGGCTGTGGGTATGATTGTCTCTGTCGGTGGCGTGGCTATGGGTGTGGTGGTTCCTGTGGTGGTGGTGGTCAGTGGTGTGGCTGTGGGTGTGGTAGTCTCTGTCAGTGGTGGAGCTGTGGGTGTGGTGGTCTCTGTGAGTGGTGGGGCTGTGTGTGTGGTGGTCTCTGTGAGTGGTGGGGCTGTGGGTGTGGTGGTCTCTGTCAGTGTTGGGGCTGTGGGTGTGGTGGTGGTTTTCAGTGGTGGGGCTGTGGGTGTGGTGGTCTCTGTCAGTGTTGGGGCTGTGGGTGTGGTGGTGGTTTTCAGTGGTGGGGCTGTGGGTGTGGTGGTCTCTGTCAGTGGTGGGGCTGTGCGTGTGGATGTCTCTGTCAGTATTGGGGCTGTGAATATGGTAGTCTCTCTGGTTGTCTCTGTCAGTGGAGTGGCTGTGACTGTGGTGGTTTCTGTTGTAGTCTCTGTCAGTGGTGTGACTGTGGGTGTGGTGGTCTCTGTCAGTGGTATGACTGTGGGTGTAGTGGTTTTTCTGGTGGTCTCTGTCAGTGGCGTGGCTCTCGGTGTGGTGGTCCCTGTGGTGGTGGTTGTCAGTGGTGTGGCTGTGGGTGTGGTGGTCTCTGTCAGTGGTATGACTGTGGGTGTAGTGGTTTTTCTGGTGGTCTTTGTCAGTGGTGGGGCTGTGGGTGTGGTGGTCTCTGTCAGTGGTGGGGCTGTGCGTGTGGTGGTTTCTATGGTGGTGGTTGTCAGTGGTGTGGCTGTGGGTGTGGTGGTCTCTGTCAGTGGTATGACTGTGGGTGTAGTGGTTTTTATGGTGGTCTCTGTGAGTGGTGGGGCTGTGCGTGTGGTGGTCTCTGTCAGTATTGGGGCTGTGGGTGTGGTGGTCTCTGTCAGTGGTGTGGCTGTGGGTGTGGTGGTCTCTGTGGTGGTGGTGGTCAGTGGTGGGGCTGTGGGTGTGGTGGTCTCTGTCAGTGGTGGGGCTGTGCGTGTGGTGGTCTCTGTCAGTATTGGGGCTGTGGGTGTGGTGGTCTCTGTCAGTGGTGTGGCTGTGGGTGTGGTGGTCTCTGTGGTGGTGGTGGTCAGTGGTGGGGCTGTGGGTGTGGCTATGGGTTTAATGGTCTCTGTCAGTGGTGTGACTGTGGGTGTGGTGGTCTCTGTCAGTGGTGGGGCTGTGCGTGTGGTGGTCTCTGTCAGTGGTGGGGCTGTGGGTGTGGTGATATCTGTCAGTGGTGGGGCTGTGGCTGTGGTGGTCTCTGTCAGTGGTGGGGCTGTGCGTGTGGTGGTCTCTGTCAGTACTGGGGCTGTGGGTATGGTGGTCTCTGTCAGTGGTGGGGCTGTGGGTGTGGTGATATCTGTCAGTGGTGGGGCTGTGGCTGTGGTGGTCTCTGTCAGTGGTGGGGCTGTGCGTGTGGTGGTCTCTGTCAGTACTGGGGCTGTGGGTATGGTGGTCTCTGTCAGTGGTGGGGCTGTGGGTGTGGTGGTCTCTGTGGTGGTGGTGGTCAGTGGTGGGGCTGTGGGTGTGGCTATGGGTTTAATGGTCTCTGTCAGTGGTGTGACTGCGGTTGTGGTGGTCCCTGTCAGTGGTGGGGCTGTGGGTATGGTGGTCTCTGTCAGTGGTGGGGCTGTGCGTGTGGTGGTCTCTGTCAGTGGTGGGGCTGTTGGTGTGGTGGTCTCTGTCAGTGGTGGGGCTGTGCGTGTGGTGGTCTCTGTGAGTGGTGGGGCTGTGGGTGTGGTGGTCTCTGTCAGTGGTGGGGCTGTGGGTGTGGTGGTCTCTGTCAGTGGTGGGGCTGTGCGTGTGGTGGTCTCTGTGAGTGGTGGGGCTGTGCGTGTGGTGGTCTCTGTCAGTGGTGGGGCTGTTGGTGTGGTGGTCTCTGTCAGTGGTGGGGCTGTGCGTGTGGTGGTCTCTGTGAGTGGTGGGGCTGTGGGTGTGGTGGTCTCTGTGAGTGGTGGGGCTGTGCGTGTGGAGGTCTCTGTGAGTGGTGGGGCTGTGGGTGTGGTGGTCTCTGTGAGTGGTGGGGCTGTGCGTGTGGAGGTCTCTGTCAGTATTGGGGCTGTGGGTATGGTAGTCTCTCTGGTTGTCTCTGTCAGTGGAGTGGCTGTGACTGTGGTGGTTTCTGTTGTAGTCTCTGTCAGTGGTGTGACTGTGGGTGTGGTGGTCTCTGTCAGTGGTATGACTGTGGGTGTAGTGGTTTTTCTGGTGGTCTCTGTCAGTGGTGGGGCTGTGGGTGTGGTGGTCTGTGTGCTGATGGTTGTCAGTGGTGGGGCTGTGCGTGTGGTGGTCTCTGTCAGTATTGGGGCTGTGGGTGTGGTGGTCTCTGTCAGTGGTGTGGCTGTGGGTGTGGTGGTCTCTGTGGTGGTGGTGGTCAGTGGTGGGGCTGTGGGTGTGGCTATAGGTTTAATGGTCTCTGTCAGTGGTGTGACTGTGGGTGTGGTGGTCTCTGTCAGTGGTGGGGCTGTGGGTGTGGTGGTGGTTGTCAGTGGTGGGGCTGTGGGTGTGGTGGTCTCTGTGAGTGGTGGGGCTGTGCGTGTGGTGGTCTCTGTGAGTGGTGGGGCTGTGCGTGTGGAGGTCTCTGTCAGTATTGGGGCTGTGGGTGTGGTAGTCTCTCTGGTTGTCTCTGTCAGTGGAGTGGCTGTGACTATGGTGATTTCTGTTGTAGTCTCTGTCAGTGGTGTGACTGTGGGTGTGGTGGTCTCTGTCAGTGGTATGACTGTGGGTGTAGTGGTTTTTCCGGTGGTCTCTGTCAGTGGTGGGGCTGTGGGTGTGGTGGTGGTTGTCTGTGGTGGGGCTGTGCGTGTGGTGGTCTCTGTCAGTATTGGGGCTGTGGGTGTGGTGGTCCCTGTCAGTGGTGGGGCTGTGGGTGTAGTGGTGGTGGTCAGTGGTGGGGCTGTGGGTGTGGTGGTCTCTGTGAGTGGTGTGGCTGTGGGTGTGGTGGTCTCTGTGGTGATGGTTGTCAGTATTGGGGCTGTGGGTGTGGTGGTCCCTGTCAGTGGTGTGACTGTGGTGGTGGTGGTCTCTGTCAGTGGTGGAGCTGTGGGTGTGGTGGTCCCTGTGGTGGTGGTTGTCAGTGGTGTGACTGTGGGTGTGGTGGTCCCTGTCAGTGGTGGGGCTGTGGGTATGGTGGTCTCTGTCGGTGGTGTGGCTGTGGGTGTGGTGGTGGTTGTCAGTGGTGGGGCTGTGGGTGTGGTGGTCTCTGTCAGTGGTGGGGCTGTGGGTGTGGTGGTCTCTGTGAGTGGTGGGGCTGTGCGTGTGGTGGTCTCTGTGAGTGGTGGGGCTGTGGGTGTGGTGGTCTCTGTCAGTGGTTGGGCTGTGCGTGTGGAGGTCTCTGTCTGTATTGGGGCTGTGGGTGTGGTAGTCTCTCTGGTTGTCTCTGTCAGTAGAGTGGCTGTGACTGTGGTGGTTTCTGTTGTAGTCTCTGTCAGTGGTGTGACTGTGGGTGTGGTGGTCTCTGTCAGTGGTATGACTGTGGGTGTTGTGGTTTTTCTGGTGGTCTCTGTCAGTGGTGGGGCTGTGGGTGTGGTGGTGGTTGTCTGTGGTGGGGCTGTGCGTGTGGTGGTCTCTGTCAGTATTGGGGCTGTGGGTGTGGTGGTCCCTGTCAGTGGTGGGGCTGTGGGTGTGGTGGTCTCTGTCAGTGGTGGGGCTGTGGGTGTAGTGGTGGTGGTCAGTGGTGGGGCTGTGGGTGTGGTGGTCCCTGTCAGTGGTGGGGCTGTGGGTGTGGTGGTCTCTGTCAGTGGTGGGGCTGTGGGTGTGGTGGTGGTTGTCAGTGGTGGGGCTGTGGGTGTGGTGGTCTCTGTCAGTGGTGGGGCTGTGTGTGTGGTGGTCTCTGTGAGTGGTGGGGCTGTGGGTGTGGTGGTCCCTGTGGTGGTGGTCTCTGTCAGTATTGGGGCTGTGGGTGTGGTGGTCCCTGTGGTGGTGGTCTCTGTGAGTGGTGGGGCTTTGGGTGTGGTGGTCCCTGTGGTGGTGGTCTCTGTCAGTATTGGGGCTGTGGGTGTGGTGGTCCCTGTCAGTGGTGGGGCTGTGGGTGTAGTGGTGGTGGTCAGTGGTGGGGCTGTGGGTGTGGTGGTCTCTGTGAATGGTGTGGCTGTGGGTGTGGTGGTCTCTGTGGTGATGGTTGTCAGTATTGGGGCTGTGGGTGTGGTGGTCCCTGTCAGTGGTGTGACTGTGGTTGTGGTGGTCTCTGTCAGTGGTGGAGCTGTGGGTGTGGTGGTCCCTGTGGTGGTGGTTGTCAGTGGTGTGACTGTGGGTGTGGTGGTCCCTGTCAGTGGTGGGGCTGTGGGTGTGGTGGTGGTTGTCAGTGGTGGGGCTGTGGGTGTGGTGGTCTCTGTGAGTGGTGGGGCTGTGCGTGTGGTGGTCTCTGTGAGTGGTGGGGCTGTGGGTGTGGTGGTCCCTGTGGTGGTGGTCTCTGTGAGTGGTGTGGCTGTGGGTGTGGTGGTCCCTGTGGTGGTGGTCTCTGTCAGTACTGGGGCTGTGGGTGTGGTGGTCTCTGTCAGTGGTGGGGCTGTGGGTGTGGTGGTCTCTGTCAGTGGTGGGGCTGTGCGTGTGGTGGTCTCTGTGAGTGGTGGGGCTGTGGGTGTGGTGGTCCCTGTGGTGGTGGTCTCTGTGAGTGGTGGGGCTGTGGGTGTGGTGGTCCCTGTGGTGGTGGTTGTCAGTGGGGGGGCTGTGGGTGTGGTGGTCCCTGTCAGTGGTGGGGCTGTGGGTGTGGTGGTGGTTGTCAGTGGTGGGGCTGTGGGTGTGGTGGTCTCTGTGAGTGGTGGGGCTGTGCGTGTGGTGGTCTCTGTGAGTGGTGGGGCTGTGGGTGTGGTGGTCCCTGTCAGTGGTGGGGCTGTGGGTGTGGTGGTCCCTGTCAGTGGTGGGGCTGTGGGTGTGGTGGTGGTGGTTAGTGGTGGGGCTGTGGGTGTGGTGGTCCCTGTGGTGGTGGTTGTCAGTGGGGGGGCTGTGGGTGTGGTGGTCCCTGTCAGTGGTGGGGCTGTGGGTGTGGTGGTCCCTGTCAGTGGTGGGGCTGTGGGTGTGGTGGTCCCTGTCAGTGGTGGGGCTGTGGGTGTGGTGGTCTCTGTCAGTGGTGGGGCTGTGCGTGTGGTGGTCTCTGTGAGTGGTGGGGCTGTGGGTGTGGTGGTCCCTGTGGTGGTGGTCTCTGTGAGTGGTGGGGCTGTGGGTGTGGTGGTCCCTGTGGTGGTGGTTGTCAGTGGGGGGGCTGTGGGTGTGGTGGTCCCTGTCAGTGGTGGGGCTGTGGGTGTGGTGGTGGTTGTCAGTGGTGGGGCTGTGGGTGTGGTGGTCTCTGTGAGTGGTGGGGCTGTGCGTGTGGTGGTCTCTGTGAGTGGTGGGGCTGTGGGTGTGGTGGTCCCTGTCAGTGGTGGGGCTGTGGGTGTGGTGGTCCCTGTCAGTGGTGGGGCTGTGGGTGTGGTGGTGGTGGTTAGTGGTGGGGCTGTGGGTGTGGTGGTCCCTGTGGTGGTGGTTGTCAGTGGGGGGGCTGTGGGTGTGGTGGTCCCTGTCAGTGGTGGGGCTGTGGGTGTGGTGGTCCCTGTCAGTGGTGGGGCTGTGGGTGTGGTGGTGGTGGTTAGTGCTGGGGCTGTGGGTGTCGTGGTCCCTGTGGTGGTGGTTGTCAGTGGTGGGGCTGTGGGTGTGGTGGTCCCTGTCAGTGGTGGGGCTGTGGGTGTGGTAGTCCCTGTCAGTGGTGGGGCTGTGGGTGTAGTGGTGGTGGTCAGTGGTGGGGCTGTGGGTGTAGTGGTGGTGGTCAGTGGTGGGGCTGTGGGTGTGGTGGTCTCTGTCAGTGGTGGGGCTGTGGCTGTGGCTGTGCTGGGCGTGGCTGGAGCTGCTGTCTGGGCTGTGGTGGGGACAGGGAGGGGAAGGGTGGTGCTGGAGTGGGCGGTGGGCGTGGCCGTGGAGGGGGCCGCCGGCGTGCTGGGGCTGGCGCTGCCCTGGGCCCCGGCGGTGGGCGCGGTTGGCCGCAGGGCAGTGTGTTCCGTGCTGGGCCCTGTGGTGCCCTCTGGCGGTTGTGAGGGCTCCGTGCGCACTGTCTCCTCACTGGCGGGGGTTTCGGGGCTCCATCGGTGTGTTGAGGATGCTGTTGGAAGCAGGGGCGTCATTTCACTCCCTCCCCCTCGCTGCCCTGCTCTGGGGTCGCCCACGCCTTCCACACTGGCCTCCGCACCTGTGACTCTGGTGGACCTGCTGGGGTGTCCAGCAGCTTTCTGGGTGACTCTGGTTCCTCTCCCAGCCCCCTGTCCCAGCATTGTCTGTGGGCCCTTGTTTCATCCTGAATGCCTGCGGTGGGTTTTGGGGTCCCTCCCTAGCAGTCCTACTCTCAGGGTGGGCTCCTCTGCTCTTGTCTCAGGCAAGTGCTTCCTCTTCCCCCTTGCTCTCAGGGGAATGGGAAGTTGGTGGCCCTGCCCCCAAGCTGGGGCCTGTGCTTGGCTCAGGGGCCTTTTGGATCCGTGGCACCCTGAGGCCTGTGGATCCCTCAGTGAAGGTGGCCGTGGGGGAAGGCTGCTTGGGTCCAGTGGTCTGGGAGATGTGCGGAGAGGAGCGTAATGAGCTGGGTGGGCTGCCCTCACCTTAGGCCCATGGTCACAGGGGCCGCCCAAGGCCACTGTCTTCCCCGTGGCCCAGAGGCTCAGGCTGGGTGCTGGGGCTGCCCCATGGAGGCCCCTCTGCAGGGACAGGTGGTGGTGGCGTGCTTACTTGTGGGGTACTCTGTGGCGGTCCCTGGTGTTGCCAGGCTTGGCGAGGCTGCTGTCGTGTGCGCCGTGGCCCGAGCTGTGGACTGCGTGGTGGTGCTGAAGGAGGGCCCCGTGGGCCACGTGGTGGCCCAGGTCACGGGAGGGCCTGTGGCTGTGGACCTCTGAGTGGCCGTGGGGGCCAGTGCGGATGTGGCCCGGGCGGTGACAGCAGAGGTGCTCTGAGGTGACCCTGCAGGGACGGTGCCTGGTGTCCCCTTCAGCCCCACCCACACGCCCCTGGGTGCTTCCTCGCCCACTGCCGGGCCCCTGCCTGGGCCTTACCCTCTGAGGAGACCGCTGGTTGTGTCCGGGTGGTTGGGGCTGTCCCTGCCTGTGTGGATGAAGAGGCTGTGGCTGAGAGGCTAGGCGTCTGCGTGGGGGCCGTGGGTGTCGTTGGGGAGCCGAGCCCAGTGCTGGGGGTCAGTGTGGTGCTGGCCGTGGCTGGCGTGGTTTCTGTGGCAGGCGAGCCTGCGGGGGACACGCGTGCTGCTGTTGTGGGGTCGGCAGCTGCCCCCGCATGCCCTTGGGGAGGAACCCTCTTCCCTGCTGGGCCCCCGAGCCCCCTGGGCTGGGCAGGAGGCCCCGCGGTGCTCAGTGGCCGGGCGTCGGGGCCTGCCTGCCCTTCCGTCTGACTCCTTCCCCCAGGGCCGGCCCAGGTGCACCTGCCCCCCACACCTGCATGCCCGGCTGCTGCCCCGGAGGACAGACACAGGCCAGCTGCCTGGGCTGTCCCATGGAGTAGAGCCGGGAGAGCCCGGGGGAGAGCCCGGGGAAGAGCCTGCGTCACCGCAACCCCTCGTGTGTGTGCAATCACCTGTTGGAGCCGGCGTGGTGGGCAGCAGCCCTGCAAGAGAGGGGCCAGTCAGGAGCGCTGCCCCCCGCCTCCCCACCCCCCACCCAGGGAGGCCCTGCAAAGCCTTCGGCTGTGTCCCCAGGGCCTGAGTCAGGAACCCGGGGGTTGGAGCTGCCGCGGAAGTGTCGGGACCCCTGCTCCCCATCCTTCCCGCACCCCCCACGTCGGCATGGATGGGCCTGGCGGGAACTGGTGGTGCTGGCTGGATGCTGCCCCAGGGTCGCTGCAGCTGATGGTCAGTACCCCCCAGCTGCCTGTTGCTGAACCCAGAGGAGGTCCCTGCCCTGCACCCACACTCCTCAGCAGGCCTGGGTATGCCCTGCGACCAGAGGCTGGGAGAGTGGATGTTTGGTGCGGGGAGGCAAGGGCTGACCCTTTTCCCTGTGTGTCTGGCTGTGTCCCAGGGAGCAGCAGGGGACACAGGGCACCCCTCTGTGAGGGGTGGGGGCTTGCGGGCAGTGGGCTGGGCTTACTGCATGGCACGCACGTCCCCTTGTCGTGATCGAAGTACTCATCCTGGGAGCAGTTGTAGCAGCCTGAGAGGAGCACACAGAGAATGACCAGACCTCAGTGCCTGAGCCGGAAGCCCCTCTTCCCCTGGCCTCAGCCCTCCCAGAGGGCCTGTCAGGCTCCCCACCATTCGGCTCCCCGTCCCGCCTGTCAGTGGTCCTGATGCTGCAGGCTGCCCTCCTCCCGTCTCTCCCACGCCCGGACCTTCGATGTTGTCCGGGACGCTCTGTGGCCACGCGGGGCAGAGGCACGGCTGGTAGTGCCATGTGCAGTTGGCCTGCTGGGTGTACTGGAACTCGCTGCCCAGCTGCATGTGCGTGTTGTAGAAGTCACAGTACACGGCTGGGGGGAGGGGCTCCATCAGTGGCAGAGCCGGGCTCAGGGTCCCCCGGGCTCAGGGTCCTCCTGACCTTGGGCTCAGGGTCCCTCAGGGCTCAGGGTCCCCCGGGCTCAGGGTCTTCCCCACCCCGGGCTCAGGGTCCCCCCCACCCTGGGCTCAGGGTCCCTCAGGGCTCAGTGTCCCCCCCACTCTGGGCTCAGGGTCCCCCGGGCTCAGGGTCCCCCAGGCTCAGCGTCCCCCGGGCTCAGGGTCCCTCAGGGCTCAGGGTTCCCCCAGGCTCAGGGTCCCCCAGGGCTCAGCGTCCCCCCTACCCCGGGCTCAGGGTCCCTCAGGGCTCAGCATCCCCCCACCCTCACCCCCCGGCTCAGGGTCCCTCAGGGCTCAGGGTCCCTCCGCAAGGCCTCCCTGGGCATGGCCTGCTGCCCATCCTGGAGAAGCGCCGGCAGCCTGGCAGCTCAGCCACGGCCCCGCAGAGGCTGGAGGGTGGGAGCAGGACTTACGGCAGAAGTCGGGGGACCGCCAGTCCACACACACGCCCTTGTCCACGCAGGCCTTGGCGTAGGCAGCCACAGCGTCACATAGGCACTCGCAGTCCCCCCCAGTGTCGCACGCACACGTGTCCTGTACGCAGGCCTCGTAGTAGGGCAGGCGGTAGACCTGTGGGCACCCCTCGGGGTCAGGCGAGGGCTGGGCTTGCCCCGCCGACCCACCTCGACCGCCTGGCGCTGGCGAGGCGGGGCAGGGCGCCGCGGGGCGAGTTGGGGCGGGGGCGGGGGCGGGGCCCGGCGGGAAGGGGCGGGGCGGGAAGGGGCGGGGCGGGGCGGGAAGGGGCCCACCTGGCCGGGGCGGGGCGGGGCGGGGCGGGGCGGGGCGGGGCCCGGCCCACCTGGCCGTGGCAGGCGGCGAAGGTCTGGCTGTTGATGATGCTGCACTTGCGCTCGGCCCAGGAGCGGCGGAAGGTGTTGAGGCTACAGGGGTCCAGCGCGAAGGTGGTGTCGCCGCACAGCGGGCTCTCCTTCCAGGAGTTCACGAACTCCAGCTCGCTGGACGCCAAGTACTTGCTGCGTGTCTGGAAGTCGTCCTTCATATTCCCATTGTAGTTGCCACACAGGCCGCAGAGGGGATCCTGCGGGGGCTGGTGTCAGGTGCCGGCGGGCCGGGCTCCCCACGACCCCGGGCCGCAGGGCGGGCAGCGCTACCTGGGAGGCGCGGGCGACCTTGATGAAGACGGCCATGTGCTTGTTCCAGGTGAGAGTCAGGTTGTACGCGCTGCCGATGGTGACGTCCAGCACCAGGTGCAGGGAGCCAGCCTTGACCCGGAAGTGCACGCCAGGGTCCTCCCCGCTCACCGTGTAGTTGGCGTCTGCCAGCACGATGGACAGGCCCTGGCGGGGCGCAGCTGTCACCGGCTGCCTGGCCCTGGGCAGCAGCTTAGGGCTGTGGGGCTCCCCCTCCCGGCCCGAGCTCTCCTGGCCTAGGGGCTTGCTGTCTAGAGCCTTCTTGGGAGAAGGTCCCAGGGCACCCTGGAATCTGCTGAGGGCTAAGGATCAGGCTTGGGGGAGACCCCTCCCCGCTGCACCGTTGTCCAGTTCTGGGGGACACTGCTGGCATGGTGTGGATGTGGAGGTCAGGGGCAGAGGGCGGCAAGGATCCTGAGTGGCTAGGCTTTGGGGCTCCGGGGCAGTTGGGGAGGCCACCCGCTTGCTCACCCCCAGGAGGATCTTTATGGCCCGTGAGCAGGTGGCGCCTGACTTTGCACACACGACGTTCTCTGTCAGGATCTTGAAGGTGGGCTGCGAGTCACTGGCATTGCAGCCGTCCTGTGGGGAAGGGGTTGTTGAGGAGCCAGCCCCGTGGCCCCCAGCCCCACGTTGACCCTGTGGCCTGGCGCACACTCACCGTGACCAGGATGTACTCGCAGTTGCCGTCGAACACGAAGCGCTGCCCGTCAAAGGTGACCACGTGGCCCTCCCCATAGAGGCTGCAGGTGGACGGGCAGTGGGCGCTCTGCTGGCAGGACCACGTCCCATTCGAGCAGGTGCTGTGGGAGGAGCAGGGTGTCCTGGAGTTCGAGGGACGACCTGGGCACATGCGCCCCACAGGACCCTTGACCCTTTGGGGGGGGGGGCTCCTGGCCACCCCAAGCACTTGAGGACAGTTGGGCCCCCAGGGTCTGCGGGCGGGGCTGCAGCTCACCAGCTCTTACAGTCAGTGTGGAGCTCAGCGCCCCGGGGGTAGGAGATGCCCGCAAACTCGCATGGGCACTCCTCGGGGGGCACGCACTGCCCGCTGGCGTTCTCGTAGAGCCCCTTGGCACAGACACAGCCGGGCTCACACTTCGTGGGCACCTGCGGGAGGAGGGTCAGTGGCCCGTGGAGGGTGGCCCCGCTTGCTGCTGCTACAGCCCTGGGCCCTTCTGAGACCCCCCACTGCGTTCTTCCCAGACCCCTCCCTGCGTGCACCCTGCTCTGGGCCTTTCTCTTATCAAAGCTGCCCCAGCCCGCCCCTAGGGGCGTCACGGCTGGGCTGCTCTGGCCCCTTCCCAAGCACCAGGGCCCTCAGTCCTCAGGGAGCCCACAGAGGAGCATGCTCGGCGGCCAGGCTGTTGGTCACTCATCATGGGATGGGTGGGATGGAGCATGGCCTGCCGTCCTTGAAGGGCCTGTGGGAATCCTCTCATGGACCAAGAAGCTGCGGGACGTCCACTGTGGGAACGTCCACCCCAGGGCATCCCTGGCTTCCTTAGGCAGTGGGGTCTGCTCTACCAAGGAGCGCCCTTGCCCCTCGTTCCCGCCAGCCTTACGCAGGGGGTGCCAGTGGCCAGCATCTGACAGGTGGGGGCGCAGGCTGCCCCAAACTTGTCCTCCGAGGACTGACTGCAGGACTGGAAGGTCTTCGGCGCGGAGCAGGTCGCTGCAGAGACAAGGGGCCCGGGGTGAGGTGGGCACAGAGGAGCCGAGGCAGCCAGCCCAGCTCCACCAGCCTTGGCCACAGCCACGTACCCAGAAGCATCTGAGGCCGCGCCCGACAGCTCAGCCGCCCGTTGATGCAGTGGCTGTGGGAGAGAGGCTGGGTGAGCACTGCCTTGGCAGGGCTGCAGGCGGGGCAGCTGCCATCGGAGCCCTTGCTCACCAGACGACCCCGTTGACCATGGTGGACTGGTCGGCCAGGATGAACCCGTGGCTGTCCAGGAGGCAGGGGCACTGGGCCTTGCGCACACACTCGCTCTTGTGGTTCAGGTAGGTGCCCTCAGGGCAGTTGCAGCCGTCCACTGGCACAGCGCTGGGGTGGCACTCGGCCTCGCGGTCCGTCAGCGACAGGCACGTGTGGTCACAGGCCTGGCTGTTGTAGCTGAACGTCTGGTTGCCTGTGCAGGGAATGCCTACGGGGGCCCGGGGGACAGGAGTCAGATCCTGGGGAGGCGCCCTCTGTATCTGCCCCGCAGGCCCCGCCCACCCGCTGTGTCCGCCCCCATAGGCCACGCCCACCCGCCAGCCCCGCAGACTCCGCCGGCCCCACTGTGCCCGCCGCCACAAGCCCCGCCCACCACACAGGCCCCGCCCCCCCACGCACTGCAGTTGTCCACGCTGTTCCTCCAGCCCTGCAGCAGGACGCCCCGGGAGGCGCACGCGAGCGCGTAGTCGCCGAGGGCGGCGCAGATGTGCGGGAATGTCTCCTCGTAGTTGCAAGCCTGGTACACGCACCTCTGCGGGCAGACAGTGGCCATGAGCGTCCCCCCGAACCCCGAGAGTCTCCCCTGAGGCCCTTCCATGCCCACGCCCCCACCCACCTTGTAGAAGGGCTTGGGGTCCACGGTGGCATGGCAGTTCTCGAACACCGTGCCCTTCTGCACCAGCACCGCGCAGTGGGTCTCCGCACACACCTCTGGGGGGGCAGGCCGGCGTGGATGAGCTGCCCGCTGCGGTCTCCCGCCCACCCCACCCCTCCTGGGCAGCACTCACTGTTGAGCTGGCTCATGGAGCAGGGGTCGGTCTCTCGCTCCAGCGCAGCGGGGCAGTTCCCCGCCCGCCAGGAGTCCACAAAGAGCGAGGCAGTGCCCTCGGCGATGCCCATGCTCGTGGTGAAATCGTCCGTCGTGTCCCCGTTGAAGTTGCCGCAGAGCCCTGGGCCAGTGGTGAGGGTGGGTGGCCTGTGCTGCTCCGGTCCTGCCCTGTGCTCCCTGAGGCCCCCTCCTCCCCTAACCACACTGGGAGGGCCAGCTGTGGTGCTGGACGGGCCAGGTCAGCGCCAGGCTCTGCGGGGCACTCCTCCTCTGGGGTGGTCAGGCCGGGCAGGGAGGGGCATCTGGGCCAGCCCTGGGCAGACTGGGGTGGGACTCACCTCTGGTCTGGCCTCTGAACTGGGGCCCGACGGTGATGTACAGCTGGAACACGGGCCAGAGCTGGATCACGAGCTCCAGCCCAAAGGTGGTGACCATCTGAAGGTGGGTGGATGTCTGCCTGAAGACCGTGATGTTTCCTGAGGGGACAGGAGCCTCATCGAGTGGCCTGCTTTGGGACTCAGCTCGGTGAGGCCCCGGGTGCTAGGTAGGGCTGGGGACATACGAGTCTTGTACGGCAGCCATTTGGTGTCGCCGTTGTTGGTGACCACCTCATCCTGAGAAATCACGATTTTGTCCTGGGGGAAGGAGGCCCGAGTTACAGGGGGCCAGGAGCAGGGGAAACCCCCACCTCGTGTGGGCCAGGCAGGGTGAAGCGGGAGCTGGGGTGCGTCTGCCTGGGGCCCCGGGTGGGCACAGGTGGGGTGGCCTCACCTGGCTGGACTTGTAGATGACAGCAACCAGGGAGGTCTCCGAGTGTGAATACCCAGACTTGTCGAACGCAGCCATGAGCGAGCCGCCGCCAGGGAGCTGGGGGCTCTGGGGGAGGGTGGCTCGGGTCAGGCCCCAGGGCACTCACGGTGTCCCCCCGCCTGTGGCGGGGCCCCTGGCGGAGGTGTGTCCTACCTGGACAAGGACGTAGGTGCAGGTGCCATGGAAGCGGTAGGGCCTGGCGTCGAACGTGGTGACGAAGGAGCCGCCCTCCAGGGCGCAGCGCCGCGGGCAGGGCCGCTCCTCACACTCCCAGTGGCCCCCCGAGCACCGGCTGTGGGTGACAGGCGTGACCCAGCATCCCCCCGCGTTCCCCCGCTGGCCTGCACGCCCTTTCCCACGGCCCGGCACTCACCAGGTCTGGCAGGCGGCTGTTGTGACCTCCCCGGGGGCGTAGACCACCCCACTGAGCATGCAGGGGCACTGGGGCTCGGGAACACAGCTGTGGTTTTTCGAGATGTCGTCCAGAACCGTCCCTGCAGGAGAGGGGCTTCCTGGGGCTGCGGCTGGGGGGCCCCTCCCCCGCCTGTGGGGGCCTGGGAGAGCCCTGC
Source organism: Budorcas taxicolor (assembly GCF_023091745.1). Taxonomy (NCBI): domain Eukaryota; kingdom Metazoa; phylum Chordata; class Mammalia; order Artiodactyla; family Bovidae; genus Budorcas; species Budorcas taxicolor. The sequence goes on along the minus strand of NC_068934.1, from coordinate 51,089,800 downwards.
TCTCGGCCCTCCCCCTTCCCTGGGTGCTGCCCCATGGGCGGCAGGCCCTGCCCGCCACCGCCCTGCTCCCTGCGGGAGGGGACCGGCGCGTGCACAGGGCAGGGAAAGCCTTCGCTGGGGCAAGTCCCAGTGGAGCGTCTGGAGCCGCGGGTCCCGGCTCCCACCCTGGGGTGGGGGGGCGGAGGCCCGGCTCTGCTCTGCTAGGGCGTCCCGGGAGGGTGATGCCCTCACCTTCTGGGCAGAAGCAGCCGAAGGTGCAGAAGCTGGAGCAGCTGTGCCGCGGGTTGGAGCAGGTCCGCACGCAGGTCTCGCCGCACTCCCAGTACACCTGGTTGGCCGGGCACTGGCCCACAGCTGCAGGTCGAGCTGCCCTGTGAGAGGGGCCTGCGGCCCCCGGCCTGACCACCCCTCCACCCGCCCTGGTCCTCTCTCCTCGCTCCCCGGGACTCACAGCAGAGGTCGGGGCCCCGCCAGCTGCTGACGGGCTGGCCGGCCACGCTGCACTGGCGTGAGTACTCGGACAGCGTGGCGCAGCTGCAGTTGGGCCGGCCGGGCTCCGCGCATGCGGCCATGTCCGCCTGGCAGCTCAGCAGGAAGGGCTCCTGGGGCACGGTGCACTCGGGCGCCACCAGGGTCAGCAGCCGCAGGCAGGCCTGGGCCTGGGCACAGGGCCACGCAGGGTCACGGGGGCCAAGGCATGTCCCCCACCACACACGTGCCCTGCAAGGCTGGGGTGTTGCTGGCCTGGGTCCCAGTCAGACCCCGTGGGCCGGCCCCACCCTGGCGATAGGACCCCCACCTCCGACCCTGGGAGCCCAGCCCCGCCGCCTCACACACGTGCTCTGCCTGCAGGAGCCGGGGGCTGGGGATGGCCTCGTAGGCGCAGATCTCGTTGGGGTCGTCCAGTTTCTGGAGGGCGGCGTACTTGTGGGGCTCCAGCAGTTGGCCTGGGGGGGGCAGGGTGGGGTCAGCACCCTGGTTGCCATGCCGCATGGGGGGCACCAGCCCTCACCTACCGTCCTCGCTCAGAAACTCGTTGGTCTTCTTGCCGTCAAAGTTCCCACACAGCCCGCACATCTTGCCCATGTACTTCCTCTCCACCAGTACCTGCAGGGGTGGGCACTGCTGTTGGGTGGGCAGGGAGGGGCACAGGGCCCCGGGGCCCCCCCAGGAGCTACTCACACCCGCTCCAGGGGCACAGAGCCCCCTCACAGGGCAGGACCCAGGCCTGCTGGCTTCTCACTGGGGACCGCCGTTCTCATTGGCTTGTCCTCAAGCCCCTTGAAAGCCCAGGCTCCCCGCCCGGCCCCCAACCCCTGCTGACGCCCTCACCGTGAGATGGGCACCGGGACCCCACATGACCACCAGCTCCATCTCCAGCTGCTTGGCCAGCAGGCGCACGCTCTGTCCGAAGGGTGTGATCTGGAGCCCGTTGCTGGTGTGGGGCAGGCTGACCACCCTGCAAGGCAACTGTGGTCAGCGCCAAGCCCGGGCCCCCAGTGGCCCCTCCCAGCTCTCGGCCTACCCCACGTCCTTGACGGTGATGACTGCGTCCTGCACGGTGACTACAGAGGCCCCCAGCTCCACAATGATCCGGGAGATGTTCCCACCAGGCCCTCGCCGTAGCTGGACGCTGAAGGTGGATGGGGCATCCTTGCAGACGGCCGCAAAGACGTAGTTGCAGGTCCCCGAGAAGTCGTATGTGTGGCCATCAAAGGTGGAGAAGTGGCCGGCCCCCCATGTGGAGCACCGGCCCCTGTTGTCTGGAGCTGCAGAGAGGGTGGGGTCTTGGAGTCCTGCGTCCTCCCAGCCGGCAGAGGGGGTCTGGGGCCCCTCCCAGTCTCCAGGCGCCCCCGGGGGGTGGGTGGGGAAAGAGGCCCACGTCTCCATGCCCACCCAGCTCTGGGCTGGGGTCTGCCTCACGGGAGTGTGGGCCTCTGTCGGGGCTGGGCTCTGGGACGTGAAGCGGCAGCTTAGCCCACGTTCAGCAGGACCCCTGCCCCCTCTGCAGGACGAGCTCATCTCCCCCGGGGAAGGGGTGGGCTGGGGTCTCCCCTCGCAGAGACTCCAGGCTACACTCGCCCTATAGCCAGGCCATGGCCCTGTGCCCTGGGCAGTTCCTCAGAACGGGGGGCTGCCCGTGAGCCTCATCTGGCTGTGGGGGGTCCTTCGCCCTGTGGAGCCGTGGGGGCACCAAGGAGCTGTCCTCCAGACCTTCGAGGACAGGGCCCCCCGTCAGCATGCGGCCGCCCACGTCTGGGGCTGAGGTCCCAGTGCTGGTGGGTGGCAGGGTCATCTGAGTGCGCCCCGGCGTCCCATCCCTGCCCCTGCCCGCTGTGCCCCCTGCCTCGGGGTGCGTGGGTTCCTGGCTACACCGACTCCTGAGTCCCAGCGTGGTGGCTGCCCACGTCGTCCCTCTGGGTGGCACCAGGAAGGGGCCCGCCTGACATGGCCGTGGGGTCCCCAGCCGGCCGAAGGGGTGGTGACCCGGCCTCCTCCCCTACAGCCCCCACCACGCAGGTGTGCCCCGGCACCTCTTCTCGGCTCACCACCAGCCCCCACAACGCCTGGAGTCACGTCGGCTGTGCCACCCTGGACGGGCCCTGTGGGGCTGGCACACACGCTGCTCCTTCTGCACGCTTGGCGGCCCTTCCCGCACTGCCCGTTCTGGTCGGCCCAGGCCCTGCTCGGAGGCCTCCATCCCGGAGTCCCCAGCCCCCAGCCCCCGAGGTCGGAGCCTCCGGTCCAGGAAGGCAGGGCTGGCCTCTCGCCTCCCCCGGGGCCAGCGAGGGGTCAGCACTTAGAGGCCCTGTCTTGCCCCCGACCCCACCGCGCCTGCAGCCCGAACCCCCACAGCTCCAAGGCCACTCCCCTTGCCACCCCTGCGTCCGACACCCACCCTGCCTGGCTCCTGGCGTCTCCCCCGCCCTGGTTCTGGGCCCAGGTCTGAGGGTCCCCAGGGCCTGGAGTGGGCCCAGGGAGGTGGTGTTGGCTGGGCAGGGGTCCTGGGTGCTCAGAGCCACCCCTGGTGAGAAAGCTGGTGCCTGAGGGGTGGGGAAGGGTCTTCGTGGGAGGTAAGGGGTGGAATGGGCCCAGGGCTGCCCACTGGCCTTGAGGCCTGCCCCCGGGCCGGGCACCTCTGCTTGGCCCCACACTGAGGTTAGAGGGGCCCTGGGGCTGCCAAGGGGCACAGCGGGGCAGGAGCTAAGGAGGTAGGCTTCCTCCGGGCTCGAGACCGGGCTCTGGGTCAGGCCTGGTGCCTGCGGTCAGCCAGCAGGAAGGGCTTCCCCCGGCCATGGGGTGACCCCTCTTGGCTGGCCCCTTCTGAGGGGTGCTTGGCTGAGGGGCCTGGGGGAGGAGGAGGGGGACCTGTGTCCCCATGGCCTGATGGGTGAGGCTGGGTGGGGTGGCCCTTCCAACCCCTGTTTCTTTGATCCTCACATCGTCACACAGGGGAGTGTCGCCCCACTTTACAGACCGGGAAACTGAGGCCCAGAACCAACCTCGGGCTTGCTGTTGGTAGCCAGGACTCCCCGGAGTCAGCTCTCTCCCTGAGTCTTTGGACTTCAGTGCCCACAAGGCCCCCTGCACGCCCTCTGGCTGCCCCTGGGGACCCCAGAGGCCTCTCAGGACCCAGGGCCCGGTGGGGGCTGCCAGTGCCTGGCTTCAGGCACTGAGGCCCGACCTCTGTGCCCTGCCCAGCACGCTTGCGTCCCGAGGGACCCTGTCCCCCTGCTCGCGTGCGCACGTGGGCCTTTGCCAGCGGGGCGGCCGTGGAACAGGGACAGGCCGCCCTGGCCCGTCGGCCATCTCCTCGTCATCAGCGTCCACATGGCCCGCCTGCCTCTCGCCAAGTCTCTGAGGCGAGAAGGCCTGGAGACGTTCGCACGCGGAGGGGCCCTGAGGGGCCTGGCACCCCGGTGCCCGCGGCGCCCCACTCACCGGCGCCGAGCAGGGCCCCCCCGCAGGAGAGCAGCAGCAGCAAAGGCCCGAGCATGGCGCGAGGCGGGGGCGGCCGCTGCTGGACCCGTGCCTCCGTGGGGCGCACCGCGGCCGGCTGCACCTGTGCGGCCCAAGCCGGCGCCCGGCTCCTTATGTAGGGTGAGGCTTGCCCGCCACGCCCGCCGAGCCCCGCGCTCCGTCCCCCAACACCACGGCCGGCCGGGCGCCACGGCAGCCAAACAGGATCTCCGGCGCTGCTTTATCAGGACGTGGCCTTTAGAAAATCCTAGAGCAGGCAGCAGGCCCCATAGCTGCTCCCCTCTGGGCAGGGGGCTGGCACACGCCCTCTGGGGCCCCGCAAACATCTCTGGTGTTTACTCGAGCTGCGGTTGCCAGGAGGCTCCCGGGATCACTGCAGGGAGTCAGTCCGGCACCTTCAGCCACACTGAGAGGGGCGTGTCTGGGGCGTGCTGGGGGCGATGCTGGGCTCCCCACTGGGGTGCTGCTGCGGGGAGGGCTCCTGGGGGGCTTCATTCTCACCTGGACCCTTGTCCCTGAAATGGTGCCAGCCTGCCAGGCCCACCCCAACCTGGGAGGATTGACTGCTCTTGGAGGGACCTCCAGAGGTCAACCCCCGCCCTTGGGGGTCCCGTGTGGGGGGTTATCATGCAGCCAGCCTGGGGCTCAGATAAACACCTCCCTGGAGGTCCCAGGAGCTTGTGGGGCCACCTCAGCTCCCCAGTGTGGGGACCCTGGTTGACCAGCTCACCCCTGGAAACTGCCTTCTTGGCTGGCCTCCCAGGACCCTGGTTGTGCAGTGCGCACACGCTCTGAGCTGCTGACCTCAGGCGCAGCGGGGGGGAGGCGGGCTCAGGGCTGCCCATCTGGGCGCATCTCTGAGGGGCGTCCAAGGCCAGCCCCGGGTGCTTGGCCCCTTCGGGCAGAGGAGCAGAGGCTCTGCCCACACCCCCTGTGTGGGGCGAAGGACGTGGCTCCTGGGGCAGCATCTGGAGGAGCAGGAAGCGGGGCGGGGCGTTGCTGGTGGGCCCTTGTCCACGGGCAGTTCGCACGCCAGCCCTGCAAGGGCTCAGGGCAAGGGTCAGCTGAGGGTCACGATCAGGCGAGGGGAGGGTTGGGGCACAGGTGTTCAGAATCCTCCAGCTTCTCCAGGGTACCTGGCTCTGAGCAGTGGCTGGCATGGAGGGGGCGCCCCGCTTCCTAAGGGGGTTCTGCCTGCAGAGACTTGGGGTGCTGAGGCCTGGCTCCTTCCACAGAGGATCTGTGTCTGGGGCCTCCTCACACCTCACAGACCACAGCCTGGCCGCCTGTTCCCGGCTCACAAGTACAGAAGCTGCTGTGTGCTCGCCTAAAGAAGTTCCAGCTTTGTGGAACAGTGTTTGAAGGCCGGGGGGTGGGCAGGCGAGGCGTTCTCTATCGTCTCTCCCCACCGCTCTCCGCACCCCGTCGGGGGTCCTGGGACTAGGGGTGCCAGGGCACAGGGGGGCGGGGGCCTCCTGCCCTGGAACCTCCGTGGCTGTCCCTGCAGGCGGGGTGGTGCTGAGAGCCGCCTTTGTTCTGGGGGTGACTGGCCTTTGGCCATCGGTCACGCTTTGCCGGGGGCCTCGGTAGGGGGCTGCCCCAGGGCTCCTCCGATTGAAGGCTTAGGGCAGGCTGACAGGTGGGGGCTGGGGTCCCTCAGGGGCAGGGGAGTGGGCCTGCTCTCAGGCCTCCGCCTAGCAGGGGCTCCAGGAGGGCGTGTGCACCGGGATGAGGGGCTGCAGGGAAGCAGGGCTCTGACGGCCACCGGACCACCTCCCACCAGTTGGCCTGGGGCCTGGGTGCCGCCCAGGTGGGCAGCGTGATGCTCCAGAAGGGGCTGGGGGGGCTGCGGTGGAATCGAGCCCCAAGCCCTTCTCTCTCCCAGCCCGTGTTCCCTCCCCCTGCCTGGACCCTCCTGGGGCCCCCGAACTCCTCCATCGGGGCATGTGCCCACCTGCCGCTCCACCCCAGCAGGCGCCCAGCCACAGGGCCTTGGCACTGGCTGCCTGAGCTTCCCATGCGCGGCCCCGGGCGCCCCTCCCCACCCAGTCCCCCCCGTCCAGACTGCGCCCCGTGTGTTGGGTGCAGCTGCGTCTCCCAGCAGACCCCTCGCCCAGGGCCATTGCACGTTCTGTGTGTCCCAGTGCCTGGGGGGGGGGGGGGGCCCGCACCTCGGGACACCTCAGGTAGACCGTGGTCTCGGGCCGGGGCCGGGGCGGTGCTCATGGCAGGCAAGGGGTCCACTTGTTGGGGTCCGGGGTCACCTCCCAGCAGCCCGAGGGGGCAGACGTCGCCAGCCGGATGTCCGGTTGGATGTCAGCGGGTTGCAGTCGGCTGCACCCGGCCTGGACCACAGAGGCCTGTGTGTGTGCACTTGTGACTCGGCCTGAGTTTCCTGGAAAAGTCACGCGTGTGGTCCAGGCCCTGAGTGAGTGAGCGGTTCTGGCCTTTCAGCACGGCTGGTGCCCAGGTCCTGCTTCGTCCCGGAGAGGCGGGTGTGGTGGGCTTGGGAGGGGTTTCCCTCTCTACACACGGGAAACCACAAAGCAGGACATTGTTGTCGCTGCTCTGGGGGCGCGGGAATGTGCTGAGCAAACAGCGCGGAGATAAGCCTGTGTGTGGCCGTCTCGCTACTGTCCCGTCGGCCGGCCAGCCGGCCTCGGGGACAGAGCTCCAGACAAGCGGGCGATTGTCCGCTGTGGAGCCCTGCCTCACAGCTGCCACCCCAGCCTCCCGGCTCAGTTGGGAGGGTGGGCACCGAGCCCTAGGCCGCGGCTCCCCGGGGTTGGGGCTGAGGGCCCGGGTGAGGACTCTGCACTCACCGCCCGTGGCGAGGCCACAAGTGGCTATGGGACCAGGACCCTCCGTGGCCTGAGAGCAGACGCTGGGGAGACGTGCTGACCTGGAGACCCTGGGCCCAGAGTGGCGTGAGCAGAGTCTCCCTGAGGGACCTCTGCTGGGGCGGAGTCGCCTGCCCCCCGCTGCCCGCCACACCCCGGCGTCCTGTGTGTGGCCAGCCGGGCAGGCGCCCCCACTGTGGCTCTTTCCTGGAGACCCCCACCTGCAGCGAGCAGGGAGCGGCCGTGTGAGGCTTGGGAGGGGCCTGGCCCTCCGTGTCACTCTCGGCTGCCTCACCCGTGGCTTCTGGCCTCCTGTCCACTCCCCGGCCAGCCTGCTTCGAGACCCCCACCCTCAGCTACTGGGGTTGGCCCTGCATCCGGCAGCCGTGGGGCCAGTGAGCCAGGACGGGCTGGGAGGGGCCCCCAGAGAGGCTGCAAGGGGCCGGGTGGCCGTTCCTCCCTGGGCCCAGGGCCTCCCTGCCGGCCCACAGCAGTGCCTTTGGGCCCCAGTTCTTCCTGCGGATCCCTGGGCCCAGATTTGGGGTGGGGGCTGTCCCTGCAGAGCAGCCCCAGGGCTGCCTGTGTTCCCCAGCTCCTTCACGGCGCCGTCAGATGGACAGAACTTCGTCTCCACGGAGGGGGTTAGGTGTAGAACTGGCCTTGGCACAGGGTAGGGGCCCTGGAGAGGGGGCGCCACTGCCCGAGCCCACGGCTGCTGCGGGCCGGGTGGACCCGTGTCCCTGAACAGGCTCACTGCCCACCCCTGCCGGCTGGGCCTGGGCTCTTCAGTGTCCGTTTTAGCCCCTGGCCTGGCTGGGGCCTCACCAGGGACCAGGGAGGCTTAGGGGCACATTGAGCTGAGGGGGGCTGGGAAAGAAGGCCTGGGGCTGGGTGCCCGCCCGCTGCCCAGGCAGCCCTGCGGGAGGGGCCCTGACCGCCTGGCCCTCCTGCTGGGGAGGAGGGAGCTGGGTCCCAGAGGCCGGCTCCCAGGAGGCGGTGCTCACCCGCCTCTCCGTGACCCCTGGGGGCCCGCCGATCCCCCTGGGGGGCCAGCACCGCCCCATCAGCACCCCTCCCTGCCGCTGGGGACCTGGGGCACCCCCTCAGTTTCCTGGCTCCAACCCCCACTCCTGTCCTCCGTTTGAGGGTCCTGAAGGCTCCACTCAGAGATGCTGGGGTCCAGCTCAGAGGCCCCCCAACAGCTGATCACGCCCCCAAACCTTCCACCCCCCCTGCCCCACCCCTCCCCCAACCCCCTCCTATTCCGCCCCTCAACGCCGGCTTCGCTGTGCTGAGAGCTGGCAGATGTTGGTGAAAAGCAAACAGATAAGGCTGGCCGGAGGGACCCGCAGGGGTCCTGCATCAGGGTTGGGGGGTTATCGGGCTGCTGGGACCTCCAGACATGGCACTGACTGGGCAGTGCCGAGTGTTTGCTCTGCTGGTGGCTGTGAGGGGGCTTCGGGGAGGGTGGGAGGTTGTCGGCTGCTGCGGGTGTGACCCGGGGTGCACACGAGCCTAACACTAGGGGATCGGAAGGAGGGGGGAGGGGAGGAGGGGGAGTGGGAGGGGGCAGGATGGGGAGGGCGAGGACTGGACGGGGGGCGGTGGGGGGGGAGTGCGTTTTTAGCAGAGAGTCCAGGTCGGGCTGCTCTACAGAGCTGGCCTGGTGGCTCCGAGCCCGGGCTGCCAAGGTCTGGGTCAGGTCCCGGGCCGGCTCTGGGGAGAGCCCCGCCTGTGCCTGGTGGAGAGGGGAGGGCAGTTCTGGCATCTGCTCTCCTAGGGGCACTGAGCCCGCCAGAGGGCCCCATGGTCACGACCTCGGTGTGAATTTTGGGGAGACGCAAATATGCTGCCCGAAATAAGTGGTCCAGAGTTGTGGGGGCCGTCAGGTTGGAGGACCCTGCAGGACCCCCATAAACAGACATCAAGTGGTCTCTGAGGGCAGATACAGCGGGGAGAGCCCTGAGTAGCCCAGGAAGGCTTCCTGAAGAAGGTGGAGGGCCAGCCAGACCTTCAAGGCCAAGAGTCGGGGTTGGAGTGGGGAGAGACAGGAAGTGCTGCCTGTGTGGCCGAGGGGACATTGCTGAGGGGCGGGGTCTGGCCAGAGGAGAACGGGGTGAACGAAGGATGAAGGTGGGGGCCGTGACGCGGGTACCAGCAGGAGGCAGGGAGGGTGGGCAGACCAGGGCCGGGCTCCCGGGCTTACAGGGGCTGGTCTGCCGGGCTGGTCATGGAGGCTCAGCATGTGGCACATGGGGCCAGGCCCTGACCCTGGAGAGCCTTGGGGCCAGGCTTGCTGACCGTGGGGCCATGGGTCCCTCTGGCCGCCTGGGGGTGGAGGTGTCAGGTGGGTCCCTGCAGGCCCAGGACAGCGAGTGGCTGCTGGGCTTGGGGCACAGAGGCAGCTGCTCGGGGCTCCAGAGCTTATGGTACTGGAGGGCCTGGCCTGGGCTGCAGGACAGGGGCCTGGGGGCTGGGGGAGGCAGGTGGATGGGGCTCGGGCTGCAGAGGTCCGGGCGGATGGCGCTGGGCATTCCAGATCCAGCCCTCCGCAGAGGCCCGACTCCTGGCCCCCCCGCTGCTGCCCACTGGGGGCTGGGGGCTGGGCACCGGAGGCTGTGACCCGTGATCTTAGCGCTCAGGGGCAGTTCCGAGCAGGGGGGAAAGGGCGCAAGGCTCAGGACGGGTCTTTCCTCTTCCTTCCCTTCCTGCTTCTCTGGCTGATGTTGCTGCTGCTGCTAAGTCGCCTCAGTCCTGTCTGACTCTGCGACCCCATGGACTGTAGCCCGCCAGGCTCCTCTGTCCATAGGGTTCTCAGGCAAGAATGCTGGAGTGGGTTGCCATGCCCTGCTCCAGGGGATCTTCCCGACCCAGGGACCAAACCTGCGTCCCTTACGTTCTCTGCATCAGCAGGCAGGTTCTTTACCACTGGTGCCACCTGGGAAGTCCCCTGCTTCTCCTCCAGAGGTTAAAAGCATAATTGGGGGGTGGGTCTTGTTTTTAACAGCTCTGCGGGTACGTAACAAACACACACACAAAATGCGCAAACAGGCAGGCCTGGGAGATACTGCAGGTCAGTCCCAGACACAGCTGTCGTAGCCACGCGCTCCGGGAAACAAACCCCCTCAGAGGGACAATGCGGATGGTGGAGAGCAGTTGACGACACCGGCGGGCCCGAGGCAGGGTCTCCTCTTAGCCAAGGACCCTGACCAGCATTTGTGAGAGTCTTTTATACCCACGTGTACGTGTCTGAACCCACCACTCCAAGTTCCTTGAGACGTACATAAACCAAGGAAAATACAATCCCAATAAGCCCAGCATTCACGTACTATGTGCTCATGTGCTCAAACAGTCAAACAATTAGCCGATAATCAATAAACCCGAGGTCACTCCGATAGATACAGAAAAATTTATGGCCTGTCTGGAGGAAGGGGCGATTAGTGTATGTTTTCTCTTAGGCGATGAGTAACCTAGATAGGATCTTCAAGGCTCCCCGGTCTGGAGGGGGTCTTACCCTTCTGTTGATGTTTTCATAGGCACTAAACACAGAGTTCAGAGTCCATTGGAAAGGTGGCTGAGCATGATCAGCATGAACAGGCCTGAGATGGAGTCAGGCCCTGTGAATTCCTTCTTCATTCCCCCCTCTTGATGCGCTTAACTCATAATATGAGCTTCATTCATAGGGATACATTGCACCCTGGCTCTCTGACCGCCAATTCGGGAGAATGACATCAACCTTCGGGTTACAGAGTTCATAATACATTGTAAAATGCAGGGTCCACAAAGCAGAACTATCAAGGCAACTGTAACAGTGGTTAATATAGTTTTCCACCCATCGCCCTTCACCCAAGAGAGGACCGCAGTCCAGAAAGGGATGTTTCCATTTGACACTGCTTTTACCTGGTTTTCATGTCGCCTAGAGCGGTCGATACATCGCCAGATAAGTCAGGAACGTATGCGCAACGTTCAACCTTAATTTTGGCACAGGTCCCTCCTTGAGCAGCTGTGAGTGTGTCCAAGCCCTTCCGTCATGAAGTCCCGCTTTTCTCATCTGGATCTGCTCTTCACTTAAGGCTTGGCGGCTTTCGTTCTGTCCAGGAGGGGCTGTCGTGTGAAATTAGTCAAGGCCTCTGCTTTAACCATGACACCTGTTTCCCTACGCAGGGTATGAATGAGGCAGAATATGCTCATACCATCGAAACACGATCTTGTCCACCTGGCATGTCACTGAGGTAGGTTTACCGGGGCTTGTTGTAGGTTAGGCTTTTGTTACACCGGCGTTTATATCGGATGTAACCCCATGACCCGAGTCTACTGACTGCAGGTCTTACACCAGGCGAGCGAGGAGAGGTTCTGATTGGCGAGCGAGAGGGAGGTCTCTTTTTGTCCTCCCAGAAACGAGCAGAGTGGTCTAAACTCTCCTTGGCAGAGCGGTGGCACCCACCAAGGAAGTCCCTCCATCCCTCACAGAGGCACAGCCCCACATACCAGCAGCTGGAAGTGCTGTGGAAGTCTGCGTAGGAAGGGGCCCACGAGATGAACACATTGTCCTGAGTTGAAACGGAAGTTAAATTCAAAATCGCGTTGATGAGGCCAAGCGGCAGGAGTTGACTGTGCGGCTTCATCCTGAAGGGGCTCGTCCAGGATCTTCTTTCCCTTCTTTTAAGGATGGTCTTAGTCTCTCGAGGGTCAGCGGGGTCCCTCTGTGCAGTCCACTCAGCGTTTTCTGGGTCTGCGTGGTATGTTCTCTTCACCCTCGTATGATGGATCCAAGGGGCAATACCTGCCACTTTAACTGCAGTAGGGGTAGTCAGAATAACATGAGGGCCCTTTCACCAAGGGGCTAGCAAACCATGTTTCCAACCTTTGACCCGTACTTGGTCACCAAGCGTAAACTCAGGTATCTGTTCCCCAAGGGGGAACGGCACCCCTTCTTGTACAAACTTAGTCACCCGATTCATTACCTTACCCAGTTCCATCTGCTGTGAAATCCTATCCCCCCTTACCTGAGGCAAATTTGTTGACCCCTGTTTTATTATGGGAGGGGGCCTCCCATACACAGTTTCGTATGGAGAATAGCCTTGGGACTGTGGAGTCATCCTGAGTCTGAGCAGAGCTGTCAGAAGCAAGTCCACCCAGGAGCAGCCAGTCTCTCTGCTCGACTTGGAGAGTCTCTTTAATGTCCGGTTGGTTCACTCCACCATCCCAGAACTCGGCCTATATGCAGTGTGCAGTTTCCATTTGATGTTTAAAGTTTTGCTTACTTGCTGTACTAAATCAGCTACAAAAGCCGGGCCATTGTCTGAGCCAATACTGGCAGGAAGTCCAAATCTGGGAACTATTTCCCTGAGCAGGCACCGGGCTGCTTCTGATGCTCCTTCAGTCCAGGCAGGAAAAGCTTCTACCCATCGTGAGAACGTCCATACCATGACCAGCAGGTAACAGCAGTGTCGGTGAGGTTTCATTTCAGCGAAGTCCACTCCCAGGTGTTCAAAGGCAGCATGCCTTTCAGCTGAATACCCGGAGGTTTCTGTCTGAATACCCGAGAGGCAGCATTAACCTGTGGGCAGGCAGCATGGCCCAGGTGGGTCGCTTGGAGTGCTTGGCTTACCAGAGTGTGTGCCAGCTCCTCCGGTGCCAATAATTTGCCCCTTGGCAATTCCCACCGTCCCTTTTCAGTCTTGATGGCCCCTTCCGCTTTGGCTAACCTGACAGCCGTGGTCCTTGTTTTATCAGGCTGGTGCCATCAGTGTATAGGACCCAACTAGGGTCTGGACCCTTGTGTCCTTCTTTAAAACAAACCCCAGACAACTTACCTCCTCCTTGCAGATCTGTCCCTTCTTCTTCGACACCCGGTGACCTGCTTCCCTCAGCAGCTGGAGCAGTGCTTTTTCCCTTCCCAGCATTTTTCCTTGGTCTCGGCCAGCAGCAGGCCATCCCCATATTGTAGGAGCCAACATCCAGACTCTTCCGGATGGAATGAGTTCAGGTCAGAAGCCACGGCTTCCCCAAAGATGGCTGGGGAGTTCTTAAACCCTTGTGGGGGAGGCCAGGTGAGCTGTTGCTTGGTGCCCCCGACTGGATCTTTCCATTCAAAGGCAAAGATGGGCTGTGACGCTGGGGTGAGGCATACGCAGAAGGAGGCATCCTTGAGAGTCCTCGGCGGGAGGAGGCTAGGTAAGGTAGAGGGGTTTGCAACAGTGGGGTGTGAAGTCACAGTAGCCTGGCTGACTAGCCTGAGGTCCTGTCCAGGCCTATGGTCCTGTCCTCCTTCCGTTTTGACTGGCAGGATCGGCGTATTCCAAGCCGACTGGCACTCTCCTAGAATGCCCGCTTGTTTCAATCTCCTGATGTGGGGCAGTATGCCGGCCCAGGCCTCTATCGGTAGCGGGTACTGGTGCTTCCTAACCAGGATGGTGCCTGGTTTGGGTTCTATTATCACTGCGGCTTGATGTTTAGCCAGCCTGCGGGGAGGAGGGGTTGTCTTCCGCCCAGACCTCAGGGAATAATTGAGTTAGCTCTCTCTCATGCTCTTCCGGCCCACCCTGTTCTGCCTTCGGAGGCTCCTGCAACCTCCACTCATCTTGGGGTGGTATTGAGAGAGAGAGCAAAGAAGTCATAGTGTCCATCCAAGGTGGGCCTCTCCTCAGGGGAGCAAGCCACTTGTGCTCCTAGTTTGGAGAGCAAGTCTCTTCCCAACAGGGGTACTGGGCACTCAGGAATGTAGAGGAATTCAGGAATCACTTGGTGCCCCCCATCTGACATTTTCTGAGCTGGCAAACGATTTAATCACGTCTTCTCCCGATACCCCAGTTACAGCGGTGTCTTTTTGGACAGCGGTGCCACCGGCTTTGTTCCTACCGACAGCTCTGCTCCTGTACCCACCGTGAAGTCACTGTTTTGGTCCCCCACTTTTATGGTTACCATGGGCTCTCGGGGACCTGATATCTCTGAGCCCCGGCAGCCCTATTTAATTTCCATGTCAGCAAGCCCCACAACTGCGGGAGCTTCCTCTTCTTTCCTTGCCTTAGGGCATTCATTTTTCCAGTGGCCAAAAGCTTGGCACCAGGCACACTGGTTTGGCTGTAACGGGGCCGGGGCCTCCGTTGGGACCGTCCTGTCCCTGGGGCAGAGGTGGTTTTCTGGAGGGCCCGAGATGGACTTTCCCAGGGCAGCAGCTCGCATTGCAAATCTCTTGTCTGTTCTCCTTCGTTCCCTCCGGCTCTCTGGCAGAGCGCGGTCTCTGCTTCATTCCAACGTCTCCCTCCCCTTCTTGTCAGTACTCACCGGGAGAGGCGGGTATAGCTTGGGCGGTTCGGCTGGAGCAGGATCCTGGAAGTGCTGGCCAGGCCTCTGTCACCGGATCGGAGCCTGCCGAGCTGGCGGCTCTAGGACCTCGGGGAGAGCTGGTGGGGGGGCAGCGGCTGCGGCAGGACTTCACCAGGCCCTGGATGGGGCATCAGGGCGGCCTCGGTCCTGGTGGAGCCCTGAGGCAGGAGCGTCACTATCCAGTGTGGGGGAGGGGTCAGATCGACCCGTCCAAATCCTGTAGAATTTCCATTTTTATCATCAGTCAATTTTTGTGCCATTACTATTTTTCCCTTTCCCTTCTGGACACAGAAGCTTGTCCAGGTAGGAGGGTCTTGGGCTCACCCGAGCCGTGAGTCAGTATGCGGACACTGACCCGGGTGTCCCGGCCCTCCTGTGACTGCCGCATAGACTGTTCCCACAGTGTTTAGGTTCAGGGTGTTCTCTGGGGGCCACCCTACCCCACAGGGGGCCATTCGACCTCACAGAGCATGTGGAGGCGGTTAGGCTTCATCTTCACCCCGTTGTCTCCTCCTAACCCCGTCTTAAAATTTTTAATCATGCGCTCCAGTACAGCTGCCTTAGATTCACCTCCCCCCATCTTGCTTCCCTTCTCGGACCTTCTTCTACTTTTCCTTTTTGTTCTGTCTACGAAGTTCTCAGCACCCTATGTACTTCTGACATTTCCACTCAATGACACTTAAATTGCCATGCTGCCTCCTTCCTATTGGGGTGAGAAGAGCCTTACCTGCCAGATCCCAGAGGGAGAAGGGGGATCGGCGTGCCTTCAGCTGCCGGTCAGCACAGCCGAACCAGAAACCACGTGGTCCAAGACTGTTTCTCCCTTAAAGTCCGTTCTGCCTTGGTGGGCTTGATCAGGTGCGGATAAAAACACAGATGGGTTAAATATCCCACGTCCCAGGCCATCTCCGGGAAAGCCAATTCATACTCACTTATGTATCCCCCTCCTTGTAGCCTGACTATTCCAAGGGGGTCAAGAATTTCACAGCAGATGGGACACCTCCTGGGGGAGGGCAGAATACGAGCGTACCAGGACCAGTTTCCTATCCTAAAAACCCCTGGCGATCGCTGGTGATAATTTTCCCTGAGACGGCGTGCACACATCTCCTAAATGACCTTCGCAAATTTCCTTCCTAAACCCTAGCACGCTCGTCGACCTGTGTACCGAGCAATCGCTGCTGCCTGCCTATTCCAGGCCCCTGTGGGTCCGTGCCCCTTCTAGTCCCTCCCAGGGGGGTGATCAGCCCCCTCTTCCACCCTGCCGGGTGGGCTCCTCCCCACCTGAGCGCTCAGTTCCCTAGCTGCTGTTCACTACCTGCCAAAGTGAAGAAACCAGGCATTGAAAGGCTGAATTCTTCCAGAGGGGCGAGGCGCCTGGAGACACGCGTGTGAGAAGAGGAGGCCGCGTGTGAGAGGAAGCCGCGCTGCAGACGCGCGTGTGAGGGGAGGCCGCGCTGCAGACGCGCGTGTGAGAGGAGGCCGCGCTGCAGACACGCGTGTGAGAAGAGGAGGCTGTGTGTGAGAGGAGGCCGTGCTGCAGACGCGCGTGTGAGGGGAGGCCACGCTGCAGACGCGCGTGTGAGAGGAGGCCGCATGTGAGAAGAGGCCGTGCTGCAGACGCGCGTGTGAGGGGAGGCCGCGCTGGAGACGCGCGTGTGAGAAGAGGAGGCTGTGTGTGAGAGGAGGCCGCGCTGCAGACGTGCGTGTGAGGGGAGGCCGCGCTGCAGACGCGCGTGTGAGGGCGCGCGTGTGAGGGGAGGCCGCGCTGCAGACGCGTGTGTGAGGGGAGGCCGCATGTGAGAAGAGGCCGTGCTGCAGACGCGCGTGTGAGGGGAGGCCACGCTGCAGACGCGCGTGTGAGGGGAGGCCGCGCTGGAGACGCGCGTGTGAGAAGAGGAGGCTGTGTGTGAGAGGAGGCCGAGCTGCAGACGCGCGTGTGAGAGGAAGCCGCGCTGGAGATGCGCGTGTGAGAGGAGGCCGCGCTGCAGACGCGCGTGTGAGAGGAGGCCGCGCTGCAGACACGTGTGTGAGAAGAGGAGGCTGTGTGTGAGAGGAGGCCGCGCTGCAGACGCGCGTGAGAGGAGGCCGCATGTGAGAAGAGGCCATGCTGCAGACGCGCGTGTGAGGGGAGGCCGCGCTGCAGACGCGCGTGTGAGGGGAGGCCGCGCTGCAGTCGCGCGTGTGAGGGGAGGCCGCGCTGCAGACGCGCGTGTGAGGGGAGGCCGCGCTGCAGACGCGCGTGTGAGGGGAGGCCGCGCTGCAGACGCGCGTGTGAGGGGAGGCCGCGCTGCAGACGCGCGTGTGAGAGGAGGCCGCATGTGAGAAGAGGCCGTGCTGCAGACGCGCGTGTGAGGGGAGGCCGCGCTGCAGACGCGCGTGTGAGGGGAGGCCGCGCTGCAGACGTGCGTGTGAGAAGAGGAGGCTGTGTGTGAGAGGAGGCCGAGCTGCAGACACGCGTGTGAGAGGAAGCCGCGCTGGAGATGCGCGTGTGAGAGGAGGCCGCGCTGCAGACGCGCGTGTGAGAGGAGGCCGCGCTGCAGACACGTGTGTGAGAAGAGGAGGCTGTGTGTGAGAGGAGGCCGTGCTGCAGACACGTGTGTGAGAAGAGGAGGCTGTGTGTGAGAGGAGGCCGCGCTGCAGACGCGCGTGTGAGAGGAGGCCGCGCTGCAGACACGTGTGTGAGAAGAGGAGGCTGTGTGTGAGAGGAGGCCGCGCTGCAGACGCGTGTGTGAGAAGAGGAGGCTGTGTGTGAGAGGAGGCCGCGCTGCAGATGCGCGTGTGAGAGGAGGCCGCATGTGAGAAGAGGCCGTGCTGCAGACGCGCGTGTGAGGGGAGGCCGTGCTGCAGACGCGCGTGTGAGGGGAGGCCGTGCTGCAGACGCGCGTGTGAGGGGAGGCCGCGCTGCAGACGTGCGTGTGAGAAGAGGAGGCTGTGTGTGAGAGGAGGCCGTGCTGCAGACACGTGTGTGAGAAGAGGAGGCTGTGTGTGAGAGGAGGCCGCGCTGCAGACGCGCGTGTGAGAGGAGGCCGCGCTGCAGACACGTGTGTGAGAAGAGGAGGCTGTGTGTGAGAGGAGGCCGCGCTGCAGACGCGCGTGTGAGAGGAGGCCGCATGTGAGAAGAGGCCGTGCTGCAGACGTGCGTGTGAGGGGAGGCCGTGCTGCAGACGCGCGTGTGAGGGGAGGCCGCGCTGCAGACGCGCGTGTGAGAGGAGGCCGCATGTGAGAAGAGGCCGTGCTGCAGACGCGCGTGTGAGGGGAGGCCGCGCTGCAGACGCGCGTGTGAGGGGAGGCCGCGCTGCAGACACGTGTGTGAGAAGAGGAGGCTGTGTGTGAGAGGAGGCCGCGCTGCAGACGCGCGTGTGAGAGGAGGCCGCATGTGAGAAGAGGCCGTGCTGCAGACGCGCGTGTGAGGGGAGGCCGCGCTGCAGACGTGCGTGTGAGAAGAGGAGGCTGTGTGTGAGAGGAGGCCGAGCTGCAGACACGCGTGTGAGAGGAAGCCGCGCTGGAGATGCGCGTGTGAGAGGAGGCCGCGCTGCAGACGCGCGTGTGAGAGGAGGCCGCGCTGCAGACACGTGTGTGAGAAGAGGAGGCTGTGTGTGAGAGGAGGCCGTGCTGCAGACACGTGTGTGAGAAGAGGAGGCTGTGTGTGAGAGGAGGCCGCGCTGCAGACGCGCGTGTGAGAGGAGGCCGCGCTGCAGACACGTGTGTGAGAAGAGGAGGCTGTGTGTGAGAGGAGGCCGCGCTGCAGACGCGTGTGTGAGAAGAGGAGGCTGTGTGTGAGAGGAGGCCGCGCTGCAGATGCGCGTGTGAGAGGAGGCCGCATGTGAGAAGAGGCCGTGCTGCAGACGCGCGTGTGAGGGGAGGCCGTGCTGCAGACGCGCGTGTGAGGGGAGGCCGTGCTGCAGACGCGCGTGTGAGGGGAGGCCGCGCTGCAGACGTGCGTGTGAGAAGAGGAGGCTGTGTGTGAGAGGAGGCCGTGCTGCAGACACGTGTGTGAGAAGAGGAGGCTGTGTGTGAGAGGAGGCCGCGCTGCAGACGTGCGTGTGAGAGGAGGCCGCGCTGCAGACACGTGTGTGAGAAGAGGAGGCTGTGTGTGAGAGGAGGCCGCGCTGCAGACGCGCGTGTGAGAGGAGGCCGTATGTGAGAAGAGGCCGTGCTGCAGACGCGCGTGTGAGGGGAGGCCGCGCTGCAGACGTGCGTGTGAGAAGAGGAGGCTGTGTGTGAGAGGAGGCCGAGCTGCAGACGCGCGTGTGAGGGGAGGCCGCGCTGCAGACGCGCGTGTGAGGGGAGGCCGCGCTGCAGACGCGCGTGTGAGGGGAGGCCGCGCTGCAGACGCGCGTGTGAGGGGAGGCCGCGCTGCAGACGCGCGTGAGAGGAGGCCGCGCTGGCCTCCTGTCCCCTCACCCTGGACTCTGTGGGCGCTGCCTTCACACCTTACAGACCCTCACTAACTACAGGGCTATTATTGTTCTCTAGTTATCTTTTAAAGAGACTTCCATAAAATGAGCAAAAAGTCCTAAAAAGCCGGCATGTATCCGCGTGACCGCCGTCCCAGCCGCCTCCGGCTGTGTGACCCACGCTACCAGTGCGGATTGTTCCCTTCTGCCCCGAGGACCGGCGTGAGCCTCCCCCGTGCGGTGGCGGGTCTGAGAACACACTCGCTGCCTCTGCGTCTGGACAGTGCTTTGTAGGGTGACCACTCTCTCTGTTCTGATGCTTCTTCATCTTCTGTGTGCTCCCTCACCCTGGCTTTTTATTTTGGCCGCATCGTGTGACGTGTGGGATGTTGGTTCCCTGAGCAGGGATCAAACCCATGGCCCTGCATTGGAAGTGTGAAGTCTTCGCCACTGGACTGCCAGGGAAGTCTTTTTCTTTAAAAAGTGATTTATGTGGCGGTAGCAGGGCTTGGTTGTGGTGCGTGAGATCCCCTTTTTAATGAATTGACCAGCCGGGCATGGTGTGGCGTGTGGGACCCCGTCCCCGAGCGGGGGCGAGCCCAGCCCCCTGCATCAGGAGCGCAGAGGCCTCTGGACTGCCAGGGAAGCCTTCCTTAGAGCCTCTTTCCGTCACTGGTTTTGAGCGACGTGATGGCTTGTCTCATACAGTTCTCTCCATGTTTCTTGAACTCGGGGCTATTGAGTTCGCGTATCTGTGGGCGTCTGGTTTCCATCATTCTGAGCAAGTTCTGGCCCGTACTTCTCCATTCTGTCTCCTGTCCCTCTCGCCTTTTGGAGGCAGCTGGACACACACGGAACTGGCAGCGTCTCCCCACTGCTCGCGCGAGCTGCTCAGTGTTGGCGTCTTCTCTCTTTCTGTGTCTCGTCTTGGATAGTTTTCACCGCTGTTCCTCAGGCTCACCCGTCTTTTCTTTTGTAGGGTCTGAGTGGATGTTAATCCCTCCGGTGCACTTTTCATCTCGTGTGTGGCCATCGTTTTCATCCCTAGAATCGTAATTTGGACTATATATATATGTATGTGTGTAATGTATATATATTTATCTTCCTTGTCTCCGCTTAACATGGGCAATCGATGCTTATTTTCTATGCTTTATGAATTGGACAGAGGGAATATAATTTTTTAATTTAATGTATTTTAATTCAGGCGACTATAGTTATAATACAGAGAAGGCAATGGTACCCCACTCCAGTACTCTTGCCTGGAAAATCCCATGGACGGAGGAGCCTGGTAGGCTGCAGTCCGTGGGGTCGCTAAGAGTTGGACACGACTGAGTGACTTCACTTTCTCTTTTCACTTTCATGCACTGGAGAAGGAAAAGGCAACCCACTCCAGTGTTCTTGCCTGGAGAGTCCCAGGGACGGTGGAGCCTGGTGGGCTGCCGTCCGTGGGGCCGCACGGAGTCGGACACGCCTGAGGCGCCGCAGCAGCGGCAGCGGCAGAGCTGTGATAACCGGCTTACACCCTTGTCTGCTCACTCTAACATCCGCGTCAGATCTGGGCTGGTTCCGAATGACTGATTTTTCTCCTGATTACGGGTTGGACGGTCCCTTTTCTCTGCCCTGCTGGGATACATCTCGATTGGGTGCCAGGCGCCGGGACTTTTGCCCTGTGGGCAGGTGCTCTCGGCCTCCTCTGTGTCCTGGGCTCTGTGCGGGACACGGTCGAGGCTCGTGGGTGCCGTCTGGTCTGGCAGGGCTTACCCTGGTGGGCCGCCGGTGGGGCCGGCATAGTGCTCTGTGGGCAGGGCCGGGGCCGTCTGCCTGCTGCACCGTGACCCTGGGGTTTGCCCGCATGGCCTGGGGGGCCTGCCCCCTGCCCGTGGGGGCCCTGGCTGCTGCTCTCCTGTCCTTGCAGGTGGCTCCTCCCAGCCTGGGCACATCCCTCACTTGCGTGCCCTGCCCCATGGGGCTTGGGGTTCTGCCCGCCCAGGGCTTGCTCTGTGCAGCCCCGTCTTCTCCAGCATCCCCTGAACTCCATCTACCCTGTCCCCAGGAGTCTCTGTCCCCTCCCCACACCTCGTCCTGGTAGCAGTTTCAGGGCAGTGACCAGGAAATTGTAGCTGGCACCCACCTCGTGGGTGCCCATCTCCTCTGCGTTCCCTGTACTTCGCTGCCTGACGTCCAGGGTCTTGACCACAGTCAACCTCACATGTTTTTTCCCATCCTTTAGTTGTTAAACCTTGTCACGTGGGGAATGCAGGGAAGGGCGGGAAGGAAGGCACTGCCCCCGGAGCCCCCGCCCACAGCCACGCTGCCAGCATGGGCTCTTCGGGCACCTCCCCCTCCTGAGGCGTCGGGCAGCACCACGGGGACTCCCGTTTTACCTTTCCAAGGCGGCCTGAGCACCTGGCGTTTATCAACTCCCGGTTCTAGAGGCTGGAGTCTGAGGGTCAGGCCTCAGCAGAGTTGACTCCCAGAGGCTGGGAGGAGCGTCTGGTCCACGACCTGCCCCTCACCGCAGCGCTTCCTGGCCACCCTTGGGGTTCCGTGCGCTGTGGACGCACCATCCCTATCTCTGCCTGCATTCTCAGGTGGCGTTCTCCCTGTGTGTGTCTGAGTCAAATGCCCCCTCTTTTTATGAGGACACCGCCACGTGGGCGAGGGCCCACCTGTTTTGGTGTGAACTCACCGGAAGCAGTTGCGTCTGTAAGGACCCTACTTGCATGTCCGGCCCCCACTGAGGCTGGGGTCAGCGCCTCCCCCCGTGCGTGCATCTTCAGAGGGGCCGCCTTCCCTTTGGAGACTCCGCTTTGGGGGCTACTTTGTGTGCTTTCCTCATCTTCTGGGGAGCCGGGGGCAGACCCATTCCTCCCGAAGATCTGCCTGCACCCTCCATCCCGCAGACCCCCTGGGCCCCTGTCGCACAGGAGAGGCCCATCTCAGGGGTCCTGCCTGCTGTTGCTGGGGGCCTCCAGAGGCTGTGGGTTCGGCCTCTGAGCTGGAGCACTGTCCCCGCCCCTGCTGGGGGACCACCCCTGGGGAGGAGTCTCCTCGCACCTCCTTCTGAGCATCACTGAGATGGACGGGCACCCCCAGGCCTGGGCCTTGCTGGCCTGAGCCAGCCCCCCGCCCCCTGGGTACAGCCTCACCAAGCACTCATGACTTGTGGATCAAGGGTCCTTTCAGCCACAGTAACGGATGTGGCGGTAGCCGCTGCCGCAGCCCACGCTTGCAGCCCCGTGCCAGGCCCTGCCCTTCGCATGTCTGTGGTTGGTGGGGTTGCCTGGAGTCCAGCGCTGCCCACCGGGCCCCATCCCTGTGTGGCTGCCCCTGGGGTCACGCTGACCCATGGGTGACAGGCAGGGCAGGTCCCTCAGCTGCTCCTTGAGAGCTTTCTGTTGACTTTCCTGCTCACCTGGCTCAGTAATCTGCTGGTGCAAAGGCCACATCCGCTTCCTTGAGGCCCGCTCCCACCACACTGCGTCACCTAGACTTGGCTCTGGTTCCAGCCCTGGCCTCCCGGGGGGTCACCCCTCCTGGGAGGTCACCACTGAAGGCTGCGCTCCCCACCATGGGAAGGCAGGGCATCAGGGGCTCTCTGTACGGTCTCTGTGCCAAGGACACGTTGCCACGCCTAGGAGGACAGGCTCCTCTCTGGGGGAAGCAGGGGCAGATTCTAGTCGTCCAGGAGGGGGCGGTGTTGTGGCCAACTCCAGGCAGGGTCCCACCTCCTCCCAGCCCCAGAGCTGGGGCAGTCATTCTGGGCACTTCTGAACCCTCACACAGCCCCTGCCCTGAGGACCAGCCGGCAGTGCGGGCCCTGTTGCCTCCGTCCTGCCCCCGTTCCAGGCAGTCTGTTTGCAAAGGGCCCTCTAAGGGTGGGGACTGAGGCTGTAGGCAGAACCCCAGGACCACCGGGTGGGGGCTCTTCTCTGGAGGACGGAGGCCATCGGGTTGTCCATTTCCCCCGCACTTGCAGGCTGCCACCTGGTTCCCTGCGCAGGCGCAGAGGTGGGCGGCCCTCTGTGGGGCAGGGCCAGGCAGGGAGGGCCCAGGGCCAGACCAGCAGGGCGGGCTGGTCAGCTGGGGAAGGGTCCCCAGCAGGTGTGATGCTTAGAGCGACTGATGATTCCCAGCCCCCACTGCGCGGACGCCAGTGACCTGCCCAAGGTCAGGCAGAGCTCCCTCCAGCCCAGCCTGTGAGCCCCGCCAGCTGGATGCTGACTCCGCAGCACGCGCTGCTCACCTGGCACAGGGCCGCGATGCGGAGACAGGCGGGCTCAGGGGACGGCGAGACGCCTTCGGACTGACCCCGCCCCCGGCTGCAGGGGCCCTGAGGCCGGCGCAGACCCCACGGATCTCCGGGTGGGCGAGGTCCACTCAAGCCACGCCCACGCGGGGGGGGGGTTCCGAGGGGGCGTGACCCACTCGCTGAGCCACGCCCCCGATCAGGTCCGCCCACGCCCCGGCGCAGGAGTGCACATGCGCAGACTTCCCTCTGGGCGGCTGTGCGGGCGACGCGCGCCACCTGCTGGCCAACGTCTGCATCCCCGGTGCCTCCCGCGCCTGCGACCTTCCTTGGTCCGGTCGCGCTGATCAAGGCGCGCGCGCTTGCCTGGGATGCTGGGACGGGCTGGGGCGGGGGGCGGTGAGCTCCCTGCACGTCTGGCTGCGGGAGCGCCCAGAGGAAGCACTGCAGTGGGCAACGACGAGGTGGCTCTGGGGGGCCCTGGGGCCTCTGGCTCCTGGGACCTCGGGGCCTGGCAGGGCCTGTGCGGGGCTCCGGGGTGGGAGGTGGCGCTCCGCTGGACTTGATCCGAGGGACCTGGTGGTCGCCAGTTCTCCACGGCTGTGCCAGGCCCCCACCCACTCCCGGCCCATCCCTGTGAACGTGCAGAAGGGGCAGCTGTTGCCAAGATCCCAGACCCCAGATACAGGAGGCTTGTTCCAACCCCCTAGGCTGCTCATGGCCCTCCACGGTGATGTGGGGTTTCAGAGCTGACCCCCATTTGCTGCCAGGTCCCTGCAGGCCCCAAGGGGACAGCACCCCTTGCCCCTGCACCCCAGCCTAACGTTCTGCCTGAGTCTGGGGGGAGCACCCCCAGGACCCCGCCCCTCCCAAGGCCACCCTCTGGCAGGAGGGTGCAGGTGGGGGCAGGAGGCGGCAGCCCACACAGGGCCCTGAAGTGCCACAGTATGCAATGGAACTGCCCTCCACCACAGAAAAACTGCAAGCTTTTACTGAGTGTCAGCTGTATGCAGAGCGCATTGGGTGGGG
This sequence comes from Budorcas taxicolor, assembly GCF_023091745.1. Lineage (NCBI taxonomy): Eukaryota > Metazoa > Chordata > Mammalia > Artiodactyla > Bovidae > Budorcas > Budorcas taxicolor. Next base: position 51,065,975 of record NC_068934.1, on the reverse strand, counting down.
GGGCGCCCGGGAAGCAAAGAGTGGGCTGGCTCAGAGATCCTGGGAGGACCTGGGGAGGACCTGGAACCCCAGGAGGGCCCGGTTCCAGACGCCTCTTCCCACACATTCACCAGGATCAGCGGCGCTAGGATGGAGCTCTCCATGGCTGAGAGAACTCTCCAAGTTCGCCATGGCTATGCCAAGCTCCCCCTCCCTGCCCCGTCCCCCCCACCCTGCCCCATCCCCCCTTACCCTAGCTGTTTGGTGTCCTGCAGGCTGCCTGGGGGAGCTACTTGCAGGGGCTTGGGGGGTGCTACTGGGTAGGTGTGGACGTTGCTCCCTCCTCCCGCCCCCCACCCCCCCAGCCCATAGACGAGCTTGGAGGAAGTAATTTCCCAGTGATCTTACCTGTGGCTGGAGAGGTAGGCCCCAGTGTCTGCATCTCAGCGCCCCACCCCCCAGGGCAGAGCCAGGTGGGCGGCCTGGGCACCAGCCCATCAGCTGTAAGGGGCGCCTGGGGGCCCCACCTGGCGACTCTGGGCCTGAGGGCAGTGGGTCCCCCTGGTGGTCCCCTGGGCCCTGACCAGAGGGAGTGGTCAGTGGCTGTGGCCGTGAGTCCCTGACCTGGGAAAGGGTGCAGGGATGAGGAGGCCCCCAGAGGCTCCTGGAGGCTCTGCTGCACGGGGTGGGCGCCCTCGCTGCCTCCCAGGGCAGTGTGCCCGGCCGCTGGGTGGCTGACGGTGGTCTTGGGCTCTTGATCCTAAGTACCGCCCCCCAAGGCCCCTTGGTTCTGACACTCTAGTCCTCAGACCCAGCCCTGTGCCCAAGCTGTACCCTGACCCCACCCCTGCCCTAACCTGCCTCTTAGAAGCCCCCTGGGCCTCTGGGCTGACCCTGTCCCCCCTTCCTTAGCAGGTTTAACACATGAGGCTCAGGGGAAGCAGGTGGGTCCCCGTCAAGGCTGCACCCTGAGTGTGTGGCCCTGTGCCTGGTCGGGGCACACAGGGCAGAGGGCAGCCTGGGCCACGGGGACGCCTGTCCTCCCCTCGTCCTGACCCCACCCCCGACTCTGCATTGGACCAGGGAGCAGCTGCCTGTGTCTTGCTCTCTGGGGAGCTCCCTCCTGGCCTGCACCCTTGATGGGCCCCCAGAAGCCGCTGGAGGAGGAAGGGCGGGGGTGCTGGAACGGTGCCCCAACAGGACCTGGCCATAAACTGGGGCGGGGCGGGGCTGCGGTCTGGACCGCTGACCCTCCCTGCTGGACTTTCCCCCCAGCCTGGCCCCCAGCTGTCAGCCCTTCCTGGGAATGGGCACCTTTGTTTGTTCCTTGAGAGCTCAGGTGTCACTGACTGCCTGCCCAGGTCCCTGCGGGGCACTCTGCAGGCCTGGGGAGGGGCCGGTGGGGGCTGGGCTCTCCAGGGGGCCTGGGGCTGTAGTGAGGCCCGCCCTCCCACCCAGCAGAGGGGCTCAGGCCTGGAGAGGCCACCAGTGGATCAAAGGCCGGGCCTGCGTGCATCCACTCAGCCATCGCCCAGCCCTGAGCTGGGAGCGCGGCCGGGGGTCGGGGGTGGTGGTGGTCATCTGAGGCAGAAACAACCACTTTTGCCTAGTTTTGAAAGCAGGGAGGTGATAGGGTTTCCCCAGCTCCTTGCTGGCTGCCCTGCGCAGTCGCAACCAGGCGTCAGCCTTCAGCGGGCGGTTGTAACAGAGCCCTCGGGAGGGTGCCCTGCCCCACTCCCAGCACGGCCCGAGACACCCCTGGGGGGAGGCCGGAGCGCTGAGCTAGTTTCATAACAAGACTGAGAAGTCGTTCGCCTTTCTCACGGGGCTCCCGTGGGCACGGATGGTGCAGAAGCCCTGGTGGGTGAAGCCGTTGGCTCCTCGGCGAGGATCCCGGCGTGGCATGGCAGGACCCCCTCACACACGCCCCCCGGAGGAAGCGCCCGAGCGAGCCCGGGGCCTCGGGGAGAGCCGGCAAACGCCCCCGACGCAGCGGGCTGCAGTCTGGGCCCTCGGCGAGAGCCCTCGGGTGCCAGCCTCCCGCAGCGCTCGCTCGGGCGACGGGCGAGCCCCGACCCACGCTGGGCCGGCCGTGCTGTTCACACCTGGGGTCTTGGCAGGCGTTCGCCCCCGAACGAGAAGCAGCAGGCAGTCTTTGCTGCCGCGGCAAATGCGCGCTTTCTACTGGAAGTTAGAGTGTTGGAGCCTGCCAGCGTCAGCGAGCCAGCTCCCCCACCTGCAGGCCCTTCTCCGAGCGTGTGATGCTGGAAAGGGAGGCTCTGAGTCCGCATTTTCCAACAACCGACGCGCGGTGTTACAGAGTCACGGGGCCCAGAGACCCGTCCTTGGAGCGGGAGGGACCAGGAGTCCCCGGGGCCCCAGTGAGCCGCGCCCGGGGTGGGCTCCCCGTCCAGACGGCGGCTGCCCGGAGAGACGCCCCGAGCTGGGGTTCAGTGTCGGTCGGGGGAGAACGTCCCCGATGACCCGGAAAGGCCGCTCACCTGCTCCTGGTTTCTAGCTGCGAGTCCGGGCGAGGCCGGGTTTTCTCCGGATGCTCCGACCAGGATGGTGTCCCCAACAGAACGAAGGTGGGCATGGGGATGAGGTCCAGCTGCCGCTGGGAAGCCCGACGTCAGGGAGAGCCGCAAAGACACGCATTCATGCCACTCTTATTTCTGCATTTTTGTTTTGGAAAACGGTGTTTTTGGTAAAGAGGTTATTTCTCTCAGCATGTAGTATATTTAATTTTTTAATGAAATAACAAACACTAAAAATTTTTCTCATTTTTATTGCCTAACATGGCGAATACTGAGAGATATCACGCTCAGAAGCCGAGGCTCTTTGTGGAGGGGTCTTCAGCTGGGGCAGCCTGTCCGGTCGTCAGGGAGGAGGGAGACTTTGTCCTCGTCCTCTTCGGGGACTCTGACCCTGAGCAGGGTGGGTGACCCCGTGCAGAGGTGCTACTGCTCGGGGGCCCCACTCCACAGACCCGCCCCTCTCTTCCCCATCCCCGAAGGTCTCACTTGGGGGCTGCTTCCCTGATCTGCTTTTATTTACTTATTACTTCAAATAAATTTTCTCTTAAAAATATTTATTTTGTTTTGGAAAAGTACACCCAGCACAGAACTTCTGGGGGTGCAGCTTGGGGCGCTGGAACATTCCCCTGGCTGTGCCTTCCCCACCGCCATCCCCAGGACCTGTTCATCTTCCCTAGCCCCTGGCCCCCCGCTGCTTCCTGTGTCTGGATGCGACCCCTCCAGGGACCTCCCGTGGGGCAGTCAGACAGCATCCGTCCTTCTGTGCCTGGATTTTTTCTCCCAGCATCACGACCTCAAGGGGCAGCCACGCTCACAGTGTGTCAGAACGTCTTCCTCTGTGTGAGCATCGTCCGCGGACGGACGCTGGGCTCTCCCCTTCTTAGCCGTTGTGATCATGTTGCTGTGAACACATGCAGGCACCAGGGAGGCCCACCTGCTCGTCTCTGGGGGTGCGGGAGGCAGGATGGCCCGCTCAGGCTGCGGGCGGGTGGGAAAGGTTCTGAGGCCCCTCCGTGCCATTTCCCACATGCTGCCCTGGGGGTCACACCCACCAGCAGCGCAGAGGGGGTTCGGGTTCTGTGCCTCCCCGAGCACAACTGTCTGGTTCTTGGACAACAGGCAGCCTAGAGGCTGCGCCGTCCTGGCCTCTAGCTCGGGTCCGTTCTCAGCGGGCCCTGGGGCTCAGACACCCCTTTGTCATGGGGCCAGCCCCCTGCCCGGCTCCTGCCCCGCGCTCGAGGTCCCCTCCTGCCCCCAGCAGCCCCTGGCCGTGGCGCCTGTCTGGTAAGAGGCCAGGGATGCTATCGGGACGGGTGTCCTGGGGTCTCTGAACACGGAGCCTCCCCCGGGGCCCAGGTGTCGTGTCTGGGGTCTCAGAACTGAGGCCGGGACAGCAGCTGGAGTCCAGGCCGGGGCCTCCCTGCCCCGCCAGTGGTGGGCACCGGATGTGGGCCCTGGGCTGACGTCTGGCCTTTACTGGGCTGAGTGCTTGCGTCAGGAGGTGCCTGTGGCCGGAAGCGGGCGTTTATAGCCCCGGGCGGGCCGTCGGTGGCTCTGAGGGCCGTGATGTCACCGTGCCCAGGCCGGCGGGCGGGCAGGGCTGGAGGGACGCCAGGCACCTGCCCCTCCCTGCCCCTGGGCCGCTCTCAGCTCAGAGCAGCGGAGGTGCAGGCCGCCTCCCTCCCCGCTCTGCTGCTCTGGGCAGCTGCTCTGCCTGAACGTGGTGGGGACAATTTGCACCTGGTTCTCTTTGCTCACTAGCATTGACTTCCCTGAACCATCAGTGACCTGGGGACCCTGGTGAAGCCCCTGTAGAGGGGCCACGGCCCTGCTCACCCCCCAGCCCTGCCTCTGAGCCCCCAGTTCCCGTGCCCACCTGCGTTCTCCTCATGATGAGTGAGCAGTGATGTGGGCGGTGGGTGAAGAGAGGCTGCTCGCCGCCCACGGGCACCCACCAGCTGGGGGCCGCGGGGTTTCTCAGAATGGGTCGCCCACCCTCCAGTTGAGGGGCTGTGGGCCAGGGTCTCACGCTGGCCGGGGACAGCTGGAGGGCAGGGTGATGTGACCTGTTCTCCTGGAGGCATGAGGCTGGCCTGCGGGGGGCTGGGGAGCCCTTGTGGGTCTGCTGAGGCTTGCAGGGTATTGGTGGGGGCCTGCTGGACCCCCTGCCCTGGCCGTTGCCTTGGCTTGTTTTGTGGACTCCCTGACGCGCCCGTGTGGGTACTTTGCATGACGCCCCCCGATTCGAGTTTGCTGCACGCTTCCTCACAGTTGGGAGGGGTTTGTGCAGGAGGAGGGCCCCCGAGCGCTGTGTGGGAGAGCGTGGCCGCACTGTCCTGCCCTTGGGGTGATGAGAATCCCCCCTTCTCGCCTACTGAGCCCTGCAGGACATTCTCACCCAGAAGCTCACCTGCTTCCCCAAGGAGCCCCAGTTCCTTTTATTGTTTGCAGGCCCCCTAGGCGGACAACGTTAGAAAGACGGCAACTGCGCACACATCTGTCACCCGTCCCTCCACCAACGATCACCCACCTATGTCTGTTGTTACTACCTCGCACCCACCTGTCACCTGCGCACGCATTCACCACCTGCGTATCCATGATCTATGTGTCATCTGTCCGTTCAGTTCAGTTCAGTCGCTCAGCCGTGTCCGACTCTTGTGACCCCGTGGGCTGCAGCACGCCAGGCTTCCTTGTCCATCACCAACTCCCAGAGTTCACTCAGACTCACGTCCATCGAGTTGGTGATGCCATCCAACCATCTCATCCTCTGTCGTCCCCTTCTCCTCCTGCCTCCAATCTTTCCCAGCATCAGGGTCTTTTCCAAGGAGTCAGTTCTTTGCATCAGGTGCCCAAAATATTGGAGTTTCAGCTTCAACATCATCCTTCCAAAGAATAGTCAGGACTGATTTCCTTTAAGATGGACTGGTTGGATCTCCTTGCAGTCCAAGGGACTCTCAAGAGTCTTTTCCAACACCATGGTTCAAAAGCATCAATTCTTCAGTGCTCAGATTTCTTTATGGTCAAACTCTCACATCCATACATGACTACTGGAAAAACCATAGCTTAGACTAGGCGGACCTTTGTCACAAAGTAATGCTCCTGCTTTTTAATACGCCGTCTAGGTCAGTTACAGCTTTTCTTCCAGGAACAAGGCTGTCCATCCTCTGTCTACCACCTGGGCATCAGCTATGTGTCTGTGTATCTCTCTTTCTGTGTGTTTATCTGTCATCTATGAATCCATCATCTGTCTTGGGCTCATGGTTTGAACCCACTGGGTCTAAGGTGCTGTGTTGTGAGCGACAGCTGATTCACACTTGCTGGGGCCTTGGAAACTGTGTTTCCAGCCTCCCTGGCAGCTGGCTCCCTGGAAAGGGCTTTTGGTTGAGGGGAAGGGGAAGCCGTGCTGTCACCGTCAGGGCGGCTCTTGGGCAGGCGGTTCCAGCACCGGCTGTGCCCCCCAGGAGGCCTTCCTCTCTGCCCCTCAGCCCTGCGGCCCCCAGGGCCTCCTGTCCTCGCGGCCTCCAGCTCCTGCGTGACTGGCTCTGAATCACCTTATGCAGTTTCCTTTCTCTGACGGGACAGTAAGGTGGGTTTCTGGGGAAACAGTAGAAACAGTGTCAGACTTTATTTTTTGGGCTCCAAAATCACTGCAGATGGTGACTGCAGCCATGAAATTAAAAGACGCTTACTCCTTGGAAGAAAAGTTATGACCAACCTAGATAGTATATTCAAAAGCAGAGACATTACTTTGCCATCAAAGGTCCGTCTAGTCAAGGCTATGGTTTTTCCTGTGGTCATGTATGGATGTGAGAGTTGGACTGTGAAGAAGGCTGAGTGCCGAAGAAGTGATGCTTTTGAACTGTGGTGTTGGAGAAGACTCTTGAGAGTCCCTTGGACTGCAAGGAGAGCCAACCAGTCCATTCTGAAAGAGATCAACCCTGGGATTTCTTTGGAGAGAATGATGCTAAAGCTGAAGCTCCAGTACTTTGGCCACCTCATGCGAAGAGTTGACTCATTGGAAAAGACTCTGATGCTGGAAGGGATTGGGGGAAGGAGGAGAAGGGGACGGCCGAGGATGAGATGGCTGGATGGCATCACGGACTCGATGGACGTGAGTCTGAGTGAACTCCGGGAGTTGGTGAAGGACAGGGAGGCCTGGCGTGCTGCGATTCATGGGGTCACAAAGAGTCAGACATGACTGAGCAACTGAACTGAACTGAAGGGGGGAAATCTGTAGACCCACCTCCCTCACGAACATAGATGCAAAAAGTCTAAACAAAATTTTAGCAAATTGAATCCAGGAACAAATGAAGATCATGACTAATATTTTTGTCCTGGAATACAGGATAGGTTTGACGTTCATGAGTCAATATAATTCACAATATTACCAGACTAAAGAGGAAAACCTATAGAATCATCTCAATAGATGCAGAAAAGACAGGTAACGAATTTCAACATCCCTGCCTGATAAGATCTGTCAGCAAACTAAAACTAGAAGAGAACTTCCTCAGCCTGGGGAAGGGTGTCTACCAAAAGCCTGCAGCTGGCGTCACACTTGCAGCCTGAGCTCTCTTCTCTGGAAGTGGAAACAAGATCAAGATACGTGTTCGTACCACTTCTAATCAATACCGTGCTGGGGGTCATTGCCAGTGCAACCAGGAACAATGAGGAAAATAATTAGACTAGAAGGGAAGAAGCAAAACGGCCTTCATTCACAGGGAACACGATCTTCTACGTAGAGAACCTGGAATATAACAAAACAGCTACTGTAATTAGTGGGTGAGTTTACCAAGGCTGTTGGTACTACAAGATCAGTTACAAAAATCAATTTTATTTTTATATACTAGGAACAATCAGAGATAAACAGCATAAAAAACCTGAAATCCTCAGACACAAGTCTGACAAAGAAATGAAAGACCTGTACACCGGAAACTGTAAAACGTCGCTGAGAGAAGCCAAAGGGCTGGAGAAATGGAGAGACACGCCTCGTTCGTGGGACGGAGGACTCAGTATTGCTAAGACTTAATTCTTCCAATGCATCTTATTGGTCCAGATAGTCAATGCAATCCCAGTCAAAATACTATCAGGATTTTTCTTGGTGGAAATCAATAGATTCTAAAATTCAGATGGAAGTGCAGAGGACAGAAAGTAGCCAAACAAAACGAAAGAAAACAAATACCACAACTTTGGAAAAGAAAAACACAATTGGAACACGAACCTCAGGGGATGTTACAGTTATTACAAAGCTCCAGTGACCAGAGCAGTGTGGCATTAGCATAAAGACGGACAAATAGATCAGTGCAACAGAAGAGAGAGTCCAGAAATACACACACACACATATAAAGACCTAGCTTTTTACGGGAACAGCGCAAGCAGGCAAGGGCGGCCTTGTCCAGAAGGAGCTGGAACAGCTGGGTTAAGAAAGGAAAGGGAATTTCAGTTCATGCCTCACACTGTAGGAAAAAATAATCTCAACTCATCGTGTAAAACCTAAAGGCATAGGGCTTCCCTGGGGGTCCAGCAGTAAAGAATCCGCCTGCCTAGGCAAAGGACATGGGTTCGAGCCCTGGCTCTGGGAAGATCCCGTGTGCCTTGGGGCAACTAAGCCCACGCCGCAACTGCTGACCTCTCGCGCTAGGGCTCACGCTCTACAACTAGAGGAGCCCCGCCCGGAGGGGCCGCGGTGAAGAGCGGCTCCCGCCTGCTGCAACTAGAGAAAGCCCACCAAGAGCGCAGACCCAGCGCAGACAATGAAAAACGGAGAAAGCAAGCAGACCCCCTCGAAACCTGAAGGTGTGATGCTTCTAGAGGGGAACTCAGGAGGAAGCATTCCTGACCTGGGGCTGGGCAAAGCTTCCTTGCTACGTCACCTTAGTCCTGTCCGACTCTGTGCGACTCCGTGGCCTGCAGCTCCCCAGGCTCCTCCGTCCAAGGGACTCACCAGGCGAGAATCCGGGAGAGGGCTGCCCTGCCTGTACTCCATCATCCCAAGGTACCATCCACAGAAGAGTAAACGGATGCACTGGGCCGCATCAGAATGGAAAGCTCCCACTCTTCCAAAGACGCTGTTATGACACTGAGCAAAACGAGCCACGGAGGGGAAGAAAAATACTTGCGAAGGGTGACTCTCGTGCCGGATGGTGTCATGAGTAGATGAGCCAGACCTGGAGCTGAATAACAAAAATCCACCCAAGTAACCCAATCAATTGGCAAGAGATCTGAGCAGACACTTCCCCAGAGAAGACAGGTAGGTGCCAGGTAGCCTTTCTGGCACGGAAAGGTTCTCAGCTTCGGCAGTGATTAGGAATGCAGCTCCAACCAGGGTGAGGCCTCAGCACAAGTGTGGCTGGGGCGGGGCGTGTGGGGGAGTGGGGCTCGCCCGCCGCTGGGGGGACGTGATGCACGGCCCCTCTGGAGAACAGCCCGCGGTTGCTGAGACTTCGGAACAGTGTGGCCCAGACGCCCGACTCTCAGGAACGCAGGTCCGGCACAAGCTCCTGGTGGTGTGGCCTGTGATGCTGTCAAGCTGGGAGCAGCCCGAGGCCACCAGCAGCGGGAGAAACGGGCGCTTCTGTGTGTGCTCAGCAGCTCAGTCAGGTCCGACTCTTTGCCACCCTGCGGACGGGAGCCGGCCGGGCTCTTCTGCCCGTGGGGTTTTCCAGGAAAGAATACTGGAGCAGGGTGCCACTTCTTCCTCCAGGGTGCCCTCCCGGCCCGGGGATCGAATCTCTTGCCTCTCCTGCATTGGGAGGCAGATTCTTTACCACTCGCGTGACCTGAGATGCCCCGAACACAGTTTTATTTCCACAAAAGAAAGCCACTCAGTCATAAAAAAGAATGGACGGTGCACGCAAGTGACATTGTGTATGGGTCTCAAAATAATTATGCTGACTCTGCGAGGAGCCAGCAGCGATGATGGCAGCAGAGGAAGTAGCCAGAGGTCAGAACCCAGGAAATCAGGATGACCAGCCGTGGGGGCCTCCCTGGAGGCCCAGTGGTCAGGGTGCCGCGCTCCCACTGCAGGGCACGTGGGTGCCACCCCTGGTCCGGGACCTGAGACTCTGCACGCCGCATGGCGCGGCCAAAAGGTGGGAAACAGACAGAAGCCATTGGTGACCCCCCGAGAAACTGGCCGCCCGCGTCTGGAAGCCGGTCCTCCCACGTGAGCTCTCTCTTCCCCTCCACCGTGCGTGAGCAGTACGGATGGAATGCCTCCATTCCAACGAACGCAGGTAGCGGGGAAATTAGTTCAAAGTTTAGACACAAGTGCAGACGGGCTCTCAGAATGAAAAATGGCCGAAAGGTAGGGATATACCCAGAAAAGCAGCCGTTTCCATGATTCGGGAGAGGTGCTTCCCGAGGGTGCTTGCTTCCAGAATCTTTCCCACAGAGAGGTCTCTCTTTTGGGACAAAAGCTATCCTGAGTGAAAGAAATCGAACCAACAAATAGTACCAGTGTATGGGCTGTTTGCATAAGATTCCAGAAACACAAACTAACCCGAGGGGCCAGGAAGCAGACCGAGGGCAAGGGGTGTGAGACTTCCTGGGCGGCAGCTGCGCACACAGGCCCCGTTTCGATTCAGGTGGCGAAGGTTTCAGGTGCGTATTCTGCCCAAACTGGTCAGACCCACACTCAAACACATGCTGTTTATTGTATATCAGTTACACTTCCGTCAAACTGAAAACATATTTCAGATTAGCACTTAGACAAAACTCTAAGCTTTCCAGACCCGTGAATCGTGTTTTCCTTCTAGCAACAGAAAACCACGGCCATAAATTATGGCACAACAAAGAGGCGGCCAGGGCTGAGCGGCTGAGCGCAGCGCGGCCCACGGCACGGTGTCCTAGAATTATTTTAGCAGTTAGAGATTTAGGATTAACCATAAAAATATACTCAAGCCAAGACCATGGTGACGGTGGAAAGGACCGTTGGTCTCCGGGGTTTGGTGGGGAGGGTTGCAGAGGTGGAGAGGGGCTCCACACTGCACTGGGGCTGGAAAAGAGGGGGCTCTGTCCCGGGGCGCCACTCCAGGAGGGAAGGGGAAGAAACCCCTCCCTGGGGCCATGAGCGCGCAGGATTCGGCTTTTCTGCTACTCACCCTGGGCTTCCACAAAGAGCGACAGTCACCCTCCTGCGAAGAATGGCCACACCATTGCCAAGTGGTGGACCGCGTGGGCTGAGGGCCGAGGGGACCACTGCGAGCGGTCTCAGGCTGGGTGAGTGCAGGGGGCTCTTCACACTCTCGGATCCCTGGTTTCCTCGCGTCCAGAATGAAGCAATGTGAGCGCCCGCCTCTCAAGGTTGTGGAGGGCTCTAATGAGGTGGGCTGGCTGAGCTCCTGGCCACTGCCTGCCATGCCCTCGTGAGGTGGTAGCCCTGTGGGGCTGCTGCAGAAGGCACACCCCATCCCTCCTAGAGACTGTCCATCTATCCATCCATTCCCCCCGCAACCCAGCCATCCCCTCACCCAGCCACCCACCCAGCCACCCCCTCACCCATCCATCCACTCCCCCCACCCAGCCACCCATCCATCCATCCCCCCACCCATCCATCCACTCCCCCCACCCAGCCACCCATCCATCCATCCCCCCACCCATCCCCTCACTCATCCATCCACCCATCCACCCAGCCACCCACCCCCCAACCCAGCCACCCACCCATCCATCCATCCACCCACCCATCCATCCATCTACTCCCCCACCCAGAAATGAAGTTTGTAAGCGTCTACTGTGACGCTAGTCCGTGGAGGCGCCCACACAGCTGAGCCCTCAGGCGCTCAGGCTGAAGGCAGCCGTGGTCCCACAGTGCAGTCGGGGCGGTGAGGACGATGCCCAGGGTGAATGCTGGGTCTCACAGTGGGAAACGTGTGAACTGGTCTCTTGAACTGCAGAGGCCCTGTACCCCCAGGGAGGCCATGCCTGTGCCCACCTGCTCCCAGGAGCCCGGGTGAGGAGCCCAGCCCCCTGCCCCGGCCCTGCCCCACTCAAACCTGAACAAACACCTGTGTGTGAACCCGGCCACCCTTCCCATGGTGCAGGGCGGGGGCAGCAGGGGTGGAGAGGTGGTGCCCTCTCGTAAACCCTCGCAGGCTCACGCCTGTGCACCAGGCCTTTCGGATCCTGGGGGGTGTCACCAGGCCTCAGACTCCCCTTCCGACGTCTCGGGGAGCACTCAGGGAGGGGTGGGCACAGCTGACGCTTTGTCAGCCCCTCACCAAGTTTTCAGACACAACTGCCAGGGGCTCCGTCTGGGCCTGGCTGGGGCTGGGGTCTCCCTGGGGTGTTCAGAGGGCTTCCCTGGGTGCACCCTCCAACTGCCCATGGAGGCCGGGCCAGAGCCGAGGGCCTGGGGTGGGGTCTGAGCAGGGTCCACACATACGGAGCCCCTGGCCTCCCCCTCCCTTCCCCTCCCTCGCAGTCCCTCCCCTCCGCTCCCCCCTCCCCTCTCCCCTCCGCCCCCTTCCTGGTGAGCCAGGGTCTCTGGACCTGACTCATCCGTCTTGGGCTGCGTTTTGTGACGTCTCTGGGCCCCTCCCTCGGTCAGCGGTGACCTGTGCGGTCCTCGGGAACAGTGTCTTGTCAGGGTAAACACTGCTGGGTGTGGGGCCTGGCAGGAGGAGGGCCGTGCCTCCCTAGGCTGCTGGTGTGTCTGCGCCCTGCAGAGGTCCGCCCAGCGGGCAGGCACTCAGGCCCCCCGCAGCCCCGGCTGGGCAGAGCGCTGTCCTGGTGGCCTGGGGTGTCACAGCTTCATGAGACAGGGACACTGGGCAGTTTGCTCAGCCCTCTCCCAGCGAGGAGTGGGGGTCCCACTGGGGCTGGAGCGTCAGGGTCTGCAGGGCCTCGTCCCGCGTCCCTGAGTTAGTGTGATGGATAGGTGGACGTATCCAAGCACCCAGGGGTCCGCAGCCCTGCTCAGAGGCTGGAGCCCTCCCCATGCCCGACCCAGTCAGGGGGCTGACGCCACTGCTTGTGGGCCCGCCTGACAGCCTGCGACTGTGCCCAGAGGGGTGGGGGCCGGACACAGGGGCCTCGAGCAGCCTGTTGCCCACCCAGAGGGCCCACAGGGCTGACCTGCTCAGACGCAAGGGGGACCCCACCTCCTCAGTCCCAGGGGGCTCTTCCTTCTCAGACCAGAGGCTGTGCTGGGCACCCTGTGTCTGGCCAGGAATCCCTGACCCCACCAGGGCAGATGGAGCCTGGCAGGGAAAATGACTGCCCCTGGGGCCCACGGCGGGCCCGTCCTCAGGTTTTCCCAGGGCTCGGTGCCAGCCGTGCCAGCCCCATGGGGAAGTGGCATGGCCGGCCTGCTGGCCCTGCAGCTCTGGTTCCCTAATCCCTGGGCCTTCTGCTTCCAGCCTCGTGCTGTGCAGGTCCCTGGGGTCTGCAGGGAGGCATGTCCCCAGACCTGGGGTGGGCGGGATGAGGGGATTCACCCCCAGGAGGGCTGGGTCTGGGGACTGTGGCTCCCAGTCACCCTCTCAGACCCTGGGGTGCCCATCCCTTGATGTCCTGGCCCTGTGGGGGCCCCAGGAGCCATCACCTGTGCTGGGGGGGAGCTCGTGGCCCTGGGCGCGGCCAAGGGAGGATGGGCTGTCAGGAGAGGAAGGCCCGGGAGGGGCCTCTGTGGGGGTGCCGGGCTCAGGGACGCAGGGGGTCCCATGGCCCCCACGGGGCAGCCCCCTCATCCAGAGTAACTGCTGAGATGAGCCCCTCCCGCTCACCCTGAAACCGGGGACTGTGAGGCTGGAGCCTGCAGCTGCCCCCCATCCGAGTGGCCATCCACACTCGTGTGGGCCAGAGTCAAAAGCTGAATTCAGGACGGGTGGACTGCCCGGAGGGGAGGCCCGGCCTCGGTTTATCCAGCAGTAACGGGGGCTGCCCAGAGGCTGCTAAGGTTTGGGGCCGGTGCAGCTCAAGCGCCCCTTTCCAAGGCATTTCCAGACATGCTGGGCTCAGCTTGGAGGGTCTGGAATGAGCCTGAGGCCACAGCTCCTCTCCGGGGCAGGACCCTCTCCTGCAGGAGGCCTGGTCTGGGAGCACCTGTGGGCCGCCTCCCCCAACCCTGGTCCTCCCCACTGTCCTGGGAGGTGGCAGGGCCAGGACCTGGCCCCTGCCGGGACCTGGCCCCTTCCCCTCCGGGATGGCCACTCTTGGCCTGGGGCCAGGTGCCCTGTGTCCCAGAGGATGCTGGGCTCCCCAAGTTCCAATTACATGTAATTCCAGAGGCGGGCTGGGCTGGGGGAGAGGAAGGGATTAGCGAGTGGGCTGGAGCCGGGCCCTCACAGAGCTCGCAGGGTCCAGGAAGGAGCTGTGCTGAAGTGGGGGATCCCTGGGCCCCGAGTAGCCCACACCTGCCCTGCCTCGGGCAGCAAGGTTCAGGGAAGGCAGGGCCCTTGGTGGGGTGGCTGTGGCCCAGATGACCTCTGGCAGGTCCCCAGATGGGAGGGGGTGCCCGCCCTGCATACTAAGCTATCTGGGCCCCTGGGGAGGCCCCCACTGGACCTCGCTGTGCCAGGGGTGCTGGATGGGTGAGGTGGGGACGCGGGGAGCGCGCTGTCTGCTGGGACGAGCTTCCGGCAGGACCCCCAGCCCCAGGCTGGTTCGGCAGCAGGAGGGACGGAGGCCTGCCTTGGGTGTGTGCTGGAATCGGGTGGATGATGCCGCATCCCGGGCACAGCCAGCTCTAGGAGCAATAAAAGATAAGCCCCAGATAACCTGAGTCAATATTTCCCCAGCGGGCCCTCGGAGCCCCCACAGCTGTTTTCCTGATGACCTGGGGGGGCGCCCCACCCATCCCGCGCCCTCCTGCCCTCCCCGCCCTCTGGCGGCTCTGCGGGGCATATAAGGCCTGGCCCCTGCCCCGGGCGCTCTGCCCTGCCTTCCTTCTGGCCACCATGAGGCTGCTGCTAGCCCACCTGGCAGCCCTCTGCCTGGCTCTGACCTGGGCTGGGGGCACGAAGCTCCAGAGAGGTGAGATGGCTGCGGGTGGCCCGGAGCAGACGGTCCTGCCTGGAGGACAGGGGGTCTTCCTCGGCCCAGGCTTTGGGGTGGGCGACCCGGCCCAGCATTTGCGGCCCCACCCCTGCTGATTCTGGGTGCAGGGAGGGAAGGCGGAGTCCCTTTGAAGGTGATGGTCCGGCCAGCATGTCCAGGGGGCAGTCCCAGGTGGATACACTGGGCTGGGCAGCTGCCTGTGGCTCTGAGGGAGGCAGGGGCCCACCAGGAGGGGCCAGGCCCCCAGTCCTGGGTGTCAGGGGCCCTTGGAGGGTCGAGACTAAGAGTCCCCTCGGCAGAGCTGGCTGTTTGCGCCTCTGCTCAGGGGCGGCTTCAGCCAGAGAAGCCCGTGTGAGTGCAGGACGGGGGGCTCTCCATCCAGCAGGGCCACCGGGGACGGGGGTGGGGGGCCGGGGGTGAACCTGGGGGCCCCTCTGAGGGGTCTGGCACCGCCTCTCTGCTGCGTGCGGGCAGGCTGGAGCCGGGGGAGGGGGCGCTGGCTGGGGCATCAGTGGACAGAGTGTGGCAACCACCAGGGTAGGGGCCCGGGGTCAGGCCATGGCTGCAGCCCCTGCAGGGTACGAGTGTGAGGGCGTGGCAGCTGCAGACGCCCTTGCGGGGGCCCAAGACCACGAGGGTGGGTGACCAGGGGCCGGCAGAGGGCCCTGCAGGGTGACCTCCCTGGGGCCTGGCCGAGACCCCGATGGCTCTGAGCAGCTGGCAGGCGCCTCCGGAGCAGAGGGTCCTTGAGGGAGGTGGCCAGGCCACTCACGCCTCCCCCTGCGGCCCCCAGAAGGCAGAACCCGGAACCACGGCCACAGCGTGTGCAGCACCTGGGGCGATTTCCACTACAAGACCTTCGATGGCGACGTCTTCCGCTTCCCCGGGCTGTGCGACTACAACTTCGCCTCCGACTGCCGCGACGCCTACAAGGAGTTCGCCCTGCACCTGAGGCGCGGCCCCAGCAGCAGTGGGGGCCCGTCCCAGGTCGAGCACATCCTGCTGACCGTCAAGGACGACACCATCTACCTCACCCGCCAGCTCACTGTGCTGAACGGGGCCATGTGAGTGGCCGGGCCCGCCCCCTCCTGCGCCCTGGTGACGGGGCTGCTGCCCCTGCCCCCGAGCCCACCAGCTCCCCTGGACCGCATCTATTCTGGCCAACGGCTCAGAAGCAGAGTGTTGGGTCTGAGCCCGGGTCACCGATTCATTCAGCAAACACTGATGAGGCCCTGGCAGGAACTCCCAGGGGTGCGGGGCTGGGGAGGGGGCTCGAGGGATTTATTTATCCCGTGCGTCTCCGCCAGCCCCTCTGCTGGGAGCCCACCAGGCTCTGGGCTCGGCCGTCCTGGCGGCCTGGAGGGCTAGGGTTACGCGGGGCCGCAGGAGGCCGTTCCTCCCCTACGTTGTCCAGCATTGTCTGGGGAACAATGGGGCTCTGAGTGCACTCCCGCCCAGCGGGTCTACACCTGCAGGCTTTGCCCTTTCCCTGCTGCTCCGGGTTTAGTTTCCCTCAGCCTGGGCTCAGCGTCAGGGTGGGCACAGGGCCCCGGAGGTGGTGTGGGGTGGGCACAGGGCCTGCCCTGGGAGGCTGGGTGAGGCTTTCCCAGTTGGCCCGCCCTCCTCCTAGGGCTCCTGGGGATTCCTACCCGGATTGGAGCCTGAGGTGGGGGTGTGGAGAGGGCCCTGGGCAGGTGCATGTGGCCCCACCTGGCCAGGCAGATGGGCAGGGGCTCAGCCACTGCGCGAACGTCCCCAGAGGGTGGCCACCTCACCCACACCCACAGCCTCGGCCCCTCTGCTGGGGGGAGCTGTGCGGGCCAGCGTGACCCCCGTGCCCACCCCCAGGGTCAGCACGCCCCACTACAGCCCGGGGCTGCTCATCCAGAAGACTGACGCCTACACCAAGGTCTACTCCCGCGCTGGACTCGCACTCATGTGGAATCGGGAGGATTCAGTCATGGTGCGTGGCGGGGGAGGGCCGGGGGTGGCTGGGGGCCGCCAGAACCGTCCCTGGGTCTCCCACCGCAGCTGACCAGGCTCTGAGCCCCACTTGGCTGCAGCCGGGGGCGACCCCGCGGCCTGCTCACCTGCCCCCTCCCCCGGCAGCTCGAGCTGGACAGTAAGTTCCGGAACCACACGTGCGGCCTCTGCGGGGACTACAACGGCCTGCAAACCTACTCGGAGTTCCTCTCCGAGGGTGAGCGCCTCCTCGGGGGCTTCAGCGGGCGGTGCGGGCAGCCCCCGGCGCCCTCCAGCCCTGCTGAAGGCCTTGACCCCCCCAGGTGTCCCCTTCAGTCCCGTGGAGTTTGGGAACATGCAGAAGGTGAACAAGCCTGAGGTGGTGTGCGAGGACCCCGAGGACACGGTGGTCCCCGAGTCCTGCTCCGAGCACGTGAGTCCCGGCCGCGGTGGTGGGGGGTGTGTGGGGGGGCGGGGAGAGCAGGGGGCGTGAGCGGCCCCGCCCATGCCCGCCTCCTGCACCGCCCCCACAGCGCGCCGAGTGCGAGCAGCTGCTGACGGCCGCAGCCTTCGAGAGCTGCCAGGGCCTGGTGCCCGTGGAGCTGTACGTGCAGGCCTGCGCGCAGGACCGCTGCCGCTGCCCGCAGAACGCCTCCTGCGTCTGCAGCACCATCGCCGAGTTCTCCCGCCAGTGCTCCCACGCCGGCGGGCGCCCGGAGAACTGGAGGACCGACGCGTTCTGCCGTAAGCAGCGTGCGGGGACAGCGGCGGGAGGACGCGGGGGGCCCTAGGGGGGTGACCCTGGGGAGCGTGCTGGCCTTTGTGGGTGCCGGGCAGGGCGGCCTGGCGTGTCTAGGGCTGGGGGGCCACGTATGTGCACCAGACCCTTCACGCTGTCCGCTGCGCCCGCCCCTCGGCTCAGGGGTCTGCCTTTGCCTGTCCAGCTAAGAGCTGCCCTGGGAACATGGTCTACCTGGAGAGCGGCTCGCCCTGCATGGACACCTGCTCACACCTGGAGGTCAGCAACCTGTGTGAAGAGCACCGCATGGACGGTTGCTTCTGCCCAGAAGGTGAGGGTGAGGGCGGGGGTGGGGGGCGGGATGGGGACAAGCAGGAGAAAGAGCACAAGCGCTGAGACCCTCCTCCCAAACACGCGTGCACACGCACACACACACATGCACACACACGCGCGCACACACACGTGCACACACACAGTGTCAGCTTCCTGCTCCTCACCCCTGGACAGTCCTCCAGCCTGGCCCGTGGCCCTGAGTCTGGAGGCAGGTCCCTCAGACACAGTGTGGGTCCACAGCGCCCCCAAAGAGGGGTCTGTGGGCGGGAGGCCAGGTGTGCCTGTGGCCCTGGGAGCAGCGGGATCGGGGCGGCTGAGAGGGACGTGTCCTGCTGTCGCAGGCACTGTGTTTGATGACATCGCGGGCGGCGGCTGCATCCCCGTGAGCCAGTGTGGCTGCAAGCTGCACGGACACCTGTACACGCCTGGCCAGGAGGTCACCAACGCCTGCGAGCAGTGGTGGGTGCCAGGGCGGGGGGTCCTGGCAGGCGAGGGGTCCCGGCGGGAGGGGGTCCTGGCAGGCTGTGGATCCCGATGGGCTGGGGGGTCTAGGTGGGCTGGGGGGTCCCGGCGGGCGGGGGGGGTCTAGGCCGGCTGGGGGGTCCCGGCGGGCTGTGGATCCCGATGGGCTGGGGGGTCCCGGCGGGCGGGGGGTGGAAGTCGAGCCTGACCCTGGTCCCTCTGCCTCACAGTGTCTGCAACGCTGGCCGCTGGGCGTGCCAGGACCTGCAGTGTCCGGGGACCTGCAGCCTGGAGGGCGGTGCGCACATCTCCACCTTCGACGGGAGGAAGTACACCTTCCACGGGGACTGCTACTACGTGCTGACCAAGGTGGGCTGGCACCCGGGGGTGTGTGGGCACTGGACCCCTGCCCCACCCGCCGTGTGACTACAATGCCCTCTCCCTCCACCCCACAGACCCTGAACGACTCCTACGCCCTCCTGGGCGAGCTGGCCCCCTGCGGCTTCACGGACAAGCAGACCTGCCTGAAGACGGTGGCGCTGCTGGCCGACGGCAAGAAGAACGTGGGTGTCCCTGCCTCCCACCCTCCAGCTCCCCCGGGGCCCACGGCCCTTCTCAGCCCCTGTGTCCCCTTGGCCTTGCCTGCAGGTGGTGGCCTTCAAGTCGGATGGCAGCGTCCTGCTGAATGAGCAGAAGGTGAACCTGCCCCATGTGACGGGTGAGTCCTGCTCCGGGCACCCCAACTTTGGCGGGGAAGATGGGGAAGGGGGGAGGAGATGGGGGATGGGCAGACCCCCCTCACGCCCCCCTCACTGCCCCTCACGCCCCCCCATCCCCCTCACGACCCCCCTCATGCTCCCCCTTGCAGCGAGCTTCTCCATATTTCAACCCTCCTCCTACCACCTCGTCGTGACCACCAGCTTCGGCCTCAAGCTGCAGATCCAGCTGCTGCCGGTCATGCAGCTCTTCCTGACGCTGGACCAGGCTGCCCAGGGCCTTGTGCAGGGTGAGCGGCCCCACCCGGCTCCCCCTCGCGGCCGCCCTCGGGCCTCTGCAGCCCGCGCCCTTCCCAACCCTGTCTCGGCCCCTCAGGCCTCTGCGGGAACTTCAATGGCCTCGAAGGGGACGACTTCAGGACGGCCGGGGGGCTGGTGGAGGCCACGGGCGCCGGCTTCGCCAACACCTGGAAGGCCCAGTCGAGCTGCAGCGACAAACTGGACTGGCTGGACGACCCCTGCGCCCTCAACATCGAGAGCGGTGAGGCTTGGCGGCAGGGCCCTGGCCCCGGGCAGATGGGGATCCTGGGGGGGCGTGGTGGGTGGGTGAGGAGTGGCCGGCCGGCTGCCGGCTGCCTTCTTCCTTGCGGCCGGCTTACGGTGGCCCGCGGGGGCAGCCGGCCGAAGGACCCAGCGGAGGGTCTGCTAATCGGTGGGTGCTGGCCTCGACCGGATGCCCTCACACCCACCGGCCACCCGCCATGTCCGGGGAGCTGGCGAGAGGGGAGGGGCACCTTGCTTACCTGCCCTGAAGGGAGGGGCAGTGTCTGCTCCAGCCTGGGTGATGGGGAAGCGGGGCTGTCCCACTGAGGGGCTGAACCCTCCACAGCCAACTACGCCGAGCACTGGTGCTCCCTGCTGAAGAAGACCAAGAGCCCGTTCGCGAGGTGCCACTCCACTGTGGACCCAGCCGAGTATTACAAGGTGGGTGGGGCACGCAGCGGCCCCCGCCCCTGGCTAAGCCCCACCCCTCCTGTGGGAAACTGCTGAGTGTGTGGGCAGAAGCATATGTATATCACTGCGTGTGTGAGTGTGCACATGCGATGAAGGGTGTGTGTGTGCACGCATGTGTGTGCCATGTGTCTGACTGCTGTGCACGAGTGTACGTGCTGTGTGTGAGTGCTTGTGCACGTGTGTACATACTGCATGTCCGAGTGCTTGTGCACACATGTACATGCATGTCTGAGAGCTTGTGCATGTGTACCTGCTGCATGTGAGTGCTGTGCACGAGTGTACGTGCTGCGTGTCTGAGCACTTGTGCACGAGTGCACGTGCTGCGTGTCTGAGCACTTGTGCACGAGTGCACGTGCTGCGTGTCTGAGCACTTGTGCACGAGTGCACGTGCTGCGTGTCTGAGCACTTGTGCACGAGTGCACGTGCTGCGTGTCTGAGCACTTGTGCACGAGTGCACGTGCTGCGTGTCTGAGCACTTGTGCACGAGTGCACGTGCTGCGTGTCTGAGCACTTGTGCACGAGTGCACGTGCTGCGTGTCTGAGCACTTGTGCACGAGTGCACGTGCTGCGTGTCTGAGCACTTGTGCACGAGTGCACGTGCTGCGTGTCTGAGCACTTGTGCACGAGTGTATGTGCTGTGAGTGCCATGCACGAGTGTACGTGCTGCACGTGAGTCCTGTGTATGAGTGTTAGGGCTGTGTGTCCGAGCTCATGTGCACGAGTGTACATGCTGCGTGTCTGAGTGCTCGCACAGGCAAGATGCTCCCCAGCCGGCTCCCACCTCACAGCCCATTTGCCCCCAGAGGTGCAAGTATGACACGTGCAACTGCCAGAACACGGAGGACTGCATGTGCGCGGCTCTGTCCTCATACGCCCGCGCCTGTGCCGCCAAGGGCGTCATGCTGTGGGGCTGGCGGGAGCATGTCTGCAGTGAGTATCGGGCTCCGGCCGGCCTTCCGGTCGCTGGCGTCCCGCCCTGGCAGTTGAGGGGGGAGGGGTGGGAGGTGACATCGCAGGGGCCAGTGGCAAACCAGCCTGGGCCTCTCTGCTTGCACAGAGGAGCTTGGAATCCCTCAGCCCAGAAGGCGGGGCACGAGGCCCGTGTGTGGCCAGGATGGGCCCTGGGTGACCGCTCTGCTGGCGGCCTCACGTGGGCCCCTCCCCTCTGCAGACAAGGACCTGGACTCCTGCCCCAAGTCGCAGGTCTTCCTGTACAACCTGACTGCCTGCCAGCAGACCTGCCGCTCGCTGTCCGAGTCCGACACCCACTGCCTGCAGGGCTTCGCGCCCGTGGATGGCTGCGGCTGCCCTGACCACATGTATCTGGACGAGAAGGGCCGCTGCGTGCCCCTGGCCAAGTGCTCCTGCTACCACCGCGGCCTCTACCTGGAGGCGGGGGATGTGGTCCTGAGGCAGGAGGAGCGATGGTGGGTGTCCTGGGGTGGGGGAGGGTGCGCCCCGTCGGCTCTGGGGGCCCACTCCCTGCCCGCCCACCCCACGGAGCCGCTGGGCCCGGCTCACTCCACCGCTCCCTCTCAGCGTCTGCCGGAACGGGAGGCTGAGCTGCATACAGGTCAAGCTGATCGGCCAGGGTAAGTGGCTGCTGCCTCATGCGCGGCCTCCCACTCCCCACGCTGCTCCCTGGCCCGCCCGAGCCCCCACCCAGCTTCAGCTGAGCTCAGCGGCCCCTTCCGTCCTGCAGCCTGCGAGGCCCCGAAGATCAGTGTCGACTGCAGCAATGTGACAGCGCTGTCCACCCGGAGCCCCAGGCCCATCAGCTGCCAGACGCTGGCCGCCGGCTACGTGCGTTCTGGGGGCACCGCTGAGGCGGGGGGCTCAGGGGGCTCCCGTGCGGCCCCGAGGCTCCAGATCCTGGGCCCTCGGACGCTCGGGCTTTGCTGCCCCCTCATCCCTTGATCCCTTGAAGGAGTAGCTGCCCGCCGGCCCCCGTAGGGACCGTGTAGGGGCCCCAGGTCTCACTTGTCTCCCAGCCTCGCAGGGAGCCTGAGGGTGGGGCTCTGGAGGCTGGACCAGGGAGCGGGGTCGAGGACTGGAGGGTGGGGTGGGGGACACGAGTGGGTGTCTGCAGCGTCAGAAGAGGGGCTGGCCATCCTGGGCCTGGCATCTGGTCCTTGAACCCCACTCTCCAACCGCCCCCCAGTACCAGACAGAGTGCATCAGTGGCTGCGTGTGCCCTGAGGGGCTGATTGACGACGGCCGGGGCGGCTGCGTGGTGGAGGAGGCGTGCCCGTGTGTGCACAACAGCGACCTGTACCTGCCCGGGGACAAGATCAGGGTCGACTGCAACACCTGGTGAGAGCCCGGGCCCCGCCTCTGATGCCCGAGCGCTCCGGCGGGAGCCTGCTCTGGGGCACGGGCCTCCTCCGTGGGGCCGACTTGGGTCTGCAGGGCCCTGGTCCCCACAGGGGCTGCGGTAGGAGGGCTTGGAGGTATGAGCTGCTGGGGGCTTTCTGCAGGGCGCCGGGCTGCTCTCTGAGCAGGGCTGGGGAACCCGGGCCCCTGCAGCCCCTGCAGCCCCCCCTCCCTCTCTCCAGCACCTGCCAGAAAGGGCGCTGGGCGTGCACCCAGTCTGTGTGCCACGGCACCTGTACCATCTACGGGAATGGCCACTACATCACCTTCGATGGGAAGTACTATGACTTCGACGGGCACTGCTCCTATGTGGCCGTTCAGGTGAGGCCGAGGGCACGGGCAGTGCCTGCCTCTGCTCTGTGGCCCCTGCGCCGCTGGCCCTGGGTTGTCCCAGCCCAGTGAGGAGGCTCGGAGCGGACGGGGTCTGGGGTCGGAGGGGAGCCCTTCCTCGGTCCTCCCATTCCATGACCCTCCCGCGGGTGTCAGGGGTGTGGCATGCACAGGGCCGTGTGTGGGGGATGGTCAAGCCGCCTCTCAGCAGAGGAGGGGCTGAGGTGCGGCCCAGCTGGGGTGGTGTGCCCCTCACCCCATGGCTGGGTCGGCCTGGCTCACGTGCCCCTGGGCCCCCAGGACTACTGTGGCCAGAACACCTCCCTGGGTTCCTTCAGTATCATCACCGAGAATGTGCCCTGCGGTACCACGGGGGTCACCTGCTCCAAGGCCATCAAGATCTTCATTGGGGTGAGTGCTGCCCACCCCCCAGGGGGTGCATGGTCCCTGGGGGACCCTTGGACCAGGCCAGTGACAGGCTTCTCCCCTGGGCACAGAGGACGGTGCTGAAGCTGGAGGACAGACACTGCACGGTGATCCAGCGTGACGTGGGCCACGACGTGGCCTACACCACACGGGATGTGGGCCAGTACCTGGTGGTGGAGGCCAGCATCGGGGTCATCGTCATCTGGGACAGGAAGACCACCATCTTCATCAAGCTCGACCCCTCATATGAGGTGCGCAGCACCCTGCCCACCCGGGCCTCCCAGGCACGACCGGGGCCAGCCCCCTGCCTCCTGTGAGGCCCCCTGGCAAAGCCCCCTGTCCGGCTTGTCTCTGCAGGGCGCGGTGTGTGGCCTGTGCGGGAACTTCGACCAGCGGTCCAAAAACGACTTCACCACGCGGGACAGCATGGTGGTGGACAGCGAGCTGGACTTCGGGAACAGCTGGAAGGAGGCCTCCACCTGTCCGGACGTGAGGACCACCCCGGACCCTTGCACCGCGAACCTGCACCGCCGCTCCTGGTCGGAGAAGCAGTGCAGCATCATCAAAAGCCGGGTTTTCGGGCTCTGCCACAGCAAGGTGGGTGGGGTGTGGGCGTGGGCGGGGCCACCGCAAGGTGGGCGGGGCGTGCCGGCCTGTGGGCGGGGCCGCGGGCCAGGCGCTCTCCCTGCAGAGTCACGCCGCAGCTCCATCCTGTGTGTCCTTTGGACACATAACTAGAGGTCCAGTCTTTTCTCTGAGAGACGTGGCTGGACCCCCAGGCTCTCCCATACCTTCCAGGAAGGGAGACGGCGCAGCCCGCCCAGACAGCCGTCTGCTCCCGGCAGTGGGCGGGAGCAGTGGTCGGTGGGGGGTGGGTGTGGTGGGCACCGTCGCGGGACCCCCCCTGGCAGTCCCCTGGGGGCTGGTGCTGGGTCACCTGTCCCTGTCCCGGCTTGGGGTCCTGAGCTTCTCGGGCCACGGGGGAGGGCCTGGCCCTGGGAGGGCAGCGTGGACCGCGGCACATGGAGGCCCCTCCCCAGGTGGACCCCATGCCCTTCTACGAAGCCTGCGTCCAAGACTCCTGCTCCTGCGACACCGGCGGGGACTGCGAGTGCTTCTGCTCCGCCGTGGCCTCTTATGCCCAGGAGTGCACCAAGGAGGGCGCCTGCGTGTTCTGGAGGACCCCCGACCTGTGCCGTGAGCGCCCGCCTGCCCTGGCCCCCAGGCCCCCGCGGGGCGGGGTGGGAGCTGCTGAGCGGTGGGCGGGGCTGCTGCTCGGGGAGGGGCGTGTCCGTGGCCCCCTCCCCGCCTCCGCCCTCCCCAAGTCTGACCGCACCCCTACCCCCAGCCATATTCTGCGACTACTACAACCCCCCGGGCGAGTGTGAGTGGCACTACGAACCTTGCGGGAATCGCAGCTTCGAGACCTGTCGGACCGTCAACGGCATCCACTCCAACATCTCCGTGTCCTACCTGGAGGGTGAGGGGCCTCGTGGGCTGTTGCCGAGTGCCAGGGGGCCAGGCTCGCCCTGCTGCAGTTTGTGCATCAGACAGTCCGCTGGGAGTCTGAGCTGAGACCCCCTCTCCAGGGGAGGGACAGAGAGGGGTCAGGTTAGCACCCCACGGAGTGAGGGGGCCTCTGAGTCAGGAGCGCAGGTGCCGTGGGAAAAGAGCAGGTCAGGATGAGGCGGGGGCTGAGGAGGCCTCTGAGCTGGGAAAAGCTGGGGACTAGAAAGACCATCTGGGGAGGTGCAGGGGCCGTGCCCCCCAGGAGGCTGGGCGGGGCCTGGCTGTCCCTTTGGCCGGGCGGCAGCACCAGGGTGTTAGCAGGGGGATGGTCCAGGCCCCCCTTCCCAGAGGGCGTCCTGGAGAAGAGGACCTGTGGGGCGGGGAGGGTGGATGCGGTGGGCATGGATCCTCCGTGCCCGTTCAAGTCCAGTGCCCTGTGCCCACCAGGCTGCTACCCCCGGTGCCCTAAGCACAGCCCCATCTACGATGAGGAGCTGAAGGCGTGCGTCACGAGGGACAAATGCGGCTGCTACATCGGCAACACTCACTATGTGCCGGGAACACCCGTGCCCACAGGGCAGACCTGCCACTCTTGGTACCTGAGCTCGCGTCACAGGGGCCCGGGGAGGTCGGCGCGCACACACAGACATGCACGCGCATTCACACGCACGCACCCGGCGGGAGGGGAGGGCTGGCCCGTGCTGCCTCTGCACCTCGCCTCGTCCCTGCCCTGCCCTCACCGGGAGCCCAGGCGGGGTCCTGAGCCGGCCTCTGGGGCAGCGTCGCCCTGAGGCTTCGGGCCTGTCGTGGGGTGTGGGGGGCGGGTGAGAGGGCACAGGCCGGCGGCTTCTCGGGCCTGCAGCCTCGCGCTTGCTTTTCAGCGTATGTACCGACTCCTCAGAAGTGGTCTGCCGGGTTGATGAAGGTAAGCTGCCCACCCTGGATGCTCCTCCCGGGCTCACCTAGCTTCCGTCCCCTGCCCCCCTGAAGGTCCGCGTGGCTGCCCTGAGCCCCTGCCGGCTCGGAGGTGCCTCTGGTTTGCAGCAGCCCCTAGGGCTCACCCGGCGCATCTGTGTCTCCTGATGAGGAGTGAAGCCCCTTCTGTGACGCAGCTTCTGCATTCTGATGGGCACCGCTGAGGGTCCTGGGCGCGGGGTCCTGGCGGGTGCTGGCTGGCTGTTGGCTGGGGGTGGGGGACCTGTCTCCCTTTGTGTGGACGGGCTGAGGGGGCCTTGGGAATCTCTGTCTTGTTCCTGATGTATTGATACTGGCCTCCCACAGGGAAGATCGTCAGCATCATACAGAACGGCTCTTTCTGCTACTGGGAGTTCTGCGGCCCCAACGGGACGGTGGAGAAACACTTCAACGTCTGTGTGTCCACCTCAGCACCCTCAACCCCTGCCACGACCACGCCCACCACCACCACCCCTGCCACCACCACCCCCACCAGCACCACTCCGACCCCCAGCACGGGTAAGGCCCTCTCCCCTGCCGGGGGCCTGCCTTCCTCTGAGCCCGGCAGGGACGGCCCTTCTAGGCAGGCGGGAAGTGATGACCTGCCTCTCAGCTCGGGGCGTGTCCCCCGTCCCCTCCCACATCTTAACCACAGCCCCAAGCCCAGAGCAGGGTGACAGCCACGCGGACGTGGGGCCGCTTCCCCAGACCTGCAGGAGCCAGGGCTAGAGGCGGCCGCCGGTGCCCTGGGTCCCTCAGCTGGAATCATAGCTAGTGCTGAGAAAGCTGCAGGTGTATAACAGCTGCCGGGAAGAGAAACGTGAAAATTAAGAGACTTAACAAACCTCAAACCTGTGCAATGACATTCTCTTCCCCCCACGTTTTACCGCAGCACCACCTTCCTCTTCACCCACTACAGGTAAGTCACGTTAGCAGCTGGCCCCGTGATGCAGAGTGAGGAGCAGCAGAAAGCGCGCCTCCCTCGAGACCCCGATGCGGGCTGGGCTGGGAGGCCGGACCACCGACTCAGGGACTGGGGGTGGTCTATTTCGGTGACCTGATCCCTGATTTGCTGAGCCCAGGGACTCAGGCAGGGAACTTAACCAGCTCTGGGTGAAAACACTGGTCAAGAGTCCAGCCTGAGCCCTGCCAGCGGGCTTCTGGGCTGAGCTGGGTGGCCTTTCCTCGTTCATTTGTTTGGCTTATGGATTTGAAGGTAGCTGAGGAAGGGGCACTAGGCTGGTGCCTCGGGCCTGGGTCTGCCGGTGGCGGGGCGTGGGGGACTCGGGTTTTTAGCTGCAGAAAGAGGGGAGAAGTAGAGGGT
Organism: Budorcas taxicolor; assembly: GCF_023091745.1. Classification (NCBI taxonomy): domain Eukaryota; kingdom Metazoa; phylum Chordata; class Mammalia; order Artiodactyla; family Bovidae; genus Budorcas; species Budorcas taxicolor. Next base: position 51,039,323 of record NC_068934.1, on the reverse strand, counting down.
GGAAGTTTAGGCTCAGCCTGAAGTCTCTGAGCCTGCCCCGGGCCCTTTGGTGGTGATGGGGACCGCTGGTCACGAGGGTCTCTGGGTTCTCTGAGCCTGTTGACCTCCCGAAAGGCGCGCCCCCACCTGACTGGCCAATGCCGGTCTTGCTTTTCTAGTTTCCTGCTGCTTCTGGTCCGACTGGATCAACAACGACCATCCCAGTGACAATAGTGACGGCGGGGACCGAGAGACGTTCGACGGCGTCTGCGGGGCCCCCCAGAACATCGAGTGCAGGGCGGCCACGGAGCCCTTCCTCAGCTGGGAGACGCTGGGCCAGAAGGCTCAATGCAATGTCTCTGTTGGGTTCATCTGCAAGAACGAAGACCAGTTTGGAAACGAACTTTTTGGGCTCTGTTACGACTACGAGATACGGGTCTACTGCTGCCAGAAGAGGGACGAGTGTCCTACCTCGAGCCCAACCACCACCCCGCCGACCACCACCCCGACCACCACCCCGACCACCACCCCGCCGACCACCACCCCGACCACCACCCCAACCACCACCCCAACCACCACCCCAACCACCACCCCGACTACCACCCCGCCGACCACCACCCCGACCACCACTCCAACCACTACCCCAACCACCACCCCACCGACCACCACTCCAACCACTATACCAACTCCCACCCCACAAACCACCACCCCACTGACCACTACTCCACTGACCACCACCCTGCCAACCACCCCGCCGACCACCACCCCAACCACCACCCCGACTACCACCCCGCCGACCACCACCCCGACCACCACTCCAACCACTACCCCAACCACCACCCCACCGACCACCACTCCAACCACTATACCAACTCCCACCCCACAAACCACCACCCCACTGACCACTACTCCACTGACCACCACCCTGCCAACCACCCCGCCGACCACCACCCCAACCACCACCCCAACCACCACCCCGCCGACCACCACCCCGACTACCACCCCGCCGACCACCACCCCGACCACCACCCCGCCGACCACCACCCCGACCACTACCCCAACCACCACCCCACTGACCACCACTCCAACCACTATACCAACTCCCACCCCACAAACCACCACCCCACTGACCACCACCCCGCCGACCACCACCCCACTGACCACCACTCCAACCACTATACCAACTCCCACCCCACAAACCACCACCCCACTGACCACTACTCCACTGACCACCACCCCACCAACCACCACCCCGCTGACCACCACCCCACCAACCACCACCCCAACCACTATACCAACTCCCACCCCACAAACCACCACCCCACTGACCACTACTCCACCGACCACCACCCCGCTGACCACCACCCCAACCGCTACCCCAACCACCACCCCACAAACCACCCCGCTGACCACCACCCCACAAACTACCACCCCGCCAACCACCACCCCGACCACCACCCCAACCACTACACCAACCTCCACCCCACAAACCACCCCGCTGACCACCACCCCACCGACCACTACTCCACCGACCACTACTCCACCGACCACCACCCCGCTGACCACCACCCCAACCGCTACCCCAACCACCACCCCACAAACCACCCCGCTGACCACCACCCCGCCGACCACCACCCCGCCGACCACTATACCAACCTCCACCCCAACCACTACCCCAACCACCACCCCACCGACCACCACTCCAACCACTATACCAACCTCCACCCCACAAACCACCACCCCACTGACCACTACTCCACCGACCACCACCCCGCTGACCACCACCCCAACCGCTACCCCAACCACCACCCCACCGACCACCACCCCACTGACCACCACTCCAACCACTATACCAACCCCCACCCCACAAACCACCCCGCTGACCACCACCCCGACCACCACCCTGCCGACCACCACCCCGCCGACCACCACCCCGACCACCACCCTGCCGACCACCACACCGCCGACCACCACCCCGCCGACCACTATACCAACCTCCACCCCACCAACCACTACTCCACCGACCAGCACCCCACAAACCACCACCCCGCTGACCACTACTCCACTGACCACCACCCCGCTGACCACCACCCCAACCGCTACCCCAACCACCACCCCACAAACCACCCCGCTGACCACCACCCCACCAACCACCACCCCACTGACCACTACTCCACCGACCACCACCCCACCGACCACCACTTCAACCACTATACCAACTCCCACCCCACAAACCACCACCCCACTGACCACTACTCCACTGACCACCACCCCGCTGACCACCACCCCAATCGCTACCCCAACCACCACCCCACAAACCACCCCACTGACCACCACCACACCGACCACCACCCTGCCGACCACCACCCCGACCACCACCCCAACCACTACACCAACCTCCACACCACAAACCACCCCGCTGACCACCACCCCACCGACCACCACGCCACCGACCACTACTCCACCGACCACCACCCCAACGACCACCACCCCACTGACCACCACCTCACAAACCACCACCCCAACCACTACCCCACCAACCACCACCCCAACCACTACCCCAACCACCACCCTACAAACCGCTACCCCAACCAGCACCCCACAAACCCCCACCCCGCCGACCACCTCACCAACCACTGCCCCAACTTCAACCACCACAGCCACCACGGGGTCACCAACCTCTCCGTGTCTGCCGGACTGCTGGTGGACTGGCTGGCTGGATTCTGGGAAACCAGATTACAGCAAAACAGGCGGGGACATTGAATCCCTTGAGAACATCTGTGAGGGGGGCTGGGTAGCCAACATCTCCTGCAGAGCCGCTGTGTTCCCCAACACTCCCCTCCAAGAGCTTGGACAAACTGTGGTGTGTGACACCTCTGTTGGGCTTGTGTGCAAAAACCAGGACCAGAAGCCGGGCGGAGCCACCCACATTCCTGCCTGTATCAACTATGAGATCGACGTCTACTGCTGTTTTGTTCCACGTAACTGTGTCTCCACACCTTCGACCACCACTATGAAGACCCCAGGCCCATCGTCTACCACACTTTCATCGGAGACTACAAGTCCTACCGCTACAGAGACCCCAGCTACAACACTCTCCACGGCTTCAACTGGGACTCCAATGCCAACCTCTAGCACCACCTCAAGGGAGACAACAACCACCACACCCACAACCACAGGGACCACAAGCCCGCCATCTACCACCACTACAACAGAGACTGCAACCCCAACACCCACCACCAGTCACCCTCCAACCCCATCGACCACCACCACAACCACCACCGTCTTTCCAAGCACCCCCAGCACATTGCCACCCACAGTGACAACCCCCAGTATAACAGCCACGCCTACCTGGGAAACCACTACCACCCCAGCCACAACCACGTCTACCACAGAAGGGACCACCATGGTGCCATCAACCTCTCCGTGTCTGCCAGACTGCAGGTGGACCGGCTGGCTCGATTCTGGCAAACCGAACGATACCGAAGCAGGTGAAGACGTTGAATCCCTTGAGAACATCTGCAAGAGGGGCTGGGTAGCCAACATCTCCTGCAGAGCCGCCGTGTTCCCCGACACTCCCCTCCAAGAGCTTGGACAAACTGTGGTGTGTGACACCTCTGTTGGGCTTGTGTGCAAAAACCAGGACCAGAAGCCGGGCGGAGCCACCCCGACGTCTGCCTGCCTCAACTACGAAATCGACGTCTACTGCTGTTTTGTTCCACGTAACTGTGTCTCCACACCTTCGACCACCACTATGAAGACCCCAGGCCCATCGTCTACCACACTTTCATCGGAGACTACAAGTCCTACCGCTACAGAGACCCCAGCTACAACACTCTCCACAGCTTCAACTGGGACTCCAATGCCAACCTCTAGCACCACCTCAAGGGAGACAACAACCACCACACCCACAACCACAGGGACCACAAGCCCGACATCTACCACCACTACGACAGAGACTCCAACCCCAACACCCACCGCCACAGGGACCACCGCCCCCACCACCACCACAGAGACCACCGCCCCCACCACAACCACAACCACAGGGACCCCAACCCCAACACCCACCACCACTCCAACAGAGACTCCAACCCCTACACCCACAACCACAGAGACCACCGCCCCCACCACCACCACAGAGACGACTGCCCCCACCACAACCACAACCACAGGGACCCCAACACCAACACCCACCACCACTACAACAGAGACTCCAACCCCAACACCCATCACAGAGACCACCACCCCCACCACAACCACAGAGACCACTGCCCCCACCACCACCACTGGGACCACCGCCCCCACCACCACCACAGGGACCACCACCCCCACCACAACCACAACCACAGGGACACCAACCCCAACACCCACAACCACAGGGACCACCGCCCTCACGACCACCACAGAGACCACTGCCCCCACCACAACCACAACCACAGGGACCACCACCCCCACCACAGCCATAGAGACCACCCCCTCAACCACATCCACAACCACAGGGACCACCCCCACCACCACTACCACAACCACAGGGACCCCAACCCCAACACCCACCACCACTCCAACAGAGACTCCAACCCCTACACCCACAGTCACAGAGACCACTGCCCCCAAGACGACCACTGAGACCACCGCCCCCACCACAACCACAGCCACAGAGACCACCCCGCCAACCACAACCACAACCACAGGGACCCCAACCCCAACACCCACAACCACAGAGACCCCAAGCCCAACATCTACCACCACTATAACAGAGACTCCAACCCCAACACCCACCACCAGTCACCCTCCAACCCCATCAACTACCACCACAACCACCACCATCTTTCCAAGCACCCCCAGCACATTGCCACCCACAGTGACAACCCCCAGTACAACAGCCACGCCTACCTGGGAAACCACTACCACCCCAGCCACAACCACGTCTACCACAGAAGGGACCACCACAGTGTCACCAGCCTCTCCGTGTCTGCCGGACTGCAGGTGGACTGGCTGGCTGGATTCTGGCAAACCGAATGATACCGAAGCAGGTGAAGACGTTGAATCCCTTGAGAACATCTGCAAGAGGGGCTGGGTAGCCAACATCTCCTGCAGAGCCGCCGTGTTCCCCAACACTCCCCTCCAAGAGCTTGGACAAACTGTGGTATGTGACACCTCTGTTGGGCTTGTGTGCAAAAACCAGGACCAGAAGCCGGGCGGAGCCACCCCGACGTCTGCCTGCCTCAACTACGAAATCGACGTCTACTGCTGTTTTGTTCCACGTAACTGTGTCTCCACACCTTCGACCACCACTATGAAGACCCCAGGCCCATCGTCTACCACACTTTCATCGGAGACTACAAGTCCTACCGCTACAGAGACCCCAGCTACAACACTCTCCACAGCTTCAACTGGGACTCCAATGCCAACCTCTAGCACCACCTCAAGAGAGACAACAACCACCACACCCACAACCACAGGGACCACAAGCCCGCCATCTACCACCACTACGACAGAGACTCCAACCCCAACACCCACCGCCACAGGGACCACCACCCCCACCACCACCACAGAGACCACAGCCCCCACCACAACCACAACCACAGGGACCCCAACCCCAACACCCACCACCACTACAACAGAGACTCCAACCCCAACACCCATCACAGAGACCACCACCCCCACCACAACCACAACCACAGGCACAGGGACCACCGCCCCCACCACAACCACAACCACAGAGACCACCACAACCACAGAGACCACCACCCCCACCACAACCACAACCACAGAGACCACCACCCCCACCACAACCACAGAGACCACCGCCCCCACCACAACCACAACCACAGGGACCCCAACCCCAACACCCACCACCACTACAACAGAGACTCCAACCCCAACATCCATCACAGAGACCACCACCCCCACCACAACCACAACCACAGGGACCACCGCCCCCACCACAACCACAACCACAGAGACCACCACCCCCACCACAACCACAGAGACCACCGCCCCCACCACAACCACAACCACAGGGACCCCAGCCTCAATACCCATAACCACAGGGACCCCAAGCCCTCCATTTACCACGACTACAACAGAGACTCCTACCCCAACACCCACCACCACAGAGACCACCACCCCCACCACAACCACAACCACAGGGACCCCAACCCCAAAACCCACCACCACTCCAACAGAGACTCCAACCCCAATATCCACCACCACAGGGACCACCACCCCCACCACAACCACAGAGACCACCACCCCCACCACAACCACAACCACAGGGACCCCAACCCCAACACCCACCACCACTCCAACAGAGACTCCAACCCCAATATCCACCACCACAGGGACCACCACCCCCACCACCACCACAGAGACCACCGCCCCCACCACAACCACAACCACAGGGACCCCAACCCCAACACCCACAACCACAGAGACCACTGCCCCCACCACAACCACAACCACAGAGACCACCGCCCCCACCACAACCACAGGGACCACCACCCCGCCCATCACCACAGGGACCACAGGCCCCACCACAACCACAACCACAGGGACCCCAAGCTCAACACCTACAACCACAGGGACCCCAAGCCCTCCATTTACCACGACTACAACAGAGACTCCAACCCCAACACCCACCACCACAGAGACCACCGCCCCCACCACAACCACAGAGACCACCACCCCCACCACAACCACAACCACAGGGACCCCAACCCCAACACCCACAACCACAGAGACCCCAAGCCCAACATCTACCACCACTATAACAGAGACTCCAACCCCAACACCCACCACCAGTCACCCTCCAACCCCATCGACCACCACCACAACCACCACCGTCTTTCCAAGCACCCCCAGCACACTGCCACCCACAGTGACAATCCCCAGTACAACAGCCACGCCTACCTGGGAAACCACTACCACCCCAGCCACAACCACGTCTACCACAGAAGGGACCACCACAGTGTCACCAACCTCTCCGTGTCTGCCGGACTGCAGGTGGACTGGCTGGCTGGATTCTGGCAAACCGAATGATACCGAAGCAGGTGAAGACGTTGAATCCCTTGAGAACATCTGCAAGAGGGGCTGGGTAGCCAACATCTCCTGCAGAGCCGCCGTGTTCCCCAACACTCCCCTCCAAGAGCTTGGACAAACTGTGGTGTGTGACACCTCTGTTGGGCTTGTGTGCAAAAACCAGGACCAGAAGCCGGGCGGAGCTACCCCGACGTCTGCCTGCCTCAACTACGAAATCGACGTCTACTGCTGTTTTGTTCCACGTAACTGTGTCTCCACACCTTCGACCACCACTATGAAGACCCCAGGCCCATCGTCTACCACACTTTCATCGGAGACTACAAGTCCTACCGCTACAGAGACCCCAGCTACAACACTCTCCACAGCTTCAACTGGGACTCCAATGCCAACCTCTAGCACCACCTCAAGAGAGACAACAACCACCACACCCACAACCACAGGGACCACAAGCCCGCCATCTACCACCACTACGACAGAGACTCCAACCCCAACACCCACCGCCACAGGGACCACCGCCCCCACCACAACCACAACCACAGGGACCCCAACCCCAACACCCACCACCACTCCAACAGAGACTCCAACCCCTACACCCACAACCACAGAGACCACCGCCCCCACCACCACCACAGAGACGACTGCCCCCACCACAACCACAACCACAGGGACCCCAACCCCAACACCCACCACCACTACAACAGAGACTCCAACCCCAACACCCATCACAGAGACCACCACCCCCACCACAACCACAACCACAGGGACCACCGCCCCCACCACAACCACAGGGACCACTGCCCCCACCACCACCACAGAGACCACTGCCCCCACCACAACCACAACCACAGGGACCCCCACCCCAACACCCACAACCACAGAGACCCCAAGCCCTCCATTTACCACGACTACAACAGAGACTCCAACCCCAACACCCACAACCACAGAGACCACCACCCCCACCACAACCACAACCACAGGGACCCCAACCCCAACACCCACCACCACAGAGACCACCGCCCCCACCACTCCCACGACAGGGACCCCAAGCGCAACACCCACCGGCACACCTCCCACCAGCAGCACAGCCGTGGAGCCCTCCAGCACACCCCTGACCCCGACGCTGACAGTGCCGACGGTCACTCCAGCGGGAGGCACCACCCTTCCAGGCACGTGGGCACCGGTGTGGTTGTGTACTCATGCTTGTTCCTCCCATCAGGGGCGCAGCTCAGCTGCTGGGACTTCAGACAGGTGCCTCCACTCTTCCCTGGGAATGCAGTTCCCAGGAAGGTTTTAGAAGGGCTCACTGGCCATCCCGCCAAGACCTGCGGCTAGGTGCTCATGGAGGTGCTGCCCCTCGGCCTGTGCCTGCCCCCACGGGATATCTTTCCTTGGGCACGGCTGCCCGTGGCCCACGTCCTCTCCCTACAGCTGTACGATGGGCTCTGTGGGCAAAGCCACCCTGCAGGAGCCACCGAAGGGCCTGGGGCCTCGTGGGGAGTCTAGGTTGCTGGTCAGGCTCCCTGGGAGACCCTCCTCTGTCCCCCACTCCCACCGGCACTTCCCCACTGGGGCTTCAGGGGCCCGTGGCCAGCCCCTCCGGATGGAGCAGTGTCCCGTGGTGGCCTCCTCGCTACACACCCTGAGGCCGGTGGGCCTGACGCCCCGCCCAGCCCCGAGGCCCGGAGCTGGAACGTGGATGGGAGGCCTCCACACCACGTGCCGCGCTTCCAGGGGGTTGCCTGCGTGTTTGCTGCCAGGCCACCTGTGCAGTGAGAGGAGTGGACCCCCTCAGCCCTCCCTGCACCCTCCATTCTTACAGGCTCGCCGACCCTGGGTCCCACCTCCTCGAAGACCACCCCCACCCCTGGTTCCACGACGAGGCCGCCTTTACTCAGCACAAGCCCTACCTCCAGCCCCACTGCCACGCCTGTGTCAGCCACCTCCACAGGCGCCCCCACACCAACAGGACGCCCGTCGACCCCGCCGGAGACCCCCAGCACCTGGACCTCCAGTGTGTCCACCTCCACTGTGACCCCAGCAACCTCCCTCCTCGTTACCACCAGTGGGGTCACCCCCTCCAGGTTGCTTCCATGCTGCTTCTTGAATGGGACCTACTACGCCCCAGGTGCGCAAGCTCTTCCTTCTGATTCAGCAGCACAGGCTGGTGGCGGTTGGGTTCCCTGTGCTTGGGGGTCACTCAGAGGTCTACACTGGGAGCTTGCTTGGGAAGCTGGGTGCTGGGCCTGGGTGGATGTCTCCATGGCCAGCCCCACGAGCTGCAGCCACAAATCAGGACAGTGGGAGGTGTGGGCTTCTCTCTCCTGGCCTCTGGGGGAGCCAGCCTGAGTGCTCGGGGGCGGCATCAGCACTGGTCTCTCCCCTTGCAGGCGAGGTGGTGTACAACGGCACGTATGGAGACACGTGCTACTACGTGAACTGCTCGCTGGAATGCACGCTTGAGTTCTTCAACTGGTCGTGCCCATCCACACCCACCCCAACACCCAGCCCATCCACACCCACCCCAACACCCAGCCCATCCGCACCCACCAGCCAAGAATCCGGGACATCTACCGCGCCAGTGCCCGGGGTCCCCGGGTGCCCGGACTTGGACCCTCCCAGGCAGGTCTGTGTCTCTGGCGGCTTTTGTTGCCTTTGACGTCTAAAGCCCCATGTGCTGCCTTCCTGTAGGTCATGACCTTGCCCCTGTGCCCCACACCAGCCCCAGTCGGGCCAAGGCTTCAGGCAGCCTGAAGCCTTCTCCCCCTGGCTGGCTGCCCTCCTGGACAGGGTCGCCCTTGGCTCTCAGCCTCCTGGGCAGGGCTGTTAGCTGCTCACCCGGGGCCTCGCCAGCGCGGCCCAGCCCTCCCGTGTGAGCCAGGCTGGTCCCGCTGAGCCCGTGTCCTCCCCCACCGGCAGGAGAACGAGAGCTGGTGGATGTGCAACTGCACGAAGGCCACGTGCAAGTACAACAACATCGTGGAGCTCGTGAAGGTGCCGTGCGAGCCCCCACCCATGCCCACCTGCACCAACGGCCTTGCGCCCGTGCGCGTCCAGGACCCCGACAAGTGCTGCTGGCACTGGGAGTGCGACTGTGAGCCCGGCGCCGTGGGGACCCCGCCTGCTCCCGGGGGGCGCTGCAGACCCCAGGGTGTCATGCTGGCTTCGGTGGCTGGGTGCCCGCGGAGAGTCAGGCCCCGGTCTGAAGTGGTTTCTCCCACCTCCTGCCGGCTCCTCCTCTCAGCCACGGTCCAGGAAAGGGCGGGGCTGGCCTGGTGGAGGGCGGCCACTGCCGAGAGTAGGGCACAGAGGAGGCGTCGGGACCGACGCTCAGGGCTGCTGTGGGCCGAGGGGTGCTTGCCCTCTCGGGGCCCAGATGCCCCGAGTGCCCCGGGAACCAGACTGCAGGGCCTTCCGCAGTTTCTGCCTGCCCTTCCCACCCGAGCCTTGAGCACGTCCTGTCCCCGTCCTGCCCCCAGCTGGGGGCGCGACCCGGGCTCACCCCACGTGCTCTGCAGGCTACTGCACTGGCTGGGGGGACCCGCACTACGTCACCTTCGACGGGCTCTACTACAGCTACCAGGGCAACTGCACGTACGTGCTGGTGGAGGAGGTCAGCCCCAGGGTGGACAACTTCGGCATCTATGTCGACAACTACCACTGCGACGTCAACGATGAGGTGTCCTGCCCCCGCACGCTCATCGTGCACCACGAAACCCAGGAGGTGCTGATCAAGACCGTGCAGATGACGCCCATAATGGTGCAGGTATGCGGGGGGCGGGGTCCACGGTGGGCGCACGGGTGCGGGCTTCCTCACGCAGCGGGAGGCTGGGCTGCCCCCGACCCAGAGCCAGGCTTGGAGAGGTGCTCCATGGACACATCTCACGGGCCCTCTGGAGGCCTTCAGGGGCCCCTTGACCTCCGCTGCTCACGCCCCTACCACTCACCCTGGACGCAGGTCTCTGCGGCAGGCACCCCTCCCTGAGGACAGGGGCTCTCTACACACCATGTAGGGAGTTCTACCCCCTTTCGGGGTCCCCAGGCCTCCCGGGGGGACCCTGAGGACGGTGCCCCTGCCACCTGGCCCCTGGGATTCGTCAGGACAAAGATCTGGCCCAGTGTGATGGGAAGGAAGCGGGGAGGGGGAGGGGTGGCCCCCACGGCTCGCCCCGCCCCCTGACCCCCGCCCTGGGGTTCCCACCGCAGGTGCAGGTCAACAGGCAGGCCGTGGCGCTGCCCTACACCAAGTTCGGGCTGCGGGTATACGAGTCGGGCATCAACTACATGGTTGACATCCCCGAGCTGGGCGCCCTCGTGTCCTACAACGGCCTCTCCTTCTCCATCCGGCTGCCCTACCGCCTGTTCGGCAACAACACGAAGGGCCAGTGTGGTGAGCCCCTGACCACTGCACCCCACCTGGGGAGGACGGCCTGGCAGAGGCTGGCTGTGGGAGCTGCTCCCCAGGGGCGGCCCCGCACACTGCTTAGGCCCCCACGGGCCCCCAGCCGCGTCTGGGTCTGGCCCCTGTGGGAGGCCTGTCGGAGCCGTGTCTGTGCCCTTAGGCCCAGCCAGGTGCCCTCCAGGGACCTGGGCTGGAGCGGGGGGTCCCGGGGGCTTGCCCTGCTGGACAGCTGGGCCTGGTGTGTGTTCACGTGGCCTTCCCACCCGCACAGGCACGTGCACCAACAGCACCTTGGACGACTGTGTGCTGCCCAGTGGGGAGAGCATTGACAACTGCGAGGTCGCAGCTGACTCCTGGGTGGTGAATGACCCCTCCAAGCCACGCTGCCCCCACACCAGCTTCACCACCAGGCGCCCGGCCACCTCGCCCTTGGCGGGCACCAGCAGCTTCCCCACGAAGAGCTGTGCGTCTCCACTCTGTGAGCTCATCAAGGACAGGTGATCGCCCTGGAAGCTGCACCCCCACCTGGTCTGCCACGGAAAGGCCGCTGGCGCTGGGCCTGGGGCTGGGAAGGCAGATGGCAGTCACAGCGGGGCCAGGACTTGGGCCCCAGCAGGGTATCCAGGGCCCTCTGTGACTCCCCCACATCCCGTCTCTCCTGCCTCCTGAGATGGTGCAGCGTCTGCTGAGCTTGAAGGCTGGAGTAGACCAGCTGGCCTGGGATAGAGTTAGCGTCCACAACTGGTGCTGGGGAGGGGAATTTGGGCTTAGAGAGGGGGCCAAAGCTGGTATCTGTGGGAGTGAGCCCCTCACCCCCAGAGGTGTGTGCGTGAAGGCCAGGATGGCCACTGCTGGCCTTGCTGGGGGACCTTGGCACCTGGTGACCACTTAGACGCAGACCTTCCCTCTCTGGGGGCCGAGCACAGTGCTCTTCCTCTGGCCTCAGTGCTGGCTGCCGTGGCCTCAGGCCAGCTGGTGCCCCCGAGGCCGCCCCTGATGCTCTGCTCCCACCCTTAGCCCACAGGCATCTGTCTGGTGGTACAGGCTGAGCTGGGCCCCCGAGGGGGTGTAGCCCAGATGGAGGTGCCAGGGCAGGGGGATGTGAGAGGCTGGGGGCACCGGCCGGCCGGTGACCTGCATCCCTCCTCCACAGCTTGTTTGCCCAGTGCCACGCCCTGGCGCCCCCCCAGCACTACTATGAAGCCTGCCTGTTCGACAGCTGCTATGTGCCTGGCTCGAACCTGGAGTGCGCCAGCCTGCAGACCTACGCGGCCCTGTGTGCCCAGGAGGGCATCTGCGTGGACTGGCGGAACCACACGGGCGGGGCCTGCCGTGAGTGCCCTCCTGCTCACCCCAGGCTCAGCGGGAATCCTGGCGGGGGTGGGGGGCCAGGCCGCCTGAAGACGGGCTGTGCTAACCCCTGTGGGGCTGGACCCTCGCCTCCTGGCTCGGGACAGCATGAGGGGCAGAGGCCACGCTCGGCCTGCGTGGGCTGGGGTCCCATGTGGGAGGGGCTGGGCGGCGGTCAGTGGGGGTGGGGTGGGAGCCCAGGCCCCGCCCTCTGACGCTGCCCCTCCCCAGCGGTGACATGCCCCGCCCATCGTGAGTACCGGGCCTGCGGCCCCGTGGAGGAGCCCACCTGTAAGTCCAGGTCAGTCACGGTGGAGGCGCTGGGACGGCTGGCTGGCCCTCCGTCCTGCTCTGGGCAGCCCTGTCTGGGCCTGGTGGTCCCACCCGTCCCCACACCTGTCTCCTGATGCCCTCCCCCAGCCCCTCCGAGCCGAACAGCACGCGCCTGGTGGAAGGCTGCTTCTGCCCCGAGGGCACCACCAGCTACGCGCCCGGCTTCGACGTCTGCGTGGACCTGTGCGGTAGGCTGCCCGCCGCGCGGCCTCTGCCCTCCCCTTCCCGGGGCTGAGCCCAGAGCCTGCGGCAGGGGCTCGAGCTCACAGGGCCTGTCTCCTCTCTCTCCTAGGCTGCGTGGGGCCGGACAACGTGCCCAGAGAGGTAGGCCACCCCCTGGGCGCCGGGGCCAGGCCCTCCCACAAGCCCTGCATTTTGGGGGGGCGGGATGGGGTGGAATGAAAACCTGGAACCCTCAGAGGCAGAGTAATGAGTCCCTGGAGTCCTGGAAGGTTGAGCAAGCGCGGGGCCCATCCACCCGCCCCTCTGCGCGTCCGCCTGCCCGCCCCGCCCATCCGCCCACTAGCCGCTGGATATTCCGGCTACACCTGCGGCCTGTCTGCCCTGTGGCGTGCGTGTCTCCTGCGCACGGCTGGTTCTTTAGCTCTGCTCTGCGTGAGCCCCGCAGACACACCTGGTGCCTCCAGCACGCGCCAGGCCTGCGGGCCCACGGGAGCAGGTCCCAGCCCTGGTGTGAGTGTCCTCTCCAGAGCCGGCCCCGGGCACTTGGAGGTGGGGAGGGCTCGGGGTTTCCTGCCAGTCGCTCGGTGGGCCTCGCGGCACGGTGCTATGTCGCGCTGACCGGGGCCGGCTCCCCCGCCCCCGCAGTACGGGGAGCACTTCCAGTTCGACTGCAAGGATTGCATCTGCCTGGAGGGCGGGAGCGGCATCATCTGCAAGCCCAAGACGTGCCGGCCGGAGCCCCGGCTGGAGTGCGAGGAGGACGGCACCTACCCACTCACGGAGGTGGACCCCGCCAACACCTGCTGCAACCTCACCTCCTGCAGTAAGGCCCCCGCCGGCAGGGCGCGTGGCAGCCGGGCTCGTGCGTGGTCCCAGAGGCCGGGGCCTCAGGCGTGTCTGCAGGGCGTGGGTGCTGGGCAGGCGGGGGTTGAGGGGGCCCGGGGCCCACCCTGCCCGGGGCAGCGTCCAGGGTCAGCGGGCAAGGGGCTGCGCTCACCGGCGTGTCCCCGCTGCCTGCAGAGTGCAACGCCAGCCTGTGCAGGGAGAAGCCCCCTCTGTGCTCACTGGGCTTCCAGGTGAAGAGCGAGATGGTGCCCGGGAGGTGCTGCCCCCTGTACTCGTGTGGTAAGTGGGCCAGGCCGGGCAGGAGCGAGGCCTAGGGTGGGCAGGGCTCTGGCTGGGTGTTGGGGGCAGAGGACGGCTGAAGGGGCTCCTGCTTGGGGCCTCAGGGTCTGCCTGGTGGAAGCATCCAGCCCCACGCCCCCATGCTGTCCACCGGATGTGCGTCCACCCTGGGGTCCGGCAGGACAGTCTGACCCTTGCTCTGGTTCTTTCTCCCAAGTGCCCAAGGGCGTGTGTGTGCTGGAGCATGCCGAGTACCAGGTGAGGCCTGCCAGCCGTGGGGAGCGGGGCGGGGGCGCAGAGGGGGCTTTGAGGGCAGGGTCCTGGGCAGGCTCAGCTGGTGGGGGCCCCTCTCCCGCCATGGGGTGACGTCTTGGAGGAGAGGAGGCGCCATGTGGGCCCGCCTCACCCACCCTCCCTGTGCCCGAAGCCTGGCTCTCCAGTCTATTCATCCAAGTGCCAGAACTGCGTCTGCACCGACCGCAGGGACAGCGCCACGCAGCTCAACGTCATCACCTGCACCTACGTGCCCTGCAACACCACCTGCAGCCCGGTAAGCAGCCCCGGCCCCTGCGAGCCGGGCCCGCCGGGCCCGCCCACCCTGACGCCACATGGCCCTTCCTCTTCCCGTGCCAACCCCCCACCCCTGGTGTCCCGCAGGGCTTTGAGCTGGTGGACGCCCCCGGGGAGTGCTGCAAGAAATGCGAGCAGACTCACTGCATCATCAGCCGGCCTGGCCAGCAGAACCTGGTCCTGAAGGTGCGCCCTCCGCCTGAGCCCGGGGCCAAGCTGAGTCCCCCGCCCCCACCCGCAGGGCCGAGCACGTCCTGCCTCCCGTCAGGGCACCTGTCATGGGGTTTTGGGCCCTCTGGGTGGCTTCTCCAAGTCAGGCCACCGCTGTGGGACATGGACCATCTGGGGACTGTGGGCCGCGGGTCCCTGGGCCCCTCCTGGTGTCGCTGGCTCTGCAGCTCTGGACCTGTGGGCCACACTTGGCAAGGTGGTCAGGGAGCTGCCTGGGGGGCTCCCACCAGGCCTCACACAGAACTCCCCCCACCCTGTCCCGCAGCCCGGAGACATGAAGAGTGACCCCCTGAACAACTGCACCTTCTTCAGCTGCGTGAAGATACACAACCAGCTCATCTCATCCATCTCCAACATCACCTGCCCTGACTTTGACCCCAGCACCTGCGTCCAGGTGAGCAGGCCCGTCACTCCTGGAGTGGGGCCCGGATGTCCGGGGTGGGGGGTGCTGGGCTCCGTCGCAGGACGTGGCTACAGCTGCAGGCTCCACTCTGGGCCCGTCTACAGGAACTGCCCCTCCCACCCTCCTGGCAGGGGCGGCACTGTCACCACTGGGGGGGGTCTGGGGTCTCAACCGCCTCTCCTTCCCCCTAGGGCTCCATCACGCTCATGCCCAACGGCTGCTGCAGGAAGTGTGAGTGCAGGCCTCGGCGGGCGCTGACTTTGAGGACATCACCTGGGGTGCCCAGGAAGCCCAAATCCCTTCCAGGAGCCCATGACAACCCAGCTTGCTTGAGGGCCCTGGAGTGGGTGGCACTTGGGAAGGCGGGAGGAGGCCGCGAGGGAGGCAGGAGGGCCACGGAAGGCGGAGACCCCCTCCCAGCCTCTGCCTCTCTGCCCAGGCATCCCTCGAAATGAGACCAGCGTCCCTGTCCCCTGTGCTGCCGTCCCTGTCACAAGGGAGATTTCGCACAACGGCTGCAACGCGTCGGTCTCCATGAATGACTGCTCTGGGTCCTGCGGGACCTTCGCCATGTGAGGCCGGGGCGCCGGGGCCTGGTGGGGGCAGGGTGGGGGAGGCTGTGCCCACCCCAGCGGGCGGCGGACCCTGACCCCGCCTTCCCCCAGGTACTCGGCCGAGGCCCAGGCCCTGGACCACAGGTGCTCCTGCTGCAGAGAGCAGCGCGCCAGCCAGCGGGAGGTGATGCTGCGGTGCCCGGACGGGGGCACGCTCCGCTACACCTACACGCACATCGACAGCTGCCTGTGCCAGGACACCCTGTGCGAGCTGCCCACCCAGCGCAGGGCCCGGCGCTCCTCGCCCCTTGGGGTGGCCCCCGGGCGGGGGTGAGGGGAGGGCCCGGCTCCCACCATCCCGAGTCCCCTTCCCGCTGACTCCCTCAGCTGCCTCACCTCCTGAGCTGACTTTCTCTCTGCAGATATTTATTTTCTGAGCCTTTGTTCAATTCTTTGCTTTCCAAAATAAACTTGGGCAGAGACGCCGTGCTGGTGTGCTTCAGTAGTGGCTGGGGACCTGGGTGGGCTGCTGGGCACAGCCCAGGTCTGGCCACTTCCAGGGGGGTGCTTGGGGCCTGGCCGCCAGGCTCTGCACACGGGACATGGGGGAGGCTGTACACAGATGCCTGTCCCGCCCTTGGCGTGCACAAAGCCCTCGCCGCGCCTTCCAGATGCTGGAGGCTGCCCCTGCGGGAGGCCCGCCAAGCCTGAGTTTGTGGAAAAGGAGCCACTGAGCTGCATTTGCCCCGTTTGTGTGCGTGTGAGTGTGTGTTTGCCTGTGTGACCTGTGTGTGAGCACGCACACATTTGCATACATGCGTGTGAGATGCACTTCCTCCTGGGGGAAACAGAGACAGACCTGGTCCTGAACCACGCCCCACCGTGTGGCCTTACGGGTCCTCCCGGCCGCCGTGAAGCGTTTGGCAGGGCCGTCAGACCCTTCAGACCAACCTGACGGAGCTCCAGGGGGCTCTGGGGACCTGGCCTGGAGGCAGCCCTGTGTGTGCCCACGTGTTCAGCTGCCCACGCGTGTCTATGTGTGTCCACTGCCCACGCGTGCCCACGTGTCCACCTGCCCGCGTATGTTGTGTGTCCGTCTGCCCACGTGTGTCACACATCCGCTCGCCTGTATGTGCCCACCCTCCCGCATGTGCTGGGGAGCTGCGCTGTGAGCTGGCCGAGCCGCCAGAGTGGGAGTTCCAGGGAGGGACCATCCGACTCTTTGTGGCCGAGGGCAAGGCTGGTGGCCAGGGACCCTGAGGTTGGGAGGCAGCTGGGTGCCTGGGTGCCTGGGCTGAAGGCCCTTGAGCACAGTGCCATCTGTGGGCATTGTTGGAGGCCTAAGAGGAGGGTGCCGACCCCCTGCTACGGCCCCTGGCTCCCTTTACCCCAGACACCTGTCTGCCACATTAACGCCTGAATGATGGATGGGCGCTGGGAGAAGCTGCTCCAGGGCCAGCGGGCTTGCCCAGGGCAGACCCAGGCCCCCCTCCCATCCACTGCCCTCTCCTCGACCGCCCGGCTCCCTCCCGGCCCACCCCCCATGGACACCAGGTCAGGACCCCACAGCAGCAGCCCCAGCCTGGGTTCTGGCTCCCAGTGACCCCAGGAGCTCACATGGCTGCTGGCCCTGCCCTGTGGACTCCTGGGTGGTCAGTGGGCCTGGGTTGGTCTTGGAGCTACCACGTTCCTCCCTGGAGCAGAAGTTTGCTAAGGCGATGGGGGCTGCCCGCCCAGCGGCATGGCCACGAGGGGGTTCCGGGAGCCTCAGAACCAGCCTTGCACCTACCTCAGGCTCTGAGCTCTTCCTGTGCCCGGCCTGGCCGTGGGGCCGTGAGCTCTGGAGCGCCAGCCCTGGGGCCTGCAGGACAGGAGTCGGTGGTGGGAGCTGCGGTCTGAGGGGCTGGTGTGCGGGCCTTAGGCTCTGCCCAGCATCCGCCTCCCAGGGCCCCTGAGAAGTGGGGGCTCCCAGGTGACCGGGCGGGGGTGGGCTGCACTTCCGGACCCGCTGGTTTAAGCCCAGCAGCCCTGGCTTGTCTCTTCCGGACACATGGGTTTCATGAGGTTTTGTTTGGAAGGAGGTGTTTGACGACCATCAGGAGGCCCAGGCCCGGAGGAGTCAGGGGCCGCCTCCCGCCCCGCCCACGCTGGGCAGATGGGCCAGAGAAGGGCTGAGCCTGTGTGCGCACGCCTCAGTGACCCCAGGCTCCCCCTGCACCCCAGCGGGGGCAGGGAGGTGGGAGGTGGTGGGTGCTAAGTCACTTCAGTCGTGTCTGACTCTGTGACTCTGGAGTGTAGCCCTCCAGGCCCCTCCAGGCTCCTCTGTCCACGGAATTTCCCGGGCAGGAATCCTGCAGTGTGTGGCCATGCCCTCCTCCAGGGGCTTTTCTCTACGTAGGGGCTGAACCCGCACCTCTTACGTCCTGTGTTGGTGGGGAGCCCAGGGGGTGGCATCAGCTCATCACCTTGCTTCTCTCAGGTCATCAGTTCCTGCCCCCACCCCCATTTTTTGGTGAGGGCTCTGAGGGTCCGCCGGACACCTGCACAGTGGACAGCGACCCTGCCCCTCTGCTCTGGGGGCAACTGCCTTGGCCCACCCACCAGGCTCTCGAGCAGAGCTGTGACAGGGGAAAGGCCTGAGATGGTGAATGTTCCCCACTGCCTGGGGGGCCCAGCGTGACGCCTTTGGTAAATGGGCGCTTCCTGGCAAGAGCTCTGGGGAACAGGTTCCCTCCCCACCAAAGCCCCTGCAAATGGCCCACCCAGGTCACAGACATGTAAGAGGGGTGTTGTTCAATCGCTCAGTCATGTCTGACTCTTTGTGACCCCATGGACTGCAGCACACCGGGCTTGCCTGCCCTTCACCATCTCCTGGAGCTTGCTCAAACTCATGTCCATTGAATCAGTGATGCCATCCAGCCATCTCATCCTCTGTCGTCCCCTTCTCCTCCTGCTCTCAGTCTTTCCCAGAATCAGAGTCTTTTCCAGTGAGTCAACTCTTCACATGGGTGGCCAAAGTATTGGAGTTTCAGCTTTAGCATCAGTCCTTCCAGTGAATATTCAGGACTGATTTCCTTTAGGATTGGCTGGTTGGATCTCCTTGCAGTCCAAGAGACTTTCAAGAGTCTTCTCCACAGCCACAGTTCAAAAGCATCAATTCTTTTGTGCTCAACCTTCTTTATGGTCCACCTCTCACATCTGTACATGACTGCTGGAGAAACCATAGCTTTGACTATATGCACCTTTGTTGGCAAAATTATGTCTCTGCTTTTTAATATACTGTCTAGGTTGGTCATAGCTTTTCTTCCAAGGAGCAAGCATCTTTTAAATTTCATGGCTGCAGTCACTGTCCACAGTGATTTTAGAGCCCAAGAAAATAAATTCTATCTCTGTTTCCATTTCCTCCCCATCTATTTGCCATGAAGTGATGGGACTGGATGCCATGATCTTTGTTTTTTGAATGTTGAGTTTTAATCCAGCTTTTTCACTCTCCTCTTTCACCTTTTTCAAGAGGCTCTTTAGTTCCTCTTTGCTTTCTGCCATTATGGTGGTGTCATCTGCATATCTGAGGTTATTGATATTTCTCCCGGCAATCTTGATTCCAGCTTGTGATTCATCCAGCTCAGCATTTCGTATGATACACTGTACACATAAGTTAAATAAGCAGGGTTACGATATACAGCCTTGAGGTGCCCTTTTTGAACCAGTCTGTTTTTCCATGTCCGATTCTAACTGTTGCTTCTTTACCTGCATACGAGTTTCTCAGGAGACAGGTAAGGTGGTCCAGTGTTCCCATCTCTTGAAGAACTTTCCACAGTTTGTTGTGATCCGCACAAGCAAAGACTTTTGTGTAGTCAATGAAGCAGAAGTAGATGTTTTTCTGGAATTCCCTTGCTTTTTCTAGGATCCAATGGATGCTGGCAATTTGATCTCTGGTTCCTCTGCCTTTTCTAAATCCAGCTTCTACATCTTGAATTTCTCAGTTCATGTACTGTTGAAGCCTAGCTTGAAGGATTTTGAGCATTACCTTGCTAGCATGTAAAATGAGTGTAAAGAGTTAAATGTGCAGTAGTTTGAAAATACTTTGCATTGCCGTTATTTGGGATTGGAATGAAAACTGACTTTTTCCAATCCTGTAGCCATTGCTGAGTTTTCCAAATTTGCTAGTATATTGAATGCAGCACTTTAACAGCATCATCTTTTAGAATTTGAAATAGCTCAGCTGTAGTTCCATCACCTCCACTAGCTTTGTTTGTAGTAATGCTTCCTAAGGAATCAAGATTGCTGCAAGAAATACCAACAACCTCAGATATGCAGGTGATACCATCCTATGGCAGAAAGTGAAGAGGAGCTAAAAGAGCCTCTTGATCAGGGTGAAGGAGAGTGAAAAGCTGCCTTAAAACTCAACATTCAAAAAACTAAAATTATGGCATCTGGTCCCACTACTTCATGGCAAATAGATGAGGAAAAAGTGGAAACAGTGGCAGATCTTATTTTCCTGGGCTCCAAAATCACTGTGGATGGTGACTGCGGCCATGAAATTAAAAGATACTTGCTCCTTGGAAGAAAAGCTATGACAAACCCAGACAGAGTACTAACAAGAAGAAACATCACTTTGCCGACAAAGGTCTGCACAGTCAGGGCTGTGGTTTTTCATAGTCGTGTATGGATGTGAGAGCTGGACCATAAAGAAGGTTGAGCACAAAAGAATTGATGGTTTTGAACTGTGGTGTTGGAGAAGACTCTTGAGAGTCCCTTGGACTGCAAGGAGATCCAACCAGTTCATCCTAAAGGGAATCAGTCCTGAATATTCACTGGAAGACTGATGCTGAAGCTGAAGCTGCAATATTTTGGCCACCTGATGCGAAGAACTGACACATTGGAAAAGACCCTGACGCTGGGAAAGATTGAAGGTGGGAGGAGAAGGGGACGACAGAGGATGAGATGGTTGGATGGCATCAGCGACGCGATGGACATGAGTTGAGCAAACTCCGGGAGTTGGTGAAGGACAGGGGAGCCTGGCGTGCTGCAGTCCCGTGGGTTTCAAAGAGGAGGACATAACTTAGCAACTGAACAACAAGACTAGAAGGAAATATTACTCACTTGTTAAGGGATATTGATCAAAAAGGACAGCAAACATCAGGGTTAGTGCTGGGGCTTTAGAATCACTCCATGGAAGGCCTGGTGAGTGTGTCCTGCACCGTCCACCACGCCTCTCAGGCCCTGGCAGAAGCACCGGGAACACGCGGCGGGGGGCCCAGGTCTCAGCTAAGGGCGAGGGCGAGAGGAGCCACCCGGCCAGGCTGGAGTGGCCCTGAGCCCCTCATCTCCCGTGTGGTCAGTCCCACTCTGGACCCAGCTAGCCGGGCTGAGCCCACAGCCTGTGACCAGGAGGGCAGAGCAGGGACCCAGGGGCATGACCCGGCTCTGAGAGCCTTGAGGCGCCTGTGGACCCTCGGGACTTTGCTCATGGGGTCGAATCAGATCCCGTCTCTTTAAGTCTCTGCTGGCCACAGTCCCCGACTGCCTCCCTCCCTCCTCCACCTGCTGGTCCTGGAGAGAAGCTCAGCATTTCCTCCTGGGGCAGGGGGTTCACGTTACCCCTTTGTCCTTGCAGGTCGTCTCGGGCTGAGCTGTGTCCCCAGTTCATAAACAGGAATCCTGACCCCAGCCCCCAGCTGCGAGTATTTGGAGATAAGCCTTTAAAGATGGGCTAACATAAAATGGGGGCTTCCCTGGTGTCTCAGTGGCAGAGAACCTGCCCGCCAATGCGGGAGACCCAGGTTCGATCCCTGGGTTGGGCAGATCCCCTGGAGAAAGGAATGGCAACCCACTTCAGTATTCTTGCCAGGGAAATGCCACGGGCAGTGGAACCTGGTGGGCTACGTCCATGGGGTCGCAGGAGTCAAAGAAATGACTGAGCGACTGACTAAGTGAGGCAGAAGGTAAAGCGAGGTCGCCAGAGTGGACCCCGACCTCACAGGACGGACGTCCTTATAAGGAGGTCAGGACACAGACACACAGACGCATGGCCGCGTGAGCACGCGGAGAGGAGACGGCCGTCTGCAAGCCGGGGAGAGAGGCCTCAGGAGGACAGCCCTGCCCCCACCCGGGTCTGGAGTTCCAGCCTCCAGGACTGGAGACAGTCAGTCACCCTGGGAAACAGCCGCCAGGAGGAGCGGACAGGGCGCTCAGGGGGCCATGGGCTTTGGGGCCATTGCCTGTAGGCGTTCCCACTGAAAGCCCACCCCCTGCACGGCTGGGGGGTGTGACCAGGGACGTGCCAGGGGCTCAGAGATCCCAGCCCAGGGTGAAGCAGCTCTGAACAGGGGCAGTCTTGACGGGGGTTAGATGTCTGACAGACATCTGAGCCAGCCGAGATGGGCCAGCAGCCTTGGGGGTCACACCGCTGTGTAGGCAGCACCCCACCAGGCTGACCCGCGAGGCCCAGGCTGGGCTGCCGGGAGATGGGGCGGTGGGGGTGAGGCCGGGGCTGCCCCAGGTCCCCTCCCCGCCCTCCCAGCCTGGTCCTGCAGCAGAAAGCACCTGCCCTGTTCCTCGGGAGCACTTCCAAGCCCTGAATCCCCCTCTTCCGGGGTTGGGATGCTGTCCGCCAGCCGCTGAGCCAGGCCCCATGACCACCAGCCTCACACCTTCTTTATGTCTCGTGACTGTGCCCTCTGCAGCCAGGCTGCCTCCTCCTGGTGGGGCATTGGGGGCGGCGGGGGTGGGGAGTGTTGTAGGGCATTTTCCAGGCCCAACCCCCTTGGGGTCCGCAGGCCCATATAACGAGGCCCCAGGGGGACTGGGGGCTTCACTGCGGGGCGTCACAGGTGCCCCCTGCAGTGGCCTGGGGCCTGCAGTGTCCTGCCTGCTCAGCCTTCCCGGCGCTCCTGGCATCTCCAGGGCAGCGAGTGATCAGCGCATCTTCCCTCTTCTTGCTCGGACCTGGGCTCCAGCTCCAGCTGCAGGGTGGGCTGTGGGCCGAGACTCCCGCGACCCTCTGTGGCCCCTGTGCCCGGCCAGACCCTTCCCCGGGGCCCTGGACGCCGCCCTTGTATGGCCTCGGCCCCCTGGCACCCACCCCCCAGCGCTGCCTGAATTGCCTCTGTTAGTCTGCAGAGTTGACCCCGCCTCTGCCTGAAGACGGGACTCCACACAGAGAGCCGGGAGGTGGGGCAGCGTGCCCCCTGCTTAGTGTCGGCTTTTAAGACCTTTCCTGAAAACTAGTCTTGGGTCTCCGGGGTGGGGGGTGCAGTGTCCTCTAAGGATGCCAGCGCCCACAGCGGCCTCCTGTCTGAAATCTGGGCTCAAACAAGATCAGAGCTCAAACAGCAGCTCTTGGCCAAACCACAGGCATCTCAGTCCTTTGGCCTCTTGGCACGAGGTGGGCCGAGCTCCAGGCCACGGAAGTTTACCCAGGGATGGGGAGGTCTCCTGCCTTCCCCTCTGGCAGGAAGCGTTGGCACAGTTCACTGATAAGCTGGTCAAAGCTCCCAGCAGGGCTGGGTGCCGGCTGCACCTTTGAACCGGTGGGCCGGTGCATGGTTTGGTGGGGGACAGCTGTCCCTTCTGGCACTTCTCCAGAGGCCATCCAGGGGTGGCTCCAGCCACTGCCTGGAGCCCACAGGAGGCCTAGGTAGCTGTAGACATGGGGACCAGGGGTGGTCGTGGGCAAGGTGAGCAGCCTGCTGGCCACGAAGCCCGGGTGTCTGGAGTCTGATGGTAGCTCACACGGGTCAAGCTCTTCCTTCTGTTTGGCCGAGGTGTTTGGCAGCAAGCGCTCCCGGGATGTCACCCCCGCCCCTGCTCAGCATCCACACGTCAGCGGGAACTCTCCCAGGACCGGCAAGCCCGAGAGTTGTTTGGCACCCTCGAGCTGGAGCAATAATTGGCCTAAATATCAGATGAAATTCAGACTTCTTCAAGTATTTAAATAACTGACTTGTTGGAAAAGACCCCGGTTGGGAAAGACGGAAGGTGGAAGGACAAGAGGCCGACAGAGGACGAGGTGTTTGGATGACATCACTGACTCAATGAACTTGGGCAGACTCAGCGACGGCGAGGGACGGGGGCACCTGGCATGCTATAGCCCATGGGGTCACAAAGAGTCGGACACGACTTGGCGGCTAAAAACAACAACCACAGCCCCTCGGTCCCGTGACCGGTGGGCGTGGAGATGCCCAAGTGGGCCCTGCCGTCTTCTCCCCTGCCCCCTGCTTCTCTATAACTGAGTGCGATGGAGGCTTGGTAATGAGAGGCCTGAGGACTCTGCCCCCCGCCGAAAGGTCCAGAGCCCCTCCGGCACTCTGCTAGGTCCTTCTGGTTTCCCTCACCGTCTCCCCTGTTCTTATGATTCGCGCTGAGAGATGTAAGGAGGAACCCTTTGAACTTGAGATTTGTGCGTGTTGTATCAGCAACTCGTTCTTTTCATTACTGGGCGGTGCTGCGCTGTCGTTTGGCCAGGATTGCTTACTCCTCCTACTGTGGTGGGCGTCAGGTTACTCCCAGTGCCGTGGGAGAACTACGTCCCCCCCACATTCACGTGTTGGCCTCTGAACCCCGAGTACCTCCCAATGTGACCTTACTTGGAGATCGGGTCTTTTCCGAGATGACAGAGGTGACATGAGGTCATTGGCTGGGCCCTATTCCTGTGCGATTATTGTTTATAAAAGGGGGAAATGTGGAGACGGACACACACCAGGGAGGCCAGACGCCATGGGAAGGTGAAGGCAGAGGTCGGGGGGATGTTTCCACATGCCGAGGACGCCGAGGATGCCGAACACCGGAGCAAACCCCCACAGCAGAGGGCAAGAGCGCGACACTCCTCCCTTTAGAGCCTGGGGGGCAGTCCTGCAGGCCCTCGACCTGGGACGTCCCGCCTCCAGGACGGAGCGAACGAACTTCCGCTGATCAAGCCGCCCATGCGGGGTCCTGCCTGCCGGGGGTGCGGCCGTCAGTTCTGGGCAACTGTGGATAGACAATCACCCCGCAGGGTGTTCTGGGCGACTGTGGATAGATAATCACTCTGCAGGGTGTTCTGGGTGACTGTGGATAGACAATCACCCCCACAAGGGTGTTCTTGGTTACTGTGGATAGATAATCACCCCACAAGGGTGTTCTGGGTGACTGGGGATAGACAATCACCCGCAGGGTGTTCTGGGCGACTGTGGATAGATAATTACCCCACAAGGTGTTCTGGGTGACTGTGGATAGACAATCACCCCCACAAGGGTGTTCTTGGTTACTGTGGATAGACAATCACCCCCACAAGGGTGTTCTTGGTTACTGTGGATAGACAATCACCCCCACAAGGGTGTTCTTGGTTACTGTGGATAGATAATCACCCCAAAAGGGTGTTCTGGGTGACTGGGGATAGACAATCACCCCACAGGGTGTTCTGGGTGACTGGGGATAGACAATCACCCCATAAGGGTGTTCTGGGTGACTGGGAATAGACAATCACCCTGCAGGGTGGTAGGTGGTGCAGCCCTCACCTCTCTTGGAACCGCTCAGATTCCCCAGTGGCCCAGGGCAGGCTCTGAGCCTGGGGGGCTCTTCCAGCTCTGCGCAGGGCGGGCACTGGGGGCCGTCCTTCCGTCTCCACCTGTAGCCCTTCTGGAAGTTCCTTTAGTCCTGGCACGTCACTGAGTTGTGCCCAGGTGTTGAGGTTTCCATTTCTCTCAGTGGGTTGCCCCTGAATCCCTTTCTTCTGAGGACTTTCATTTTTTACTGTGGGAAAATGTTCCATTATTACTTTAACACTTTCCTTCTCCATTAAAATTTTAAAACTTTTTATCTGTGGTAAGAAACACATCATAGAGAATTTGCCCTGTCAGTCATTTCCAGGCGCACAGCTCGGGACACCGAGACATTCCCCTGGCTGTGTTACCTTCTTCACTGTCATCCCCAGAACCTGTTCATCTTCCCAAACAGATACTCTGTCCCCACTGGCCACTACTGCCCTGCCCCATGGCCCCAGGCCCTGGCCCTCCGTCCACTTCCTATGTCTGTGGAGGCGACACCTCCAGGGACCTCCTCTGGGGGGAGTCAGAGAGCACCCGTCCTTCTGTGCCTGGACTATTTCTCTGAGAGTCACGTCCTTGAGGGTCATCCATGCTGCAGCCTCTGTCAGAGTTTCCTCCCCCTTTAAGGCTGAGCAACGTCCACCGATGGACAGGCTGCATTCCGTGTGTCCATCCGCTCACCCATCGATGGGCACTCGGGTTGCCCACCTGGGCTGCTGTGAACACTAATGCACAGGCCCTTGGCACCTGCTCTCAGTTGCCTGGGGGTCCTCCAGGTCTCTCGAGGAGAAAAAGGGCTGAGCCCAGGCCCTCAGATTCACCTTGACGTGTCCCCCTGGACCAGATCCTCTTGGTCAGACCTTCCCCAGGATGCTCTGGGGGAGGCGCGTATGCAGGCCTGACTCTCCAGCCAGGAGCTCAGAGTAGGATGCAGGGAGGAGGGATTCTGGGTGGGCTGGTCCATGGCCCTGCCCGGCTATTGCCATTACAGTACCCATCGTCTCCCTCCCACCATTCACTGCTGCCAACCTCTGACCTCTGACCCCAGAGCCCAGGAGCCTGTTTGGGGCTGAGACCAGAGAGTGGCCAGAAGGCCCCATCCGGCCTGCCCACCTGGCCACCTGCCCACCCAGCCGCCCACCCGCCCGGCCAGCAAGGCCACCTGCCCACCTGCCCACCTGCCCACCCGCCCACCGGACCAGCAAGGCAGCCTCCGCTCTCCCGCTCAGCACCTCTGTGTCTGTCTCTCTCTCCCCATCTCTGTCTGTGTCTCTCTCGTTCTCTCTGTCTCTCAGACCATTCCCCACTC
Source organism: Budorcas taxicolor (assembly GCF_023091745.1). NCBI lineage: Eukaryota > Metazoa > Chordata > Mammalia > Artiodactyla > Bovidae > Budorcas > Budorcas taxicolor. Next base: position 51,012,319 of record NC_068934.1, on the reverse strand, counting down.
TGGGTGCTGATCAGTAACTGCGTCAATAGATAGGAATTAATTAAAACCCCGTAAATCTCAAAACTAAATAAAGCAGCTGGGCCAGCCCTGTGTGCAAACAAGAAGCATCCGTGTGGCCTCCGCCCCACTGCTGGGGAAGGCAGGACAGCCCCCAGCCTCCGGCACTTTCCTGCCAAACCCGCGGACACCTCCGGCTCCGAGGCTTCGAGGCGGAAGGAGGCTGCATCTGTGCTGGGATTCTCACAGAGGAGGGGCTGCCCCAAGGCTGAGAGAGCCCCGAGAGCGGGTGGGGGTGCCCAGCATACCCGGGGCTCCATGCAGATCCATTCCTGGCCTCCCTGCCTCCCACGGACCCCCCAGCACCAGGCTCTGTCCTCGAGGGTGAAGCGGGGCGGGAGCCTCCTGCCCTCCAAGCCCTACCTGTGGGGTTGGCCACCCGTGGGCTGGGTTGATGCCACCCTCCTGCCCACGGTGCCCTGAATGGACAGAGGGAGTAAGGCTATGGGGGCCAATCCCCCACCAATAGGCACCCCCTCACTGAGGTCCCTGGGGGCTACAGGACCACTTCCCCGGGTCCAGTGTCCCTCTGGGATGGGATGGCCATAACCCGAGCATGGGCTGACCTGCTGGTCCCCAGTGGTGAGTCCGGGAGGCAGGCCATGTTCTCAGGTCCCCGAGCTCCACCCCCAGGCCCATGTCTGTGGCCCCAGGAAAGCGGTGTCCCCGGGGGCAGCGGGCCAGGCCTGCATCCCTGAGGCCAGAACAGCAGGCACTCAGGCAGCTCAAGGAGGCCTGGCCCGGCCTGCAGGTGGCGGCTGCCCTGCCCTCTGGGGCTGGGCCCGCATCGCTGAAGACAGGGCCCCCGCCCTCCTGCACAGGCCTGGATGTGGCCTCAGGGTCCTGGTGAACAGCCTGCCCTGGGCAGCCCCGTACCCAGGGCCACCGTGTAAGGAGCACCCCCTGCAGTCTGGGAAGCCTGGCTTCCCTGTGTGATGAGGGTGCTGCTGGGCAGAGAGTCTGATTTGCCAGGAGGGGTCTGTAAGAGTGGGGCACGTGGAGGCCCCGACACTGGTGTCTGTCACCCTCAGTACCCCGCTGTGGAGTGGGAGCAGCGGCCACAGAGACGTCTGGTCGACCTGTAGGCAGCCTGGGGCTTGGCCGCATTCTGAGCCGTATTCCCTTCCTTCCTTCCTCTCTGGCCTGGAGCCTTTGTTTTCCTGGGGAGGGGAGGTCCCAGGAGATCTCTCCTTTGCTGGGGACAGCCCTGCTTTCACTGGCCCCGAGCTGAGTGCATGGCTGCAGGCCCGAGGACCCGCAGATCCGTGTGGGCCTGGTGAACCCGGCTCCCAAAGGGAGGTGCCGGCCCTGGGCTGAGAGACCCCCATGAGCCCCCAAGGGCAGCCAGCTGCCTGTGCCAGCCTGTCCTCAGATCTCCTTGGGAAGCAGTGCCCGCCTGGCCCCTCCCTGCGCAACCCCGGGTTGGCCTGTGGGGTTCGGGCAGACAGCAGTGTCCCGCGTGTGTGCATGGCGGGGCTTCATCAGTATCTGCGGCACAAGAAAAGGAGAGAATGGTTCCAGCCCCGGTCAGCGGGATGTGTGTCCATGCAGCCCCCAGGAAATCCCAGTCCTCCTGGTCTGGAGCTGCAGGTCAAGTCCTCTGGTGTGGAGGGTGGGCAGGGGCCAGGTCTGTGCTGGGAGCGGGCCTGGACACAGCTCTTCCTTGACCCTGCTCCTCCGTCCAGGAGGTGCCCTGTCTTCCTTTCTATAGATTACACTGCCCAGAGGGGTTGGTTTTTTAAGTTATTTTTTAAAAAATGTGGCAAAATGCACACAACCTAAAGTCTGCCATCTTAACCGTTTGTAAATGAGGTTTCAGCAGCGCTGAGCTCATTCACATGGCTGTGCAACCATCACCAACATCTGCTCCAGAAATTTCTCACCTTTCCAAACAGACCCTCTGTCCCCACTGAAGGCCCGCTCCCCTCCGCCTCTGCCAGCCCCTGCCCCTCTGCACACTTCCTGTGTCTATGGCTGTGGCCCCTCCAGGGACCTCCTGTGAGTGGAGTCAGACAGCATCTGTCCTTCTGTGACTGGATTGCTTCTCTGAGCAGCGTGTCCCCCAAGTCGGCCCAGGTCACAGCTCGTGTCAGGGTTTCCTTCCCTTTAAGGCTGAGCACTGTTCCACCAGTGGACGGACCACGTTTTGTGGATCCACTCACCCACGGCTAAACACTGGGTTGCCTCCTCCTCTTGGCAACTGTAGCCCTGCTGTGAGCACAGGTGTGCAAGGGGCTGATGTTCTGTAATGAGCGGGCAGGTGTGATCTGAGGTCATGCAAGAAACGTGGGGGCTCCCACACCCCGCAGAGGCGTGGCCCCCGCACGGGCCCAGCGGGAGCTGGCTGGGGCTCAGTGTGCAGGGGCTGGGCAGGGGTGGGGCCCCCCAGCCCCGCCATGCGCTCAGTCTTGCTGGAAACCCCTCATTGAATGTCTTGCAGGTCTGGTGAGAAGCCCTGGGGACCCCTGCCCATGATGGCATTGCAGTGGGCTCAGAGTGGGCAGCCAGGCGTAGCACTCTCGACTTCAGAGTCCCTGAAAAGCCCCAAGCCTGTTCTCAGGTCAAGGGTGGACCTCAGCCTGACCCCGGGGCTGAAGGCGGCAGAAACCACGAGCTGACCAACACGTCACGGTCTGCCTAAAGCCGTCTATCCTCAGTGATGCCCCATGGCTGCCCCCGCGCCTGGCGGTGCTGAGCCGCTCTCTCTCCTACGAGGCCCAGTGGGCCCACCCCCACCCAGGAGCTCAGATTTCCCTCTAGACCTCCAGCATGACGTTCACATAAGAAGGCTTTCCTTGTCATTTTCTGGAACTCGGCATTCAGCTGGGCATATCTTTCCCTGCGGCTTCCCTGATGGCTGAAATGGTAAAGCCGTTGTCTGCAATGCAGGAGACGCGTGTTTGGTTCCTGGGCCAGGAAGATCCCCTGGAGAAGGGAGTGGCAACCCACTCCAGTCTTCTTGCCTGGAGAATTCCACGGATGAGGAGCCCGGCAGGCTACAGTCCATGGGGTCACAAAGAGCTGGACACGACTGAACGACTAACACCTTCATTCTCATCTTTCCCTTTCTCCTTTGCCTTCAGCTTCTCTTCTTGTCTCAACTATTTGTAAGGCCTCCTCAGACAATCACTTTGCCTTCTTGAATTTCTTTCTCTTTCGGATGGTTTTGGTCTTGCTTCCTGTACAGTATTATGAATCTCTATCCATAGTTCTTCAGGCACTCTGTCTATAAGACATAATCCCTTGAATTGATTCACCATCTCCACTATATAATTATAAGGGGTTTGACTTAGGTCATACCTGAATGGTGTAGTGGTTTTCCCTACTTTCTTCAATTTAAGCCTGAATTCTGCAATAAGGAGCTGATGTTATGAGCCACTTCAACAGTACGTGAACCATGAACGTCCAAATGTTCAAGCTGGATTTATAAAATGCAGAGGAACTAGAGATCAAATTGCCAACATCCATTGGATCATAGAAAAAGCAAGAGAGTTCTAGAAAAACACCTACTTCTGCTTTATTGACTATGCCAAAGCCTTTGACGTGTGGATCACAATAAACTGTGGAAAATTCTTAAAGAGATGGGAATACCAGACCACCGGATCTGCCTCTTGAGAAATCTGTATGCAGGTCAGGAAGCAACAGTTAGAACTGGACATGGAACCTCAGACTGTTTCCAAATAGGAAAAGGAGTATGTCAAGGCTGTATTTTGTCACCCTGCTTGTTTAACTTATATGCAGAGTACATCATGAGAAATGCTGGGCTGGATGAAGCATAAGCTGGAAACAAGATTGCTGGGAGAAATGTCAATAACCTCAGATATGCAGATGACACCACCCTTATGGCAGAAAGTGAAGAAGAACTAAAGAGCCTCTTGATGAAAGTGAAAGAGGAGAGTGAGAAATTTGGCTTAAAATTCAATATTCAGAAAACTAAGATCATCGCATCTGGTCCCATCATTTCATGGAAAATAGATGGAGAAACAGTGGAAACAGTGTCAGACTTTATTTTTGGGGCTAGAAAATCACTGCAGATGGTGACTGCTGCCATGAAATTAAAAGATACTTGCTCCTTGGAAGGAAAGTTATGATCAACCTAGACAGCAGATTAAAAAAGCAGAGACATTACTTTGCCAATAAAGATCCATCTAGTCAAAGCTATGGTTTTTCCAGTGGTCATGTATGGATGTGAGAGTTGGACTGTGAAGAAAGCTGAGTGCCGAAGAATTGATGCTTTTGAACTGTGGTGTTGGAGAAGACTCTTGAGAGTCCCTTGGACTGCAAGGAGATCCAACCAGTCCATTCTGTAGGAGATCAGGTCTGAATGTTCATTGAAGGACTGATGCTGAAGCTGAAGCTGAAGCTCCAGTACTCTGACCACATGACGCAAAGAACTGACTCATTAGAAAAGACCCTGACGCTGGGAAAGATTGCAGACAGGAGGAAGAGGGGGTGACGGAGGATGAGATGTTTAGATGGCATCACCGACTCGATGGATGTGAGTCTGAGTGAACCCCGGGAGTTAGTGATGGGCAGGGAGGCTACAGCCCACGGGGATGCAGAGTCAGACAAGACTGAGCGGCTGAGCGGAACTGAACCAACCTGAGCCACCGTCAGCTCCGGGTCTTGTTTTTGCTGACTATGTAGAGCTTCTCCATCTTCGTCTGCAGAGAAGAAATCAATCTGATCTCAGTATTGACCATTGGTGATGTGCACGTGTGGAGTCACCTCTTGTGCTGTTGGAAGAGGGTGTTTTCTATAACCAGTGTGTCCTCTGGGTAAATCTCTGTCAGCTTTGCCCTGCTTCATTTTGTACTCCAAGGCCAAACTTGCCTGTTACTCCAAGTATCTCTTGACTTCCTACTTTTGCATTCTAGTCCCCTATGATGAAAAGGACATCTTTTTTGATGTTAGTTCTAGAAGGTCTTGTAGGTCATCATAGAACCATTCAAATTCAGCTTCTTCAGCATTAGTGGTTGAGGCATAGACTTGGATTACTGTGATAGTGAATGATTTGCCCTGGAAACAGAGATCATTCTGTCATTTTTGAGACTGTACCCAAGTACTGCATTTTGGGCCCTTTTTGTTGACTATGAGGGCTACTCCATTTCTTTATAATAGAAATAGAGGGAAACAATGGAGTGAGAAAGACTAGAGATTTCTTCAAGAAAATTAAAGATACCAAGGGGATATTTCATGCAAAGATCGGCACAATAGAGGAAAGAAACAGCAAGGGCCTAACAGACGCAAAATAGATTAAGAAGAGGAAACAAGAATACACAGAAAAACTATACAAAAAGGGTCTTCATGACCCAGATAACCATGATGGTGTGATCACTCACCTAGAGTCAGACATCCCGGAGTGTGAGGTCAAGTAGGTCTTAGGAAGCATCATTACGAACAAAGCTAGTGGAGGTGATAGGATATCAGCTGAGCTATTTTAAGACCTAAAACTTCATACTGTGAAATTGCTGCACTCAATATGCCAGCAAATTTGGAAAACTCAGCAGGGACCACAGGATTGGAAAAGTTGTTTTCATTCCAACCCCAGAGAAATGCAATGCCAAAGAATGCTCAAACTACCGCACAGTTGTGCTCATTTCACATGCGAGCAGGTTCACGCTCAAAATCCTTCCAGCTAGGCTCCAGTAGTACGTGAACCAAGAACTTCCAGATGTTCACGCTGGATTTAGAAAAGGCAGAGGAACCAGAGATCAAGTTGCCAACATCCATTGGATCATAGAAAAAGCAAGGGAGTTCCAGAAAAATATCTGCTTCTGCTTCATTGACTATGCTAAAGCCTTTGACTGTGGATCACGACAAACTGTGGAACATTCTTAAAGAGATGGAAATACCAGACTCCCCCAGCCTGCCTCCTGAGAAACCTGTTTGCAGGTCAAGAAGCAAAAGTTAGAACCAGACATGGAACAATGGAGTGGTTCAAAATTGGGAGAGGAATTTGTCAAGGCTGTACATTGTCACCCTGCTTATTTAACTTCTATGCATCATCCGAAATGCTGGGCTGGACGAAGCCCAAGCTGGAATCAAGATTGCCGGGAGAAATATCAATAACCTCAGATATGCAGATGTTGCCACTCTAATGGCAGAAAGTGAAGAGGAGCTGAGGAGCCTCTTGGTGAGGGTGAAAGAGGAGAGTGAAAAATCTGGCTTAAAACACAACATTCAGAAAACTAAGATCATGGCATCTGGTCTCATCACGTCATGAAAATTTGTTGGGGTTGTTGTTCAGTTGCTCAGTCGTGTCCGACCCTTTGTGACCCCATGGACTGCAGCACGCCAGGCTCCCCTGTCCATCACCAACTCCCGGAGCTTACTCAAACTCATGTCCATTGAGTCAGTGGTGCCATCCAACCATCTCATCCTCTGGCGTCCCCTTCTTCTCCTGCCCTCAATCTTTCCCAGCATCAGGGTCTTTTCTAATGATTCAGCTCTTCGCATCAGGTGGCCAAAGTATCGGAGCTTCAGCATCAGCATCAGCCCTTCCAGTGAACATTCAGGATTGATTTCTTTTAGGATGGACGTGTTTGGTCTCCTTGCAGCCCAAGGGACTCTGAAGAATCTTCTCCAGCACCACGGTTCAAAAGCATCAACCCTTTGGCACTCAGCTTTCTTTATGGTCTAACTCTAATATCCATACATGTCATGGCAAATAGATGGGGAAAAATGGAAACAGTGACAGATTTTCTTTTCTTGGGCTCCAAAATCACTGTGGACTGTGACTGCAGCCATGAAATTAAGATGCTTGCTCCTTGGAAAGAAAGCTATGAGAAACCTAAACGGTGTCTGAAAAAGCAGAGACATCACTTTGCCGACAAAGGTCTAAGTAGTCAAAGCTGTGGTCTTTCCAGTAGTCATGCATGGATGTGAGAGCTGGACCAGAATTTCTAAAACCTCTTAGCAGCAGAGCCCAGGGGAGAGGGCAAAGGGGCCGACCCGGAGGCCCACGGGGTCCCTGGTGCGGATGGTGATCTGGCCCCATTCCCTCCGGTTGCTGCGTCTGGCCGACCCTCACCGGGCTGGGCTGGTGCTGTCCTCACAGCCTCCCAGAGGGCGGCAAGTATGCACCTGCCCCAGGGACGGGAGACCCACCTGCCCTGGCACAGGGGTGCAGTCATACCAAGACTCACCTGCCCTGGGGGTCCCAGCCTTGGGGGCCCAGATGCATGGTGTCCAAGTAGAGTCCCCTGCTCTCTGACCCAGTGGGGGTCTAGCACTTGTGACTGAGCCTCCCATAGACTCACCGGGGTCAGAGTCCCTGCTGTGCCCGCATCGCCCCTCACCCTGCTGCACCCGCCTTGCCCCTCACCCTGCTGCGCCCGCATCGCCCCTCACACTGCTGTGCCCGCATCGCCCCTCACCCTGCTGCCCCCACAGCATCGCCCCTCACCCTGCTGCGCCCACATCACCCCTCACCCTGCTGCCCCCACTTCACCCCTCACCCTGCTGCGTCGATGCCCGTGAACAGTGTGTCCCCCAAACCTCGGGGGGTCTGAAGCAGGGGCTCCATAAACAGTGGAATAAACAGATGACTGAAGGTGAGCACAGGTGAGCCAGTGGCATCTGACCAGCTGCTGAGCCAGCTGTAGGCACGGCCCTGGCGTCCTCAGAGCCTCCTGGGTTGAGCTGGCCTGGCAGTCAAGGCAGGAGCATCTCCTGGCCGGATCTGCTCGCCCCACGTGCCCATGCCCCCACCCTGGTGCTGACCTGTGGGATGGGGGCAGCAGGCAGGGGGCTGCAGCCAGCTCCCTCACTGTGCGGCCACTCAGGGCCTGTCAGCCACTAGGGTGCCCGAGGCTGCTTAGCATAGGGCCACGCCCTCCCAGCCTGAGCTCCTGGAGGTGTGTGGTGATCCTGGCCACCACGACCAATGACCCAGGCTGGAGAACATCACCCCCAGAGAACATTGCTCCAACCAGGGGTCGGAGGTCAGGGAACTGGAGGCCCCGAGGATGTGGCTTTGGCCACTCAGTCAGCCCCGGGGGCGCTGGTGCCCTGGGCTCACGGCAGCAGCCCTCCTGTGCCCACCCCGTCTCCAAGGCCGTGCCCCCTGTGGCTCATGTCTCGCCTCCGCCTCCCCATCCGCTCACCACGACCCTTGCCTTGGAGCTGGACCCATCAGGGAACCAGGATGAAGAGGGCTCAAGGGCCTCCCCTTAGTTACAGCCATGAAGACCTGTTTCCCAAATGCGCATACTCATAGCTTCTGGGGCTGGGGTGCAGGTGTGAATTTTGGGGGCCACTATTCACTAGCTTCACTCGCAGCCCAAGACAGGGTGGTCCAGAGGGCAGGCAGGGCATCCTGCACGGCCGAGGGTCAGAGTCCCCGCAGGCCTGACCGCGCCAGATCATGGTCACATCTGCCCTGGGCTGTTCCCACTTTCTGGAAAGTCCCCAGGCCTCTCACCTCTGGGACAAAGACCCTGGGCCTCAAGCTGACTGGTCACTAAGGTCCTTCAAGCACTGGAGGTGGAGCCACATCACCTCCCCCGCCCCCTGCCCCCACGGACTAAACCCACTGTGTCCCCTGCTCCCGAGATAACAGCCAAGGTCCCCAGAGACACAGAGCCTGTTCCTGGGCTCCACTCCGCAGCTCCCAGGCAGGCCCGGGGGCTGAGCATCCCTGGGACCCCCTGCCATTTGGGGAGGACGCCATCCAAGCCCTCCAGGCTGGCCGTCTCAGGCACAGTGGCGCACAGCCGACCCGCCCACTCGGTCTGTGTCCTGGCCCTCACCTTGCCCACCTGCCAGCCCTGCTGGGGGAGGGCATCTGTGGGGACCAGCGGCCTGGAACCTGCCCTCAGACCCTGCATGCCTCCCAGAGGCCCTGTGTCCTTGCTTCTGAAACCAACGCCCTGCCCCGCACCACCCTGCCCCGCACTGCCCTGCCCCGCACCACCTGGCCAAGGTCTTCCTGGGGTTTATCGCCGGCCACCAGCATCAGAGCCGCAGCGGGGCGGGGGTGGTCTGTGCTGAGAGCAGGCCCGCGGCCGGCCTCCCGACTGAAGGAAGCAGCGGTCACTCATGTGCCGCCAGCCGCGTGTCCCCTGGCTTCATCCTCGCAGCCGCTGCGGGGTGGGGGGTGTCCTCACAATGCAGGAGGGGTCCCCAGCCTGCAGTCCCGAGTGGGGCTCCCCGGGGCCGGGGTCAGCATGAGCACTGGGCACCCAGGGGGAGGGGAGTGAGAGCCACCTGCCTTGTGGGCGAGCTGGGGGCTGGGGGCCAGCGGCAAGCATGCTCCAGCCAGAGCTGCCCGGTGGGGAGGGGCACAGGCCACGTGTGTGGACACAGTCCAGCGATGGGAGGGGTTAGGGTGGCCCGGGCTGAGGAGGCTCGGACACCACCATGGAGGAGGTCCCTTCCCAGCCCAGGTGTCCTGCAGGTGGACACGACTCCACGGTGACCCCTGCAGCCATGGGGCATGGGAAGCGGGCACGCCAGGCGCTCAGCTCTGGCCTTTGCCGACAGGCTAGCTGAGCTGGGGCGGCAGACACGCCTCCCTCCTATCAGGCCCAGGGGCGCTCCTCAGGGAGTGGCCTGGTGGGTCCCCACGTCAGCAAGTCGAGGCCGTGAAATCAGCCTTATCGGCAGGGATGTTGTCTCAGGCGGAGCTGGGCTGCCAAGTCTGGAGGGCGTTCCCTGCCGCGGCCCGGGGGGCAGGGTGGCGGCAGCTTGGGTCAGGGGCCTAGGAGGGCCGGGCAGGGCGGGCAGCAGGGTGCCCACTGCTTGGTGTGCGGCCTGGTCTCCAAGGGCCTGTCCTGCTCCTGATCCTCTTGGAGCTTCTGCACTGGGGGCCAGGTGATGCTAGGGTACGGGGGGCCTGGCCTGCTCAGGGCCCTGCTGGGGAGGGGCCGTGGGCACCCGCTGGGCAGTGTCTACAGTGGCATCGGGGTGCCTGGTGTGCCCAAGAGCACATGCCCTCTGCCTGGATTCTCAAGAGGGGACCCCCTCCCACAAGTGAGGAAAAAGTCTCAGGGGCGCATCTGCCTCGCATGAGGTCACTGGCTGGTGGTTCTGACCATCACGGTCAGAGCTCGCCTCATCCCGCAGGGCCGGGCACCTCGCAGAGACACGCAGCGTAGGAAAAAAGGCAGCCCCGTGGGGAAACAGGGAAAGAGAGGCTGGCCCGGGATGCGGGTAGGGCCAGGCCAGCAGCAGGCACTCTTTAGGCGGGCACTGCTCACTCATGGCAGGGGTGGCACCAAGTCTTCCTGTCACTGCTGCCTGGACGTGGGAGGTGGGGTCACAGAGAGGGAGGGGGGCCAGGGCTCCAAGGCCCTGGGGGTTACAGGAGGGAGGGGCAGAGGGCCGGGGGTGCAGACTCACAGCCGCCAGGGCCTCCACATCCGCCAGGCTGAGCCTCGTCTTCGCTCCCAGAACATCAGGTTCTGGGTCTGCCCCCAGGACCCCTGCCAGCTCCCAGCTCTGTGTCCACTTCACGAAGGCCCAGCCTGCATCCAAGCCCCCCTGCACGCCCCTGCACGATGCCATTCCCTGCCCCGAGCCTGTCTTACCCCACCTGCCCCTCGGGCACAGGTGGGCAGCTGGTCTGAGGTCAAGCTCCCAGGCCAGGCCCTCCTGCTGGCCCTGGACCTGGGTATGCGTCCTGGGAGCTGCAGCCCCGAGGCGCTCTGGGCGGGGGGCCTGGGCCTCGCTCTGGCCCAGAGCCAGGGGGCGTCTCCAGACAGAGAGGAAGGCAAACACCCCTTTGTCTGCAGCCTCAGCTTCTGCTTGAGGGTCTCAGGGGACAAAAGCCAGGTGGGCCGAGGAGACTGCAGGCTGTCTAGACGGCCCCACTGGCAGGGGAGGACAGGGACGCACAGGTGTGGTGGCCGGGAGCCTGTGGAGGGGCCGGAGCCGGGGCACGGAGCCCGGCCGTGGTCCTGCCCTGCCGCCCTTCTCCTGCCCCTGCTTGGCCCTCTGCGAGGTCACCTCCTCCAGGAAGCCAGCAGGATGTGGCTTCCCTCCTGTCTCCCCCACTGGCCTCAGAGCCCCTCCAGCAGGCCTGTGATGGGGGAGCCGCCTGTGAGACTTGATCTAAGGGGCCGGCTGGGGAGTGATGTCCTGCTGTGGTCCAGTGTTGCCCGGCCTCTGCCACCGGCCATCGAGACCCCCTGTCCTGGGAACCGGTGGGCTTCAGGCCTGCTTCCAACCGTCGCCCCTCACAGGCCCCCACTTCCTCTCTGCATCCCAGTCCCCGGCAGCTCGTCGCCAGCCTCCATCCTCAGCACGCGGCATCCTCCCGGCCCCGTGCAAGCGTTCCTCACCCAGGTGTGCGCGCTGTTGGAAACGCCCTGCAGCCTCCGGGCAGGCCCCCCTCCTTGGAGCACTGCTCCCCTGGCCTCCTGTCCGTCATCTCCAGACCTGCCAGAGACCCGGTCATCACCACCCCATTCTTACTCCATCAGCCCTGCCAGGATTTAACCCTTCAAGGCCATTTTCTCCTGGCACCCAGCCTTCTCATGTGCTCACAGCTCTCTGCTTATTCAGGATTACTTTATTGCCCGGGGCAATAAAGATGCAGAAATAGGAACATCTCTAGCAATACTCTTGGCCCAGGGTTCTGTCCTCTGCCACAGCGTGGGGCAATGCCCCAGGAGCCCAGGTCCCGCAGCGACGGTGCCACACACAAGGCCCCAGCCAGTCCGCAATGGACGTGCCTGCTGTGTGGGCCCCAGTTAGAGCTTGGAGAGTTTGAACCTCGGACTTCTAACAAACTGACTGATACACTAACCAATCACTGAGCCCCGGGACGAGGAGAACGCACGATCCGCTCCACAGAAAGTGCCAGAGGCCTGGAGAAGTTACTTCATAGCAGGCAAACCACAAGCAAATAAAACCAACTGGAGCAGAGCCCTCGAAAAGAGGCATTCGCTAGTATGAAGGAAACGTTTCTGCTGAGAGACAGAGGAGACGTAATAGTTTTGTAAGAAAAAAAAATACAACAGAGAAGTAAAGTGTGCTTCAGAAAGTATCTATTAATTCAAGGAACTACTGACTCTGAAACAAGCAGTGAAAGATGGAGTATGAGAGATGGCTGATTAGTCCCCCCCAAGATCAAGTGACCCGCCAAAAAGTTAACTCCCTGCTGACCCAGAACAGAGCCTTCTCCTGAGGACGAGAACAGGACCTAGAGCCTCGGCATGCATCCTGCACAAGGGTCCTGTGTGCAGTAAAATCCACTGGGGAGTACAGAGAAGGGGCAGCCGAGGACGAGACGGTCAGACAGCATCACCAACTCAGTGGACTCAAACCTGAGCAAACTCCAGGAAGTGGTGGAGGACAGGGAAGCCTGGCGTGCTGCACACCATGGGGCCAAAGAGCTGGACACGACTGAGCAACTAAGCTGCCACCAGCATCCCCACCGTAAGGCCACAGGGAGCGCGAGGATAATGCCAGGCCATACAGCAAGTCTCAACAGGCTTTTGAGAATTGGTATCATCCAAGCATGTTCTCTCACTAAAATATAAATTCACTAAAACCCAGTAACAATAGTTGGTAAGAACACCCTTAAATGTTTGAAAGTCAAGCAGCATCATGAGTTCTAAATAACCTATGGATTGAAGGTGGCCCAGTGAGAATGACAGCTGATTTCTCCTTGGAAATAACAGTGGCTAGAGGATGATAGCAGAGCAGCAGCCAACCACCAGTGGAGCTGAGATGAACAGGAGCAGAGCGCCAGAAGCAGCAATTAGAAGGCAAACACAGGTGAAAGAAATTTCAGCTTTCTTAGTTTCTCTTAAAGAACTATTAACTGTTTAAAGCAAAAAAAAAAGAAGGACTTGACTGGTGGTCCAATGGTTAAGAATCCTTCTGTCAAGGCTGAGGATGTGGGTTCGAGCCCTGGTCCGAGCAGACTCTACATGCTGGGGAGCAGCTAAGCCATGCACCCCAACCGCAGAGCCCGCGTGCTCTGGAGCCAGCTTTCTGCGACGAGAGGAGGCAGCGCGGCGAGAAGCCCTCAGACCACAGCGAGGAGCGGCCCCTGCTCGCTGCAGCCAGAGCAAGCCTGTGCAGCAGTGCAGACCCAGAGCGGACAAGAGCAAGCAAATCAGGGAGCGAGGCGAAACACTGGCCATGAGTGAGAGCCGCACACGCGGAGTAGCGCGCACGGAGTAGCGCCCGCACAGTAGCACCCGCGACACGAATAGCGCCTGCCACGGGGGAGAAACGGAACCAGAATGTTCTAAAGTCCTCACGGTTCAGCCATTTCCCAACAAAACCTTTGCTCGAGCCCTGAGAACCACAATGTCAATTTCCAAAAGAAAATATTTGTTTCAACTGTAAGTTTCCAGGGCAGACATTGAAGCCCAAATTCACATTTTTGTTTATGACACTCATCAGATCAATGTTCTCACACACAAAAGAAATAAAGTTCTTACACCTCACGTTGAGGTATATGATGTTAATTCAAAATAGATTCTGATAAGTTAAGGATGATACTATAATATTTTAAAAAGCCACTAGAAATATAAACGTAGGCAGGTGAAAAGACAATGTGCACGCGCGCTCAGTCGTGCCCAACTCCTTGCGGCCCCACGGACTCCCGCCAGGCTCATGCTATGGGCCCCCTGGGCTCCTGCCAGGCTCCCCTGTCCGTGGAATTTTCTAGGCATGGATTCTGGGCAGGGGTGCCATTCTCTCCTCCAGGGGTTCTTTCCGGCCCAGGGATTCAATCTGCGCCTTTTGCGGCCCCTGCATTGGCAGGCAGATTTTTCACCACCGCACCACCTGGGAAGCCCCAAAAGTCGATAGAGGTTTTCAAATTACATATCGAAAAATGCTTAACCAACTATGCCAACTGTTGGCAAGAACGCGGAATAAGTGTCCAACTCTTTGCGACCCCATCTCCTCTGTCAGCGGGATTCTCCAGACAAGAATTCCGGAGTGGGTTGCTATGCCCTCCTGCGGGGGGTCTTCCCAGCCCAGGGCCTGACTGCGGAGTGGAACAAACAACTCTTTTGGAGGTGGAGGGAACGTCATATCTGGATCGCAGTGGCGGTTTTGTGAGTGTAAACGTTTGTTAAAACTCATTGACTAAGAGCTTGAAACGAATTAATCTTATGGTGTGTGAATTATATCTCAATAAAGTTTACTTTAACAGAAGAAAAAAAATTAATTGAAAGGAAATCAGGAGAGGAACAAAGAACAGGTGCGTAAGACACAGAACAAACTGAGAGATGAGAGGCTGGAGCCCGACTGTGCGGGCGCATGGCAGGTGAGGACATGGCAGGAGAAAGCCTTTCTGAGCTGAGGCACGATGTGAGTTTTGCTCATTTATTTAGCTGTTTGAGAACCTGACTGTCCTTTTTCGCTGAGCAAAAGTCACAAGAGCAGACGAAGCCCTTGCTCTCATGGGGAATAAAACATAGTGGGACCATCATCTTCTGGTTCTACAGTCTCATTAATCAGGGTATAGTTGAAAAAGGAGCATAATTCTATGGGAGTACACTCTTCCTGGGAGGTGAGCCACCGGAAGCAGAGAACAGCCAGAGAAGGTGTCCTTAACTGGGTGATGGAGGCTCAGACACAGGTGTTCAGCTGGAATGGGAGAGGACAGGACCTCTGAACACTGTTCAGTACAAGGATTATTATTTCTATTCTTTTTTTTAATGATTTTTTGATGTGGACCATTTTAAAGTCTTTATTGAATTTTGCTACAATATTGTTTCTCTTTAATGTTTTAAAGGCATGAAGCATAGGGATCTTAGCTCCCTGACCAGGAGCTGAACGCACAGCCCCTGCCATGGACAGCAAAGTCTTAACTGCTTCAAGCTCTTGGACCACCAGGGAATCCCAAAGGATCAGAAAGAATAAATACTCCCCATGTACTTTTCCTGGAAACTAAAAGGACTCAAAGACATGCTTGGAGATGATTCAATCAAGAAACGATCTCTGTGGATGTCCCTGGCGGTCCATTGTTTGGGACTCTGCCCTCCCAGTGCCTGGGGCAAGGATTCATCCCCTGGATGAGAAATAAGATCCACAAGCTGGATGGAGTGGCCTAAAACAAAATTCTTAATAAACTTTCAAATTCTGTTAAAAAAAAAATTGCAGCCTGAATAGGAATGCTCAAGAATGAGGAAGCTGCGAGCTAAGGAGGCCAGCGGGGGTCCTGGAGCACTCTGGCGTGGGCACCACTCAGGTGGCCTCGTGCTGTGGCAACGGCTCTGAGTGGGAAGATGACAAATAGCTCTTGCGGGACAGACACAAGGGGTGAAATTGTTATCACCATCCGGGGTGAACAGTCCAGAATAATGCCTGGAAGAACAGAAGGGTGGTGGCTTTTCTGCCATCCACAGTGGTGAGTCAATATTGGAAGAAAAAGATAGTCTCTATGGTGAGGTGAAATTACAGAGTGAGGGCCCACAAGGCAAAAAAGGCAAAGCAAACATGAGCCCAGCGGCGAGAGAAGGCAGGCTGAAGAGAGAGGCAGAGAGGCACCGACATGGCCCGGGGAGCCCACTCTCACCTGTGACGGCGAAGGCCCGTCCAGCCCCTCCTGAGCACGAAGCTGCCAGTCAGGCTGAAAAGGGATGAAGGCACCCACAGGCTGACTGCACGTTCTGTGTAAGAGACGTGTCTAGAAACCATGCCACAGCACCCGAATGTTCGCTGCAGCACTATTTACCACATCCTGTTCCTGGAAACCACGTAAATGTCCATCAGCAGAGAAATGGGCAAAGAGGATGCTGTGTGAGCAGTGGAATATTACTCCACCACGAGACAGAGTGAAATGGCGCCATTAGCAGCAGCATGGAGGAACCCAGAGATGATACCGATTCAAGCAAGTCAGGCAGAGAGGAGAAATATCGTTTGACACCCATTACATGTGGAGTCTAAAAAGAAATGATCCAGATGAGATTAGAAAGCAAAAAAAAAAAAAAAAAGATTCACAGACTTAGAGAACCACCTTATGGTTGCTGGGGGGAAGGATGGGGGAACGGATAGTTAGGGGGTTGGGGATGGACATGTACACACGGCTGATTTAAAATGGGTGATCGACAAGGACCTGCTGTACAGCGCTGGGAATGCTGCTCAGTGTTT
This sequence comes from Budorcas taxicolor, assembly GCF_023091745.1. Taxonomy (NCBI): domain Eukaryota; kingdom Metazoa; phylum Chordata; class Mammalia; order Artiodactyla; family Bovidae; genus Budorcas; species Budorcas taxicolor. The sequence goes on along the minus strand of NC_068934.1, from coordinate 50,996,197 downwards.
TGTGGCAGCCTGGATGGGAGGGGAGTTTGGGGGAGAATGGACACATGTGTATGTGGGGCCGAGTCCCTTAGCTGTTCACCTGAAACAGCCACAACATTGTTAATTGGCGACACCCCAATATAAAAGAAAACGTTTAAATAAATAAATAAATAACAACCCATGCCACAGAGCAGTCAGAGGAGAAAAGGCAACACAAAGGTGACAAAGGCCAGAAGCAGAGTCACCGCAACAGTATCAGTAAACCAAAAAGCAGGGTGAGAACAGGGAGTCTAATAGGACAAAGGGGAAGATCTGGGTCAGCTGACTACCCTGAGTACCCTTGATACCCTGAGTACCCTTGATACCCTGAGTACCCTTGATACCCTGAGTATCCTTGATAGAGCAAGAGACAGAAAATCAACAAGGATGCAGAAGAATCTAATGCTGTCCACCAACAGGATCTAATCACCATTTACAGAACGCTCCACCCAGCAGTAGCAGAACGCACGGTTTCAGGTGCCCACAGAAGATACACACCAAGATGGGCTGTATCCTGGGATACAAAACAAATTCAACAAACTTAATGTGACTGAAACCACACGGAGTCTGTCCTCTGACCACATAGCCAGAGAATCAGATTAGAAACCAGTCGACGAAAGGTAACAAGAAGACCTCCACATGCTCAGAACTGCGTTTCTAAATAATTCATGGAGCAGCGAGGAAGCCTTGAGGGAAACACAAAGATCCATGCAAAGGACTGAAATGAAAACTCAGCCCATCCCAATCGAGGGGCAGAGCTAAAGCAGCGCTGGGGAATGTTATATCAGCAAGTGCACATCCTAGGAAAGAGGGAGCGTCAGATCAGGACACGAAGCTCCCACCTCAGAACCTAGGAAGAGAAGAGGAAAAACAGACTCAGGTCAGAAGAGGGAGTAAGCAAAGACAACAGCAGATTTCAGTGAAACAAAACAGGAACGAAATGAATTTTAATTCATTCAAATGAAGGAAAGGAAAGGAAAAATGTCAACAAAATTAACAAAACTCTAGAAAGTCTGCAAAGAAAAAAGAGGTGACCTAAGCTGCCAATATCAGGGATGAAACAGAGGCCATCACTACAGACCCCACAGTCGTAGAAAGGATGATGAGCAAGTGCTGGAAACGAGAGACAGAAACGACAACTTGGACAAAATCCACCAGTTCTTCAAAAAGCACACGCTACACAACTTAATAGAGATGGTTTGTGCAGCCTTGTGACCCTTACGAAAACTAGATTCATAACTTTAAACTCCAAAAGGTGAACCCGGGGTCAGACGGTTTCAGGGAAGAATTTTTTCAGCCTTTTAAAGAATTGACACCAAGTGTGCACAATTTCTTCCAGAAAATAGAAGAGGAGGGACTTGTCCCAATTTATTTCACAAAGCTAGTGTTACCCAGATATGATAATCTTAGAGACAGCACACAAAAAATTAAAAACCAACTCTCAAAACTACAGATCAACATCCCTGATAAATATAGACACGAAAATGGTTACTAAAGCCACAGCACACAGAGTTCACTGGAGAGAGTTCATAAGGAGAATTGTACATTACGGCCAGGTGGGGGAAGTAAGAGACGTAAGGCTGGTTCAACTTAAAAAGGTAATGAAATCAACTGTCTTAACAGGCCAAAGAGGAAAAATCACACGAGCTCATCAGCTGATGCAGAAAAAACTCTTGACAAAGTTCACCACCTGTTCATGATAAAAGCTCTCAGAGAAATAAGAATGAAGGGAGCTGCCTCAGCTGGATGAAGGCCATCTACAAAAAGCTGTGTTTCTAACGCTGACCTTTGCAGGGAGAGGTGAACACTGGGAACCAGAGAAGGACACCCATCTCATCACTCTTGTTCAATAGGCCTGGAAGTTCTGGTCCATGCAATAAGGTGAGGGAAGGAAGTGAGCGTCCAGGTTGGATGAAATGAAGCTGTCCCTATTTGTTAATAACACAAACGTCTACACAGAAAACTCCAAATAATCTATTAAAAACCTGCAAGCATGAATAAGCCAATTCTGCAAGTTTCAAGGATACAGGATAAACGTGTAGCCATGAGTTGAGGTTCTACGTCTTAGCAGTGACCAGGTCGTCGCTGACCACTGTATTAAGATCGCAATATTGTGGGCTCAGTGGTGTGGAATCCGCCTGCCAGTCAGGTTCAGTCCCTGACCCAGGGGGATCCCACATATTGTGGATCAGCTAAACTCACGCACCACAGCTACTGACTCTGTTCTAGAGCCTGGGAGCCTCAACCCCTGAGCCCATGGGCCCTGGAGCCTGCCCTCCACAACCAGAGAGGCCACTGCAATGAGGAGCCCATGCACCCACAGCTAAAGAGAAATCTGTGCAGAAATGAAGACCCAGCACAGCCATAAATCAGAAACCAAAATGATAGAGAGAGTACAGTGCCATTCGCAACTGTTCACATCGATTGAAAAGTTAGATGTGGCTCTAACAAAGCATGTATAGGACTCGCAGGCTGAAACCTGCAAAACACTGGTGAAAGAAATCTAAGAGGGTCTGAACAGACGGAAATGTTCCTGAACTCAGCTGGCTGCTCACCTGACGGATCCAATGCTAAGAGACAGATGTTGGGTAAATGGAAAGGTAGCTTTACTGAGCAAGCTGGCAGCCCTGGAGAAAAGGGGAACTCATGTCCCAAAGAACCAACTCCCCGGCTGCCAGTAAGAGGGCAAGCGATTTTCAGGGATTGTTCAGGGTGCACAGGTAGGGCGAGGGGGCCGAAAGAAGCAACTGAGTCAGCGCTGACCTTGTGTGAAACTGGTCATGTAGTGGTCTCATGAGCGTCATCTTGACTGTTTTAATTTTAAAGTTAATATTCAACTCCACGGTCATTTTTTTTTCTTCCTGTTTCCTTGAGGCCAGTTCTTAGAATTGTGCAAGATGGAACAGCTTATGTAATGACTAACGTCTGATCATCACGCAATTGGCTTTCCAGTTTCAGCATCTATGAAACAGCTCAGCGGGTATTATCTGCAGCCCCTGAGGAGGAACAAAGACCCTTGACTTTGTTTTATGGCTCAACTATTATTTGGTCTTGCTTGACTGTTTCCCTTTGCTTTTGCATCTTCTCACTTCTCAGATTAAAGTCATCATTTGGAACTCAAGGAATGTCTAGGAGGCTAGTTTTTCCATAAACAAGAGGAAGATGAGGACGGGAGTGAGGTCTGTTCCAAGAAGGCCCCACAGGGTCCTGTTTTCTTAGAGACATGCCCTGTTTATGCGCTGGAGGACTTGGCAGAGTAAACCTGTCAGTTCTGCCCAAATTAGCATACAAGTGCAATGCAGCTCCTATCGAACCCCAGCAGGAATGTTTGTAGATACAGACAAGATTATTCTAAAACTCACAGGTAAAGATGGAGGAGCTAGGGCAGTCAAAGTGACTTTGAAAAAGAACGATGGGGGAGGATCACTGTGCCTGATGGTAACATTTCCTGTGTAGTTGAATGAAAACTGCGTGATGGTGGTCGTTGTTGAGTCGCTCAGTCGTGTCCGACTCTCTGTGACCCCATGGACTGCAGCACGTCAGGCTTTCCTGTCCTTCCCCATCTCCTGGAGCTTGCTCAAATTCATGTCCATTGAGTCGGTGGTGCCGTCCAACCATCTCATCCTCTGTTATTCCCTTCTTCTCCTGCCTTCAATCTTTCCCAGTATCAGGGTTTTTTCCAGTGATGGGCATTTTGCATCAAATGGCCAAAGTATTGGAGCTTCAGCTTCAGCATCAGTCCTTCCAGTGAATATTCAGGACTGACGTCCTTTAGGATGGGCTGGTTGGATCTCCTTGCAGTCCAAGGGACTCTCAAGAGTTTTCTCCAACACCACAGTTCAAAAGCATCGATTCTTTGGCGCTCAACCTTCTTTATAGTCCAACTCTCACATCCATACGTGACCACAGGAAAAACCATAGCTTTGACTAGATGGACCTAGTCAGAAGAGTAAGGTCTCTGCTTTTTAATATGCTGTCTAGGTTGGTCATAGCTTTCCTTCCAAGGAGCAAGCATATTTTAATCTCATGGCTGAAGTCACCATCCACAGTGATTTTGGAGCCAAGAAAATGAAGTCTCTCACTGTTTGCCTGGTTTCCCCATCTATTTGTCATGAAGTGATGGGACCAGATGCTGTGATCTTAGTTCTTGAATGCTGAGTTTTAAGCCATCCTTTTAACGCTCTTCTTTCACCCTCATCAAGAGGCTCTTTAGTTCGTCTTTGCTTTTTGTCATTGGGGTGGTGTTATCTGCATATCTGAGGTTGCTATGTTTCCTAGCAGTTTTGATTCAAGCTTGAGCTTCATCCAGCCCAGCATTTCACATGATATATTCTGCACAGAAATTAAATAAGCAGAGTGACAATATACAGCCTTGACAAACTCCTTTCCCAAATTTGAACCAGTCCATTGTTCCATATCTGGTTCTAACTGTTGCTTCTTTACCTGCATACAAGTTTCTCAGGAGGAAGGTAAGGTGGTCTGGTATTCCCACCTCTTGAAGAATTTTCCACAGTTTGTTGTGATCTGTGAAGTCAAAATATTTGGTGTAGTCAGTGAAGCTGAAGTAGATGTTTTTCTGGAATTCCCTTGCTTTTTCTATGATCCAATGAATATTGGCAATTTGATCTGTAGTTCTTCTGCTTTTTGTAAATCCAGCATGAACATCTGGAAGTTCTTGGTTCACGTACTGTTGAAGCCTTGCATGGGGAATTTTGAGCATTACTTTGTTAGCATTTGAAATGAGTGCAGTTGTGTGGTAGTTTGAACATTCTTTGTCATTGCCCTTCTTTGGGATTAGGATAAAAACTGACCTTTTCCAGTCCTGTGGCCTTTGCTGAGTTTTCCAAATTTACTGGCATATCGAGTGCAGCACTTTCACAGCATCATCTTTTAGGAGAAAGGAGCAGCGACCCCACAAAAGACTGAACCAAACTTACCTGTGAGTGTTTTGGAGTATCTGGTGGAGGTGTGGGTCAGCGATGGCCTGCAGTGGGCTCAGGGGCACTGACATGCTGGCCTAAGTCCTTTTGCAGAAGGGTGCCATTGCCCCCACCCTAGTTTGGCTTGAGGCCAAACTACAGGGAGGGAACACAGCCCCACCCATCAGAAGAAAATTGGATTAAAGTTTTAATGGGCATGACCTTGCCCACCAGAGCAAGACCCAGTCTTCCCAGCAGCCACTCCCTCCCATCAGGAAGCTTGCACAAGCCTCTTATCCTCCTCCACCAAAGGGCAGACAGAATGAAAACTAAGATCACAGAAAACCTACCAAAATGATCACATGGATCAAAGCCTTGTCTAACTCAATGAAACTATGAGCCGTGCTGTGTAGGGCCACCCGAGACGGACGGGTCACGGTGGAGAGTTCCGACAAGACGTGGTCCCTGGAGAAGCGAACGGCCAATCACTTCAGCACTCTTGCCTTGAGAAGCCCATGAGCAGCATGACAAGGCACAAAGAAAGAGCCTATACGAAGGTACGAAGAGAATGTAGCCACTGGGAGAGCATATTTGCAAACCTCATATTCACCAAAGGATTAGTGCCTAGAACATAGAACAAACACTCAGAATTCAACTTTAAAAACCGAACAATCCAATTAGCAAATGGGAAAGAGATTTGAAGGATCACTTCTCTGAAGACACAGAGGCAAAGAAGCACACGGGAAGACGCTCAGCAGAGCATCTTGCCCACCAGAGCAAGACCCAGTCCTGCTGCTCTAGGCTGCTGCTGGTGCTCAGCCACTCAGTCGTGTCTGACTCTATGACCACATGGACTGCAGCACGCCAGGCTTCTCTGTCCTTCACTGCATCCCAGAGTTTCCTCAGACTCATGTCCACTGAGCTGGTGATGCCGTACAACCATCTCATCCTCTGTCGTCCCCTTCTGCTCCCGCCTTTAGTCCTTCCCAGCATCAGGGTCTTTTCCAATGAGTCAGCTCTTCGCATCAGGTGGCCAAAGTATTGGAGCTACAGCTTCAGCATCAGTCCTTCCAATGAAGATTCAGGACTGAAGTCCTTTAGGATAGACTGGTTGGATCTCCTTGCAGTCCAAGGGACTCTCAAGAGTCTTTTCCAACACCACAGTTCAAAAGCATCAATTCTTTGGTGCTCAGCTTTCTTTATGGTCAAAGTTTCACATCCATATGCGACTACTGGAAACACCATAGCTTTGACTACTTGGATCTTTGTTGGCAAAGTGATGTCTCTGCTTTTTAATACACTGTTTAGGTTTGTCATAGCTTTTCTTCCAGAGGGAAATGCAAATTAAAGCCATACTTGTCAGCCTGGCTAAGAAAACCACGATGCCAGGTGCTGGTGAAGACGTAGAGAGAGCGGCTCACTCACCCATTGCTAGTGGGGATGAAAAATAATACAATTACTCTGATGGCACTTTGTTGCCAAGTTTTTAAAAATCTAAGTATGTAAATGCTGTTTAATGCAGAAATTGCACTCGTATTTATTTATCCCAGAGAAACGAGAACAGATGTTCAAACCAAAGCCTGTGTTCGTGTCTTCACTGCAGCTTCATTCGGAACAGCCGACACCTGGCCACAGCCCACATGTCCTTCCACAGGTGAATGGATGGACACGCTGTGGTCCAGCCACACCCCGGAGTCTCACTCGGCACTGAAAAGCAGGGAGCACAGAACAGTCCGAGCGAATCTCCAGAGAATTATGCGGAGTGAGACGAGCCGGTCCGCAAAGGCTGTGTGGCATCCTGGGAACAAGCATTACCGAACTAGAGGAGAGACTGTGGTTGTCAGGGGCTGAGCGGGAGCAGGGAGTGAGCAGAGGCGGGGGCGGGGGGGGGTCCAGGAGGGGCTGCAGAGGCTGAGTGTCTCGGCCGCGGCGGCGGCAGACACGCTGTGGAACGTTACCCGCCACGGAGGCTGGGAACCGGTGCCTGGAGTCTTTCTGGATTATCTCTTAGAGCTTCATGAGGGTCTGCTATCTCAAAATAAGAAGCTCAGTTGCAAACAAGAAACAACACCTCATAGGGCTTCCCTGGTAGCTCAGCGGCAAAGAATCCGCCTGCCAACGCAGGAGACACAGTCTTGGTCCCCGATCCGGGAAGACCCCACGTGCTGTGGAGCCGCTAAGCCCACGCTCCATGGCTACTGAGGCTGTGTCCTGGAGTCCAGGACCCACAGCTGCTGAGCTCACCCGTCCCAACTGCTGAGCTCACACGTCCCAACTACTGAGCTCACCCTTCCCAACTACTGAGCTCACACGCCCCACCCTGGAGCCCGTCCCACCCTGGAGCCTCTGCTCTGCAACGAGAGAAGCCGCTGCGGGGGGGCCTCTCACCGCAACCGGAGACTAGCTCCTTCTGTACCTAGAGAGGCTTTATCTTCTTGGGCTCCAGAATCTTCTCAGGACTTGAAATAGCTCAGCTGGAATTCCATCACCTCCACTAGCTTTGTTCGTAGCGATGCGAACACCATCCTGGTTTATCTGTGTCCTTAAGATCTTTTTTTAATATAGTTCTTCTGTGTATTCTTGCCACCTCTTCTGAATATCTTCTCTTCTGTTAGGTCCATACCATTTCTGTCCTTTATTGTGCCCATTTTTGAAAAGGCAAAAAGATATGACACCAGATTATTTACCAGCATTTTCTCAAGTTGAGGGTGGCAACTTTTGCTTCATTTTTTCTCTCATTAAAAAGAACCGCGTTGGCCTCTCCTTCAGGGTCGGCCCGCCCTAATGCCTCGGGGCTGCACTATCATTTGTTTACAGAATAAAACTGTGAGCTGTTAAAAAAAATTGTGTTACTATCTGTGTGACAAAGGGCTTCCCAGGTGGTGCTAATAGTAAAGAATCCACCTGCCAATGCAAGACGCATAAGAGACGCGAGTTTGATCCACGGGTCGGGAAGATCCCCTGGAGGAGGGCATGGCAATCTACTCCAGTGTTCTTGCCTGGAGAATCCCATGGACAGAGGAGCCTGGTTGGCTACAGTCCACGGGGTCAATAAGAGTCGGACACGACTGAAGCGACTTAGCACGCATGCACACACGTGTATTTATCACGTTAACCACATCTAAGTGTACAGCTCAGATGTACAGCGTGACCTGCGTCCCTGTGCGTCTTGCCCACCGTCCACCTGCAGAATCTCAACCGCCGGCTGAGCCCTCACTCCCCTCCCCCACGGCCCCGGCCCCTGGCCCGCTTCCTGTGTCTATGGCGGCGACCCCTCCAGGGGCCTCCCGGAGGCAGTCAGACAGCGTCCGACCTCGGTGACTGGCGTATTTCAGCGAGAACCGTGTCCTGCAGGCTCCTCCTGTGCCGAACGCCCTTCCTGCTCGAGGCTGAGTGACAACGTCCACCATGTGGATGGAGCTCCGTCCGCGTCCCCCTCATCCGTCCATGGACCATGGACCCCTGGGCTGCCTCTCCCTCTGGGTGACTGTGAGGACCTGCTGAGAGCACGGGGTGCGCGCATCTCGCTGAAATCCTGCACATCTTCTGGGGACACGTCCAGAGGCGCCCTGGTTCACACTGTGAAAGACACCTTGAAAATGTGCTGATGCATTCGCCCCCACCCCCCGCTCCAACTGCTGACCCCTTCGTCCTGGGCTCAGCCGCTGAGCTGGACAGCTGACCCTCAGCAGGCCCCCGCGGTCATGGTCAGGGCCGATTGGACGGCCTGGCACTTGGCCGTGTTCTCCTGTCTTCTTAGAGGCTGATGGGGCAGCGATGGGGATGCTTCCCTGTCCTGATGCAGGCAAGTGGCCTGGCAGCCCCCTGCCTGTGGATGGCAGTGCCCAGGGAGGGGCTGGCACAGAGCTCTGAGGGCAGAGGAGGGGCCTCTTCGAGGGTCGGCTGCTCCCTGGCCCCTGGCTGCCGAGGGAGGCAGGTGCCTCCTCGGAATGGTCTCAGCCGGCCACCCCTCCCCGCCCTGGGAGGTGGGAGATGACTGCTGAGCGGGGCGGGGGCTGCGGAGGGAGGCCTGGGGAGGGGGCAGAGGCCTCTGGGCTGCCGGGGCAGGTGGAGTGAGAAGGCAGGCAGGGCTGAGAAGCTGGGCCTAGGCAGGTGAGCGACCCCAGGGCTGGCACTGCCCTACCAGGCCTGGATGGAGCGGGACCCGGCCGCAGGGTGTGGATGGGCAGGGGCAGCCACGGGCAGTGCTGCTGGAGCTGCAGGTCGGGGCTCAGGGCTTCTGCTTCCAGGCCCGCTCTCGGGAGGAATTCTGTTTGCCCAGTGACTCAGATGAACAAACACGTGCAGGAAGGTCCAAATCAGTGCAGCCCCGCCGTGAAACCAAATTTACTCTCCTCCCGCCCCGTGGGCATCTCTCGGTGTCTCTGCCTCCCAGGCCCCAGGGCCAGGCAGGAGGGTGAGGGCACCTTCCTCCTTATCAAGGAAGTCCCCGGGCTGGGAGAAACTCGGGGCCACCCTGCCCTTTCTGTCAACAGTGTGATAATTCCTGTAAGCTATCGCAGGTTCCCAGCGCCTTCTGCCAAGGTGGCACCCACTTCCTCTTCGCGGGCTCGAGGGGTTCCGTCTGTCTTTGTCCTGGAGTTGTCCCCTGCCACACGGGAGACGCGGCAACCTTTCCCCAGGCTGCTGGCTTCCCACCTGTGACATCAGGGCCCAGAGCAGCCTGTCTGGTGCGTGGCCGGGGGGCCGCACCCTTGGCCCCACAGGGTCCCCTCAGTCAGGCATGGCCACGGGTCCCGGATGCTGAGAATCTGGGTCATGAGTTCAGACGCCGCCAGGCGAGGAAGGCGCTGCCCTTTTCACTGTCACAGTGCAATCAGGCCCTAGACGCTCAGTGACTCCAGACTCGTTAGAACACTCACAAAGTCAGAGGGGTGACACCGCGTGGCGTCAGGAAGTCTCCTTGGGGGGCCCCGTGAGGGTGGTGGGGGCTCTTCTGGGGACCAGACGCAGCTCGGGAGACGCTCCCCTGAAGTCCATTCTGTCCTGTGATCACTGATTTCCAGACGAGGCACAGAGAGGGTGATGTGCTTGCCAGGGACACACAGGGGCCAGGACACCACCTCCTCCCAGGGTCTGGAGCCCCTGGCCCTGGGTTCAGATCCTAGCCAGCCCCTCTGAGGTCAGGTGCTTCCCACCTGTGTCACCCAGAAGTGGGGACACCCACAGACCCTACCTCTCAGGAGTTGTTGGTGTCCTATGGACTGAATTACACGGTGAAGCCTCCAACAAGGGCACCTGGCCCGCCAGGGCCCCCTGATTGTGTCGGAGCAGCCAGCCCTGTACTCAGGGCGTCTGAGACGGGGTTGGCAGAGTGTCCGCCGGGAAGGCAGCCATCCACTCCACCGTCTGGGCACCATCTGTGGCTGGTCCAGGCCTGTCCTTTTCCTTAGGGGACAGGGTTGGAGTGACCTGGCATTTGGGGTGCAGGCGTCCACCTTCAGGTTGGAGGTGCGCCCCAGGTGTGAGGATGGAAGTCAGGTCTCCCCCCGGCGGCCCCTTGAGGGCACCAGGCTTGCGGAGGGTGGCCTGGCTTCCAGTCATCTGACCACTCAGCTGTGCTCACTTCTTTGGCCTGGAGGGGCGGATGTCAAGCCCCGAGTCCCACACGGGAAGGGCTGTGAACTGCCCTCTCTTGCTTCCCCGAAGCTGTACCTGCATCCCCAGACAGAGCAGCCACCTCGGCAGGGAGCAGGGAGTGTCGGGCCTGAGGGCAGCTGACAGGACTGCTTGGCGCCCCAGGTCCCGAAGCTACCACAGCGCAAACCCCAGGCGCTTGCACTGGGACGGTGACCGCCCCCCAAAGCTGGGAGGGGTCCCAGCGCTGGGCAGGTAGTGCTGAAGCTGGTGTCCCCTGCCTTGGTCACTGGTCAGAAACAGCTGGGCTGGGCTGGGCCAGGCCAGGGTCAAGATCAGTGTCAGGGTCAGGCAGCCCCGGGTCCAGAGGGGCGGATGGGTGGGCTGCGTGTCTGAGGAGAGATCTGTGAGGACCGTGCTCCCCCCGGGTGCCTGGGATACCGCCCGCCCTGGGAGGAAAGCGCTGGGCCGGCTCCCTGACCCTGCTCCTGCCGGCTCCTTGCCCACCATGGGGCCTGGTTCTCAGCGGATCCCGGCTGGCAGGCATTTCCCCATCATCTGGTCAGTCACTCATAAGCACAGGGGCTGTCTGATGCTCACCTCCCATCCTGAATCGGAGCTGCCAGAGCAAGTCTGGCCTGGCCTGCATCCTGCCCACGTCCTGCCACAGTTTTCTTGTCGCCATGGCAACCCATGGGAGCTCCAGCTGGGGACAGATCCCAGTCCTCTGTCCACACAAGCACTGCCCTGCTGGACCCCAGTCAACCCACAGTTCATCAGGTCCAGGTTGGGGCTGGCAACAGCCCAGGGGCAGGTGACCCCAAGGAAGCAAGGCCTCTGGGACCACCGCCCTGTGGCAGCCATGTCCCCATGCATAGCACCCTATGTGAGCCCTGGACACAGCCCTGCTCCTGCCGTGGACTCCGTTTAGAGGGGGAACCTGAGGCGGCCCCAGCTGGGCCCCTTCTCTGTGCAGCCCCTCGCTGAGCATGCAGACCCCGAGAAGAGGACACTGGAGTTTAAGGGGTCCCCCTCCAGCCCCGACCCTTCCAGAGCCCCCACTGGGTGTAGGGGGAGGTCCCAGGGAAGAAGGCCCTGGGTTCCTGGGCTGGGTCACTGGGCCACTCCGGCCCCGATGCCAGGCCCTCTCCCCGCGGGGTGCTTCTTACGGGGTTCCCCTGTAAGGCAAGCCAACCCTGGGGTGGGGCACACGCTGGTGGCTCAGACCAGGCAGGGGGTGAGGGGGGCCCATGTCTGTGCCCCCCCTCAGTGGCGTGGACGCTGGTTGCCATGCTGCCTCCCTGCCTGCCTGGGGTCATGAGGAGGGTGGGCTCACGTCACTGCAGCCTCCAGCCTCCACCCCCTGACCCGAGCTCCGGCCCCCTGAGGCCGACCCTCAAACCTCCCCCAAGGCACGAGTTGCCCACATCCAATACCCCAACCACAAAAGCCACAGCCCTTTGGAGCCAGACACATCCCTTGGCCTTTTCCCCTAGGGACGCCCCCGGCCCCGCACAGCACCAGGCTGCCTGTGGTTCAACTCTAGAGCCGGGCAGCCGCGCGGGGACGGTGGGGGCACGAGGCGGCAGCCGGTGTGCGGGGCCGCTCACGCTGCACCCCTCAGCCGGGCCTGTGCGAGCGGCCAGCAGCGCTCATCACTCACACACTCCTCACCCACTCATTCATTTATTCATTCACTCACTCATTCATTCACTCACTCACCATGCCCCACCTTCACATTCTTGTTCGGTGTGAGGTGCTCTTTCTACCAGATACCAGGGTAAATCAGGGGCATAAGGAGGGAAAGCTCTGGGATAGAAAGCTAGGTGCCCAGAAGGAACTCAGGACAGGCCCCAAGAGCCAGAAGCCAAAGCTCCGGTCAGCTCCCCGGGGCCCCTGAGCCAGGCCTGCCTCAGCGTCAGAGGCCCGGCCTGCTGCTCCGCCCCAGGGAGAGCCTCCTGGCCAGCCCCTGTGGCAGTGGAGCCCCCCAGCTGCGGCGGCTGCTGTGTGTGGCCACCTGGGACTGAGGTCCAGCCCCAGCACCCAACACCCTGACAGGCCCGGAGCCCACACACCCACGACCTGAGTGGGTGGCTGTCACCAGCGTGCTTCCTCAGGCAGAGTCTATCACGGCCAAGACCACCAGGCCAGTTTCTGGGCTGGTTCCCTCGGCATCGCCCCTGCCCCTCAAGGAAGACACAGGCCCACGTGGGATGAGCTAGCCTGGGGCTGCTCACCGCCCCCTGGGAGCACAGCCAGCCTCCCAGGCAGCACTGGTCTGGGGGGCAGGGTCCTGCCACTGGGAATGCCGCCCCTGAGCCCCTGTGCAGTGAGGGTGGGGCCGGCCCAGCAGCCCCAGCAGCAGGAAGCATGGTGGCGGCCTCCAGGCACAGGAGCTCAAGGGTCAGCCTCACAGAAGCCTGCCCAGCCAGGGTTCAGAGCTGGGTGCCCAGTGAGAGGATGCCTGAGCCAGAGCTTAGGGACCCAGGAACCACATCCCAGCTGCAGACACACCCATCTCTGCTGTCTTCAGCCGCGGGCCATCCCAAAGCCAGTGGCCACTGTTTACCTGGGTGAGGGGACTTGCAGGCGTGGCCCCGCCCTCCCACGTGAGGCTGATGGGGCCGCAGCCAGCTCCAGGACTACAAAAGGCTCCTGCCGGCTCACAGCCGTCCTCAGAGGCCGCCTTGGGACTTTCTCCCACACGCCATGGGTGTCGGCCGGAGGAGGCTGGCCCCACTCTGGGCCCTGGCCCTCACTCTGGCCTGTGCCCAGCACACAGGTAAGGTGCCCGCTGGCATCCCCAGGCCGGCCGTGACGGGAGCCTGGAGCCCCTGCCACCTCTCAAGCCCCAGAGAGGCCCTGGTGCTAGGTGGGCAGCAAGCAGCTCGGAGGCCTCGCCCAGGGCTCTGAGAAGCTGAGGGTGTCCGTGGGCCGCTCTTCCAGCTCGTTCCCGCTCCAGGAGATTGTGGCATCGGGGAGGGGCTTCTGGGGCTGTAGGGTCCAGGTGGGGGTCGGGGAGGGGTCAGCCGTGCATCTGTGAGCCCCTGGCTGCAGGGTGCCGTCCTCAGAGGCCTCTCCCACTGGGGCTGGCATCTCCCACCTGCTTCCCAGGGCACAGCTGGGCCCCAGACGTGTGTAGGGGCTGCTCGGCCCCCAGCACTTGGCAGCTCAGGGACCATGCCGTGTAAGCTGAGGTGCCCCTGCCCCAGGTGGCTTGCATGCCCTGGTGCCCAGCCTCCTGCAGCCGGCTGCCTGCAGTGCTCAGGCCGAGGCTGCCCGGCTGGGGGCTCCCTGGACGCGCCTCAGAGGGAAGGCCAGGTTCTTGGGGAGGCCTCTGGGCTGACTCTGCCGGTCCCCAGGCGCTGCCTGCCTGGCCTCCGAAGCGCTGAGCTCTGCAGTGGCGCTGAGCTCCTTGTTTCGGGTGCGGCTCTGTCTGCACTCTTGGTCCCAGATCCCCAGCTGGCTCTGAAGGGGCTGAGCCAGCCCATGGCCTCAGGGTCTGCCCCTCGGATGGGCTGCTGCCTGGCGGGTGCTTCTGCCTGTTCCCCTGTGTCCTGAGCAGGGAACCAGGGTCTGGTACCTGGTGGATGCTTGGTGTGAGTGGTGGATGCTTGGTGTGCGTGAATGCACCATGCTTGAAGGAACGGCCCCTGGAGAAGCTGGCTCAGGGCCGGGGGGCTCACCGGAGGGCGTGGTTGAAGGAGCCGTGGCCCAGTGGAGGGCCTGGGGTGACTCAGAAGAGGGCCTCCCAGGCCCCCAGTCCGCGTGGAGAACCCCACCCTCCAGGCCCGCCCCCTTCCGTCGTTGTGTCCTTTGGGGCCAGCTCCAGCCCAACGCCCAATCCCTTTCCTGCAGGCCAGGCCCGGAACAGCGCTGCAGAGCTCAGCTTCGAGCACCCAGACCTCCCTCCTGCCCCTCAGGGGCCTGGCGGTGAGTGGATCCCCCACCCGTCGGAGCCCCCGCCCCACTCAGGAGGCACCGCTCAGGCTGCTCGCCGTCTCCCGGTCTCACAGCGAGGCCACCAGCCGCAGAGCAAGGGCAGGCTCGGGGACACGCCTCGGTCTGCTTGTCCCCTGACGGGGCTCCCTGGGAGGCACACCTGGGCCTGAGCTCAGCACGGAAGCATGGTTTGCAGCCACAGGTGTTGATTCAGGCATTTTTGAGATTCCGGAGCCGGGAACTCCCGGGTGCAAACAACATCAGGGCCACATGGGCATGAGAGCTGACCTCCGCTGCTCGGCGGTGGGAACCTCTGCTGGCCCTGGTGCTCATGCAGCAGCGAGGTCACATACACGGCAGAGCCCAGAGCTCGGGAGCGGGCAGCCCTGCAGCGGTGGAGGCCCGCCTGGGGGTCGAGCTGGGGGTGCTCGAGTGAGCGTGTGAACACCTGCCTGTTCCCTCAGGCACCGGCCTCCGTGGAGTGACCATCCACCCGCCTCTGAGGACCGTCCCTGTGGTGCAAGGTGAGGCCACGAGGCCAGGTGGGGGGCGGGCAGCCATGTCCGCGGAGACCTGTCTCTCTGGAGCCGGAGGTGGCGGGAGGGTGCGTGGCTCCTTGCGGGGATGAGGGCACGGCTTTCGGGAGGTCCAGGCCATGTCGCCAGTGTCCCTCAGAAATGCCCCGCTCTGTTTGACCGCAGCCCTGAATGCGGCCCACGGCGGGCGGGTGTGCAGCACGTGGGGCGACTTCCACTACAAGACCTTCGATGGCGACGTCTTCCGCTTCCCCGGGCTGTGCAACTACGTCTTCTCCGCACACTGCGGCTCCGCCTACGAGGACTTCAACCTGCAGCTCCGCCGTGGCCCTGGGCCCAACAGCACTGCGCCCAGCAGGGTCACCATGAAGCTGGACGGCCTGGTTGTCAGGCTGACCAAGGGCTCCGTCCTGGTCAACGGCCGCCCGTGAGTCTGGGGCCTGGAAGGCACGCGTGCTCCCGGGACCACGGAGGGTGGCCCCAGGCCCCCAGGCCCCCACGCTCTGCCTGTCTCTCCTGGGGGCTCAGGCTCTGGCACTGCGCCCGGACGCGGCCCCTCCTTTGTGCTGCTGACACTCGAGCTCCATGCTCTTGGGTCTTGGTGACCTGGTCGGGATGTGACCTGAAGGGCCTCCCCGCCTGTCCTGACCTCTGCTGCCCGGGCCCTCGGGCCCCACATGCCTCAGCCAGGCCCTCTCCCTGCAGAATTCAGCTGCCCTTCAGCCAGTCCGGGGTCCTCATCGAGCACAGCAACGGCAATCTGAAGGTGGTGGCCAAGCTGGGCCTGGTCTTCATGTGGAACCAGGACGACAGCCTCCTGGTGAGGCCAGGGGCTGGGGGTGGGGGTGGGGAGCTGGGAGTTGGGGGCTGGGGGCTGGGGACCAGGGGCTGGGGGCTGGAGGTGAGGGGCTGGAGGCGGGGGTCCTGGCACATACCTCCAGCCCAACAGCCTCCTGGTGAGGCTGGGGCCGGGGGGCCGGGAGTGGGGGCCAGGGCTGGGGGCTAAGGGCAGGGGCCCCAGTAGGTACCTCCAGCCAACAGCCCCCCCAGGGAGGGAAGAAGGTGCTCTGGGTGAAGGAGGGTGAGAAGGCCGATCCCACCCCGCTGGGGGCCCAGGGCCCACACCCCATGGAGACGCCATGTGTCGGGGAAGTGTCTCCTCCAGGACACACTCCTGCTCCGGGTCCCAGCTTGGAGGAACGAGTTGGGGGGTCCTCTGTGAGGAGCTGCAGCCCCGACCTCCTCGGGAGCCTGGTCCATCGTTCTGGTCCTGGGGCGTCCCTGGCGCGGCTGGAGTCCGATGTGTCCTCTCCCTGCAGCTCGAGCTGGACGCCAAGTACGCCAACCAGACTTGCGGGCTGTGCGGAGATTTCAACGGCGTCCCCGTCTACAACGAGTTCTTCTCACACAGTGAGTTCTCCCCGGCGCCTCCCCGTCCCCCTACCCCCGCCCGCGCCCGGCTCCTCGGCGCTCCCTGAAGCCTGCCTCCAGAATCCCAAGTCAGAGATGTCAGTCTGAACACGTGTGCACAGCCCACATGTGCACGCAGACCTGTGCACTCACACGCGCCACACACGTGTGCAGACCCGGGCACGGCCCCGCACCGCCCCCTCAGCAGAGCAGGCAGCCCCCGCCACGCCCTCCTGCGAAGCCGAAGACCTGCCTCTGTCCAGACCCTGCCTCTGCATCTTAGTCCTGACACTGTGCCACCCAGCCGTGGCCTATCTTGCGGCCCACGCCTGCCACGGCCCCGAGCTTGGGGTCCCCTCTGCTGGGCCTGTGGAGCCCCACGCAAAGCCCATCCATGAGGGCTGCTTACCAGAGGCCAGCCCAGGGGCCCGGGGGCCGCCGGCAGGGGCTCAGGCTCACTTTCCAGGCCCCTGGGCTGCGAGCCGGCCCCAGGCCCACGGAGCATCAGGTAAAGGGCCGAGCCCACGGCCTGTGGCCTCGAATGCCCAGGGGCCCCTCACTTCATCTCAGAGGCCCTGAATATCCTGCAGAGCTGCCACTTAACCGGGCAGTGTGGGCAAGGAAGGCAGGCATGGCCAGAGCACCCTGAGCGAGGGATGTGGGGGGCCCTTGTGCTTCTGGCAGATGTCAGACTGACCCCCACCGAGTTTGGGAGCCTGCAGAAGATGGACGGCCCCACGGAGCAGTGTCAGGACCCTGTTCCCGAGGACGCTGGGACCTGCTCGGATGACTCTGTAAGGCCCAGAGTGGACGGGGTGGGGTTCTTGCTCCCACAGCCCCGGGGCTGAGCTGGGGACATTCCAGACCCGACTGAGCGAGGGGTCTGGGCTCTGCCCCAGGGCATCTGCGAGGAGATGCTGAGCAGTGAGCCGTTCTCGGGCTGTGCCCGCTTGGTGAACACCAGCAGCTACCTGGAGGCCTGCCGGCACGACCTCTGCCACTGCAGCCGGGTCAACCTCACCAGCTGCCTCTGCCACACCCTGGCCGAGTACTCCCGCCAGTGCGCCCATGCCGGGGGGCTGCCCCTGGACTGGCGGGGCCCCCAGCTCTGCCGTGAGTGCCCAAGTGGCCTGGGCCCTGGCCTGCTGTCCCCCAGGGCCGGGGGCAGGGCAGGGTGTGACACGGCCCGTCCTCCCCCACAGCCCAGACGTGCCCCCTGAACATGCAGTACCGTGAGTGTGGCCCGCCCTGCGCGGACACCTGCTCCAACCCTGAGCATTCCCAGCTGTGCGAGGACCACTGCATCGCCGGCTGCTTCTGCCCCGAGGGTGAGAAGGAGCCCCTCCCCGGCCCCCCGAATCACACAGAGGCATCACGGGTCCCAGGACGGAGCCCCTGAGGTGTCCCTTGGCCCCTGGGTCCGAGGAGCCCTCTAGGGCAGGCCCGTGGTGGGCAGGGGCCGTACCCCTCCCTACGCCCTCTCAGCAGACAGTGCGGCACGTGCCACATGGCCTGCCTGCCTCTGCAGGGATGGTGCTGGACGACATCGGCCAGGCGGGCTGCGTCCCCGTGTCCGGGTGCTCCTGTGTATACAACGGGGCCACCTACGCTCCAGGGACCGGCTACTCCACAGGCTGCACCAACTGGTAGGGCCACGGGCCCTGCCCTCTGCTCGCTTGATCCGCCCTGGGACGGGCGCTCCTGGGAGGCCCCCTGGGGGCTGTGGCCAGGTGCCACGGGTCTGCTCCCACCTGGGGCCTGGGGCAGAGGCCAGCGGCTCTCTGGGGAGGGGCCAAGGGGCTCCAGTCTCTGTAGGGAGGCAGGCGGGCCTGGGCGAGACCGCTGTCGGCCTGCCAGCTGGGTGGGGGCTGTGCCTGGGGCCCAGCACGCACGCGGGGCCTCCCTGCTCTCAGCACCTGCTCTGGAGGCCGCTGGACCTGCCAGGAGGCGCCGTGCCCGGGGACCTGCTCGGTGCTGGGTGGCGCCCACATCTCCACGTTTGACGAGAAGCAGTACAGAGTGCCTGGGGACTGCAGCTACGTGCTGGCCAAGGTGCGGGGCCTCCCTGGAGATTGCCCCGGGAGACTGCCCCGGCTTTGGGCGGGCGGAGCGGGGAGGCCGAGGCGGGCTGGGGGCTGCTGAGCTCTGCACGGGGGCCTGTGTTTCCAGCCTTGTGACAGCAGCGCCTTCACCGTGCTGGCCGAGCTGCGCAGGTGCGGGCTGACCGACAGCGAGACCTGCCTGAAGAGCCTGACGCTGAGCCTGGGCGGGGGCCACACGGTGAGCACGGGCCCGGGCGGGGTGTCCCTCCTGGCAAATGGCCTCTGCCCGAGCCATGACCCCACAGAGGCAGCAGCCTGTGGACACCCCCACTGCGTCCCACCTGCACCACTTGTGGGTCTTCTGAGCAACCGTCTCCAGAGAGACCAGCTCTGAGACGGGCTCTAGGGGCTCCTCACCTGTCCAGCGTGGCCCAGGAAGCTTCTCTGTTGAAACTGACTTAAAAAAATAGTACATTTAAAAAACACTTAGGCTTCCCCAGGCCCTGGCTGCGGCCTGTGGGATCTTCTCGTGACATGCGGTGCCTCGCTGAGGCGAGCGGGCTCTGGAGCGCCGCTTCAGTAGTTGCAACTGACAAGCTTAGTTGTCCCGCAGCGTGTGGGGTCTTAGTTTCCTGACCAGGGATCAGAACCACATCAGCTTCTTTGCAAAGTAGATTCCTAACCACTGGGCCACCAGGGAAGGCCTTGAAGTCAACTTTCTTACTTTAGTAAATCTCTTTGCTCAGTTCAGTTCAGTTCAGTCACTCAGTCGTGTCTGATTCTTTGTGACCCTATGGATTGCAGCACGCCAGGCTTCCCTGTCCAACACCAACTCCCGGAGTTCACCCAAACTCATGTCCATCGAGTCAGTGATGCCATCCAACCGTCGCATCCTGTCGCCCCCCTCTCCTCCTGCCCTCAATCTTTCCCAGCATCAGGGTCTTGAGTCAGCTCTTCCCATCAGGTGCCCAAAGTATTGGAGTTTCAGCTTCAGTATCAGTCCCTCCAAAGAACACCCAGGACTGATCTCCTTTAGGAAGGACTGGTTGGACTCCTTGCAGTCCAAGGGTCTCTCAAGAGGCTTCTCCAACACCACAGTTCAAAAGCTTCAATGCTTTGGCACTCAGCTTTCTTTATGGTCAAAGTTTCACATCCATATATGACAACTGGAAAAAACATAGCTTTGACTAGATGGACCTTTGTTGGCAAAGTAATGTCTCTGCATTTTCCATATGCTGTCTAGGTTGGTCATAGTTTTTCTTCTAAGGAGCAAGTGTCTTTTCATTTCAAGGCTGCAGTCACCATCTGCAGTGATTTTGGAGCCCAAGAAAATTGTCTCTCACTGTTTCCATTATTTCCCTATCTATTTGCCATGAAGTGATGGGACCAGATGCCATGGTATTAGTTTTTTGAATGCTGAGTTTTAAGCCAACTTTTTCACTCTCCTCTTTCACTTTCATCAAGAGGCTCTTTAGTTCCTTTTCACTTTCTGCCATAAGGGTGGTATCATCTGCGTCTCTGAGGCTATTGATATTTCTGTCTTCAATCTTGATTCCAGCTTGTGCTTCATCCAGTCTGGCATTTCGCATGATTCATGTAAGGGGTTTTCCAAAATTTGCTGGCATATTGAGTGCAGCACTTTCATAGCATCATATTTTAGGATTTGAAATAGCTCCGTTGAAATTCCATCACCTCCACTAGCTTTGTTTGTAGTGATGCTTCCTAAGGCCCGCTTGACTTTGAACTCCAGGATGTCTGGCTCTAGGTGAGTGATCACACCATTGTGATTATTTGGGTCATGAAGGTCTTTTTTGTATAGTTCTTCTGTGTATTCTTGCCACCTCTCTTTAATATCTTCCGCTTCTGTTAGGTCCATACCATTTCTGTCCTTTATTGAGCCCATCTTTGCATGAAATGTTCCCTTGGTATGTCTAATTTTTTTGAGGAGATCTCTAGTCTTTCCCATTCTATTGTTTTCCTCTATTTCTTTTCATTGATCACTGAAGTAGGCTTTCTTATCTCTCCTTGCTATTCTCTGGAACTCTGCATTCAGTTGGGTACATCTTTCCTTTTCTCCTTTGCCTTTCACTTCTCTTCTTTTCTCAGCTATTTCTAAGGCCTCCTCAGACGACCAATTTGCCTTTTTGCATTTCTTTTTCTCAGAGATGGTCTTGATCCCTGCCTCCTGTACCAATGCTATGAACCTCCATCCACAGTTCATCAGGCACTCTATCAGATCTAACCCCTTGAATATATTTCTCACTTCCACTATATAATCATAAGGGATTTGATTGAGGTCATACCTGAATGGTCTAGTGGTTTTCCCTACTTTCTTCAATTTAAGTCTGAATTTGGCAATAAGGAGTTCATGATCTGAGCCACAGTCAGCTCCTGGTCTTGTTTTTGCTGACTGTATAGAGCTTCTCCATCTTTGGCTGCAAAGAATATAATCAATCTGATTTTGGTGTTGACCATCTGGTGATGTCCATGTGTAGTCTCCTCTGTGTTGTTGGAAGAGGGTGTTGGCTATGATCAGTGTGTTCTCTTGATAAAACTCTGTGAGCCTTTGCCCTGCTTCATTCTGTACTCCAAGGCCAAACAAAGGCACTGGGGTCTCTGTGGGGTCCCTGGGTCCTGGTGTGCACAAGATTTTGTTTGAGCCCCCCGAGCATCTCTGGCAGGTAAGGAGTTTGACTCTTAATGCGATTCCGCCCCCCCCCCCCCACTCTCTTGCTGGGGCCTCTCGTTTGCCCTTGGATGTGGGGCATCTTTTCTTGGTGGGATCCAACACTCTCTTGTCGACATCTGCTCAGCGGTTAGTTGCACTTTTGGAGTTCTCACGGGAGAAGATGAGCGCACATCCTTCTACTCCGCCGTCCTGAACAACTTTCATGTCACACACACAAAAAAAAGTCCTATCCCTGTGGAAAGCTTAGCAAAGCAGGCTGAGCCTGAGTTGGGCAGGGGTGGTCATCAGCCCTTCTCTGCCCTGCGGGGACTGTCATGACCCCTGCTGTGTGCTTCTCCAGGTCTTCATGGTCAAGGCTAGCGGGGAGGTGTTTGTGAACCAGATCTACACCCAGCTGCCCGTCTCAGCAGGTAAGGGTGCCCGCCCCGGCCCCACTTCTGGCGGTTCCACCTCTCGCACCCACTAAGATGTGGGCCCCTGTGTCCACAGCCAACGTCACGCTCTTCAGACCCTCCACCTTCTTCATCATCGCCCAGACCCAGCTGGGCCTGCAGCTGGACATCCAGCTGGTGCCCATCATGCAGGTGTTCGTGAGGCTGGCGCCGCAGAACCGAGGGCAGAGCTGCGGTAAGAGGGTCACCGCCCGGCAGCCAGGCCCACCCCCCGTGGCTGGGTGCTTGGGGGCCTCACCCTGCCTTCTGCCCCAGGCCTGTGCGGGAACTTCAACCAGAACCAGGCCGATGACTTCCGGACCATCAGCGGCGTGGTGGAGGGCTCGGCCGCTGCCTTCGCCAACACCTGGAAGAGCCAGGCCGCCTGCCCCAACGTCAAGAACAGCTTCAAGGACCCCTGCTCCCTCAGCGTGGAGAACGGTGTGTGTCCAGTAGCCCCGGGGCCCGCCTGGCGCCTCGGACCGCTCACACCCGGTGCTGCTCCTTACCGAGGAACTCGGGGTGAAGGAAAGCCGCTCACCTCGAGGGGGCTCCCACTTGACATGACGTCCAGCCCCACTGACCACCCCTCCTCTGTCCACAGAGAAGTACGCTCAGCACTGGTGCTCCCGGCTGACCGACCCCCACGGCCCCTTCGCCCAGTGCCACTCTGCCGTGGACCCCAGTACCTACTA
Organism: Budorcas taxicolor; assembly: GCF_023091745.1. Taxonomy (NCBI): domain Eukaryota; kingdom Metazoa; phylum Chordata; class Mammalia; order Artiodactyla; family Bovidae; genus Budorcas; species Budorcas taxicolor. The sequence goes on along the minus strand of NC_068934.1, from coordinate 50,973,917 downwards.
CTCGGTAATGCCGCCTCCCAGCTCTGCCCTTGGGCCTGGGCCACCCTCAGCGTCCCAAGGGCCAGGGCGACAGCGTCTGGGCCCAGCTGGTCTCCCGGGCTCTGTCCCCTCCCCCACTCCCCCACTCACTCATTCCCTCACTCATTCATTCACTCATTCATTCACTAATTCATTCACTCACTCATTCCCTCATTCCCTCATTCATTCATTCATTCACTCATTCATTCACTTATTCATTCATTCACTCATTCATTCACTCATTCCCTCACTCATTCACTCATTCACTCATTCATTCACTCACTCACTCATTTACTCATTCCCTCACTCAGTCATTAATTACTCAGTTGCTCGTTTGCTCGCCACCCATTGTGAGATTCCGAGCCCATCTGTGCTCCTGCCCTACACCCAGGCACTGGGGCAGGGGCTGCTACACACAGTGAGTGAGTACCCCGCTGGGCCTGGGGTCAGTGAGAAACTGGTGTCTGGGACTGACCGCACGGGGCTGGACCGCTGGGTCACAGAGATGAGGGACTGCGGCCCCTCCGGCAGCCCCCCACCAGCCCAAGGATGTGAGTGCAAGATGGTCTGTTCACGCTCTGCTGAGGGAGGGGGAGCCCCCGTGAGCCTGGGGAGGGGGCCTGGGGAGGCAGGGGCTCCGGCCGCGGCATGCGGAGTGATCGCCGCGTGTGGGCTGGGGTCCCTGACGCCCCGGTGTGCCCCCAGAACTGCCTGTTCGACACCTGCAACTGTGAGAAGAGTGAGGACTGCATGTGTGCGGCCCTGTCCTCCTACGTCCGGGCCTGCGCCGCCCGAGGCGTGCTGCTCAGTGGCTGGCGGGACGGCGTGTGCAGTGAGTGTCCTGTGGCAGACGTGCCACAGATCCCACCCCGAGCCGGGCACGGGGGTCGAGGAGCACCGAGCCCAGGGCCCCAGGACCCTGCCCGGGGGCTATAGGGGCTGGGGATGCCCGCCAGCTCTGGCCTGAGTGCCACCCTCCCTGCACCCACAGCAAAGCCCATGGCCAACTGCCCCAAGTCACTCGTCTACCGCTACAACATCAGCACGTGTCCACCCACCTGCCGGTCCCGGAGTGACGAGGACGTCACCTGCAGCATCAGCTTCGTCCCCGTGGACGGCTGCACCTGCCCCGATGGCACCTTCCTGGACGACGCCGGCGCATGTGTGCCGGCCGCCAGCTGCCCCTGCTACCTGCAGGGCTCCGTGATCCCCAACGGGGAGTCGCTGCACGAGCAGGGCGCCGTCTGGTAGGAGGCCCTGCTGAGTGGGCGGGGGTGGGGGAGGCTGGCGGCTCTCTGACCATGCTCTCCCGGCAGCTCCTGCACCCAGGGCACACTGACCTGCATTGGAGGCCACACCCCAGACCCAGGTGAGCTGGGAGTGGGCGGGCGAGGGGGAATCTCTGCACAAAGCTCCTCCTCGAGGCAGTGAGCTTGGGTGGCGGCAGGCTCCCTGAGCGCCCCCTCCCTCCCCAGTCTGCGCCCCACCCATGCTCTACTTCGACTGCCGCAACGCCACGCCCGGGGCCAGCGGGGCCGCCTGTCAGAAGAGCTGCCATGCCCTGGACATGGACTGCGTAAGTGTCCCCCGCTGTCCCTGGGGCCCCTCTGCAGGCCCAGGTCATCCGTTAAGCGGGGTCTGTCCTCCCACAGTACAGCACCAAGTGCGAGCCCGGCTGTGTGTGTCCCGACGGGCTGGTGGCCAGCGGCGATGGCGGCTGCGTCCCCGTGTCCGCCTGCCCCTGTGTGCACAACGAGGCCAGCTACCAGCCAGGCCAGACCATCCACGTGGGCTGCAACACCTGGTACGGGGCTGGTGGGGGGGCGGCTCCGGCAGCGGGACGAGGCACGGCCTGGCCAGCTGTGGGGGCGGGCAGCTGGGGCCTCGAGGAGGGAGGTGTGGGCTGACGGGCACTGTCCCCCAGCACCTGTCAGAGTCGGACGTGGCAGTGTACCGACCAGCCCTGCCTGGCCACCTGCACGGTGTATGGGGATGGCCACTACCTCACCTTTGACGGGCGGCGCTACAGCTTCAGCGGGGACTGCGAGTACACGCTGCTCCAGGTACACGGCCACCGAGTTCCCCCACCCCCCCAAGGCCTGCTCGCTGCCCCGGTGCATGCTCACCCCAGCGGGCCGCTCCTCTGCCCACAGGACCACTGCGGCGGGAATGGCAGCACCCAGAACAGCTTCCGCGTCGTCACCGAGAACGTGCCCTGCGGCACCACAGGGACCACCTGCTCCAAGGCCATCAAGATCTTCCTGGGGGTGAGCAGGGGAGGGGGTCCAGGCAGGAGCCCCCCAAGAAGGCCGTGCTCCCATAACTAAGCCAGGACAGGGGTGGCCAAGCCGTGGACCCACCCAGGTGGTGGCCAGTGTCCTCAGCCACCCTCACGTCCTTGCAGAGCTACGAGCTGAAGCTGAGTGACAGGAAACTGGAGGTGATCGAGACGGGCCCTCGGCCACCCTACTCCATCCACCAGATGGGTATCTACCTGGTGGTGGACACGGAGCTGGGCCTCACGCTGCTGTGGGACAAGGGTACCAGCATCTTCCTCAGACTCAGCCCCGAGTTCAAGGTGAGGCCTAGCCCTGGACCAGGGGCGGCTGGTGATGGAGGTGCAGGCAGGGGAGAGACAGAGACCCCGAAACAGAGAGAGAGGCAAGCAGAGGACACAGGGGAGGCAGAGAGAGGCAAGCGGCACCGGAGGAAGAGAGGCACAGAGAGATGGAGAGACAGAGAGAGGCAGGGCTGACGACGGCACAAACCCTCGGCCGCGTCTGGGTCCTGAAGCTGCAGGAAGGAGGACCCCAGACAGGGGCCCCTCTTCCCCAAGGCTGGACGCCGAGCCGGCCCAGGGGCCCCTTCACCCCCGGCCCTGGTCCCCACATCCCCACACCGTCTTCGTTGCATGGACCCTCGTTCCATAAGGATGCACCCACCAGATCGGCCACCTCACGCCAGGGAGCCCTCGTCCTGCAGGGACCTCACTCTCATGCTCGGCTGTAGGGGCTTCCAGGAGGAGGACCTGAGTCTGTCTTTGGGGGCACCCCATAGCTGCTACGCCGCGTTGCCTGTACCCTCTGCTCCAGGAGACGCCAATGCCCAGTGGGCCGCACCCAGGGCCGCCCTCACACTCACTGGGGCTGCTCTGGGGGCTGTCCTGGGGAAGGTGGGGGCCCGAGGGAGTGAGTGGGCCCCTCCTGTGCCCACCCGGAGCTGCTGCCATCTCTGTGTCCATCTGTCTGCAGGGGAGGGTCTGCGGGCTGTGCGGGAACTTCGACGACAATGCCCTCAACGACTTCACCACACGGAGCCAGTCTGTGGTGGGCGACGTGCTGGAGTTTGGCAACAGCTGGAAATTCTCCCCGTCGTGCCCGGACGCTCTGGCCCCCAGGGACCCCTGCACCGCCAACCCGTACCGCAGGTCCTGGGCCCAGAAGCAGTGCAGCATCATCAACAGTGCCACCTTCAGCGCCTGCCACGCCCACGTACGCGGGGCTCCTCCGGGCACCTGGGGAGGGAGGGATGGAAGTGGCTCTGGGCTCCCCACCACCCTCTGAGGCCAGCGGTGGCCGCGCAGGACTCCGTGCTCCAGGGGAAACTGGCCCAGGTGGACATCAAGCCGCGTGGGTGCCCAGGAGCCCCCCAGTGTCTGAAGCCTTTCTCTCCCGCAGGTGGAGCCAGCCAGGTACTACGAGGCCTGCGTGAGCGATGCCTGCGCCTGCGACTCGGGGGGCGACTGTGAGTGTTTCTGCACGGCCGTGGCCGCCTACGCCCAGGCCTGCCACGATGCGGGCGTGTGCGTGTCTTGGCGGACCCCGGACACCTGCCGTGAGTATTCTGGGACCTGCCTCCCAGGTGGCATGGGGGTGCAGGGGATCACGAGAGTTGGGCTGAGAGTGGGTGGGGAGGCAGGGAATGAGCAGGGCCCCCTTCCCCCGCCCCAGGGCCCGGGCGCCAGGGGCGGGCATCCCCAAGAAGCCAGCTGCTTGCCCCCTCTCACCCACGGGCCTTGTAGGCCCACACCCTGCGAGGCCACGTCTAGGAGGCACAGAGGACAGCCGTGGCTTTGTGGGGGTGGCCCTGGGCTGTCCTTCTGGGGCAGCCCTCCGCCTGGGGCCCCCCGACCAGACGCCTGGCCCTGAGTGACCCCTCGCTGCCCCTCGCCCACAGCTCTGTTCTGCGACTACTACAACCCCCAGGGCCAGTGTGAGTGGCACTACCAGCCCTGTGGGGCGCCCTGCCTGAAGACTTGCCAGAACCCCAGCGGCCAGTGCTGGCCCGACACCCGTGGCTTGGAAGGTGGGCACCCTGCTGGTCCGGGGCGGGGGGGGGGGCCCGTGCTGGGGGCCCTGGGTTGGGGCTGGGGTCTATCCTGGCGATCCTGGGACCGTTGACCAGGCTGAACTCCCCCTGGCCCCTCGAGGTGCCTTTGTGGCCATAGCCTCGAGCTCCCTGCTGCCTGGGGGGTGAGGTCCAGGGCTGGGGCCCGAGGTGGGAGCGAGGCCATGGGTGACTGGCCTGGCTGGGACTCACGTCCCTCTGGCTCGCAGGCTGCTACCCCAAGTGCCCACCAGAGGCCCCCATCTTCGACGAGGACCAGATGCAATGTGTGGCTTCATGCCCGACCCCATCCCCACAACCCCCCTGCCACGTTGGAGGCCAGTCTTTCTGGCCAAACTCCACGGTGCCCTCGGACAGGAACTGCTACTCCTGGTGAGTCTGGCCGGAGCTGCGAGATCCTGGAGCACGTGGGGGATTCGCCTGGCCACCTCCCAGCAGGGTCTCCTTCCTTCAGGGCCAGAGGGTGCCCCGTTCTGGGTCTCCTGTGGGGGTCCATGGGGAGCCTCCTCACTGCTGGATGAGGGTGGGGGGCCTGGGGGTGAAGAAAGGGGGCAGAAGGGAACCTGGGTCGTCACACCACCCGAGGCGCCCTCCCCAGGAAGAGGCCCTGGGGAGGAAGGGGCCTCCGGAAGGTCCTTGGGTCCAGAGGCTGTGCTGGAACCGCCTCCTCTGCCCATTGGCTGAAAGGCTCCCTGAGAGGGCGTGGCCTCCGGGCTGAGACCTGGCCGCAGGGACCCAGCGGGGTGGCTCCGGCCTGCCCCCGGCACAGGCCAGAGGACGCCCGGCACCCCCAGACTCACCTTTCTTCTGTCACCAGCGTCTGCACCAAGGGTGGCGTGCAGTGCGCCTACGACGCGAACGGTGAGCAGCAGACCGCCCTCCTTGCGCCCGGGGCCTGGGGCTCCTGCCCGCGTCCCCGCCCGCTAACGCTGGCGCTCTGCTCCCCACAGCCTGCGTCTGCACCTACGACGGGAGGCCCTTCCATTCTGGGGACGTCATCTACCACACAACGGATGGCTTGGGGGGCTGCATCTCGGCCCACTGTGGGGCCAACGGCACCATCGAGAGAAGGGTCTACACCTGCAGCCCCACCACGCCCACACCCCAGACCACCTTCTCCTTCTCGACATCCCTGCCCGGTAAGGCAGACACGTGGGTACCGTGCAGGGCCGCGCCCCACCCCCACCCTGAGTCAGGAAAGAGCCGGCACCCAGCAGAGCGTGTGACCCTTGTCCAGTCACCCTGCAACCAGGAAGGGCCAGCCTCCTCGAGGCCCCTTGGCAGGACCAATGCCCTGGTCGTGCTTTCAGGGCTGAGGCTCCCAGCGAGGGGCAGGCGCTGTAAGCGGAGGTGTCCCAGGCCGGTCCCCAGGGAGAGGACCACGGGAAGCCCAGCTCGAGCACCCCTGCCCAGACCTGCTGCCCTCAAGGCTGCTCTGAGTCCTCACTCTTCCAGGGGCACCTCAGGGCCTTATTAGAGCTTCCCCAAAGGGTGACGAGCCCCTGGAACTCTGGCCTTAGGTTCCAGGAAGCAGGCTTCCTTACACAAGCTTGACTCACCTCTTGACTCAGGAGCGGTGAGCCCCACACCTGCCAGGTGTGGGCGCCCTGCCCCCCAAGCTCCTTTCGGGGCAGACAGATGCGGTGGAATACCCCAGCAGCTGATGCTGAGAGAGCGGCGGGGTGGGGTGTCCTCGAGGGCCGTCGGGAGCCCTGGCCCCTGATGCTTGTCCTCTCTGTCCCGCCCTCAGGTGTGAGCTCGACGCTTCCACCTGGCAGGCGCCCCAGCCCTTCCGAGAGCACAGCACACACCCCAAGCACGGCCCCGGCCTCCAGCCCAGGCACCTCAACACCTGTCCCAGGACCCTCTACACCTGTCCCAGGCACCTCAACACCTGTCCCAGGCACCTCAACCCCTGTCACAGGTAACTTGACTCCTGGGAAAACAACCCTCTTGACTCCCAGCCCAGTGCCAGTTTCAACAACAATTTCAAACACAACCTCTGTGTTGTCCACAGCTCCAAGGCCCTCAGAGCAGTCCTCACCTGAGCCCACCACGGTCACCTGTTTACAAGTCTTGTGCAACTGGACTGAGTGGATGGACGGCAGCTACCCTGGGCCAGGGAGAAACAGTGGCGATTTTGACACTATTTCGAATCTCAGAGCCGAAGGGTATAAGTTCTGTGCAGAGCCCAGGAGCGTGCAGTGCCGGGCAGAGCGCTTCCCTGACACCCCACTGCAGGAGCTGGGCCAGGATGTGGTCTGCGACAAGTCCGTGGGCCTGATTTGCTGGAACAAGGACCAGCTGCCCCCCATCTGCTACAACTACAATATCCGCTTCCTGTGCTGCGAGCTGGTGGACACTTGCAGGACAAACACCGCTTCCCCTGCTGCGCCTGCCACCACACGGACAGCCACAGCTGGAGCCAGCTCTACCTGGGCCACTGGGACCCTCTCCACTTCCACAAAGCTCAGCACTGCCAGCTCACCTCACATGACCCCAACAAGACGGGCCACGCCCAGCACACACAAGCAGTCCTCTCCTGGGACCACCCCCTGCAAGCCAAAGTGCAGGTGGACCAAGTGGTTCGACGTGGACTTCCCAATGCCCGGGCCCCACGGGGGAGACAATGAAACCTTCAGCAACATCATGAGGAATGGAGACACTATCTGCCACCGACCTGAATCCATCAGCAAAGTGGAGTGCCGAGCCGAGAACCACCCCGGGGTCAGCATCCACGAGCTGGGCCAGCTGGTACAGTGCCGCCAGGATGTAGGCCTGCTGTGTCGGAACCAGGACCAGAAGGGCAAGACCAGGCTGTGCCTCAACTACCAGATCAGAGTGCTGTGCTGCGAGCCCCAGGAACACTGCCCTCCCGCCACTGTCACAGTAACCAGCACCTCCAGTGTGCGGGTCACTGGGCACACAGGGACCACCTTCCATGAAGCCACATCCAGTGCAAACTCTGTGCACACAGGCAGCACAACCTTGGCTCCTACAACCAGTACAACTTCTGTGCACTCAAGCAGTACAACCTCAGCTCCAACAACCAGTACAACCTCTGTGCAGACAAGCAGCACAACTTCAGCTCCTACAACCAGTACAACCTCTGTGCACACAAGCAGCGCAACCTCGGCTCCTACAGTAATCTCAACCTCTGTGCAGACAAACAGCGCAACCTCGGCTCCTACAATGAGCTCAACCTCTGTGCACACAAGCAGTACAACCTCAGCTCCAACAACCAGTCCAACCTCTGTGCAGACAAGCAGCACAACCTCAGCTCCTACAACCAGTCCAACCTCTGTGCAGACAAGCAGCACAATCTCAGCTCCTACAGTAAGGTCAACCTCTGTGCAGACAAGCAGTGCAACATCGGCTCCTACAATGAGCTCAACCTCTGTGCACACAAGCAGCACAACCTCGGCTCCAACAAGCAGTGCAACCTCTGCGCAGACAAGCAGCGCAACCTTGCCTCCTACAACCAGTGCAACCTCTGTGCACACAAGCAGCACAACCTCGGGTTCAACAACCAGTGCAACCTCTGTGCACACAAGCAGCACAATCTCAGCTCCTACAATGAGCTCAACCTCTGTGCACACAGGCAGCACAACCTCGGCTCCTACAACAAGCTCAACCCCTGTGCAGACAAGCAGCACAATCTCAGCTCCTACAACGAGCTCAACCTCTGTGCACACAGGCAGCACAACCTCGGCTCCTACAACGAGCTCAACCTCTGTGCAGACAAGCAGCACAATCTCAGCTCCAACAACCAGTACAACCTCTGTGCACACAAGCAGTGCAACCTCGGCTCCAACAAGCAGTGCAACCTCTGTGCAGACAAGCAGCACAACCTCAGCTCCTACAACGAGCTCAACCTCTGTGCACACAAGCAGTGCAACCTCAGCTCCTACAACGAGCTCAACCCCTGTGCAGACAAGCAGTGCAACCTCGGCTCCAACAAGCAGTGCAACCCCTGTGCAGACAAGCAGCGCAACCTCGGCTCCAACAAGCAGTGCAACCTCTGTGCAGACAAGCAGCACAACCTCAGCTCCAACAACCAGTACAACCTCTGTGCAGACAAGCAGCACAACCTCAGCTCCTACAACCAGTCCAACCTCTGTGCAGACAAGCAGCACAACCTCAGCTCCTACAACCAGTCCAACCTCTGTGCACACAAGCAGCACAATCTCAGCTCCTACAGTAAGGTCAACCTCTGTGCAGACAAGCAGTGCAACATCGGCTCCTACAACGAGCTCAACCTCTGTGCACACAAGCAGCACAACCTCGGCTCCAACAAGCAGTGCAACCTCTGCACAGACAAGCAGCGCAACCTTGCCTCCTACAACCAGTGCAACCTCTGTGCACACAAGCAGCACAACCTCGGGTTCAACAACCAGTGCAACCTCTGTGCACACAAGCAGCACAATCTCAGCTCCTACAATGAGCTCAACCTCTGTGCACACAGGCAGCACAACCTCGGCTCCTACAACAAGCTCAACCCCTGTGCAGACAAGCAGCACAATCTCAGCTCCTACAACGAGCTCAACCTCTGTGCACACAGGCAGCACAACCTCGGCTCCTACAACAAGCTCAACCTCTGTGCAGACAAGCAGCACAATCTCAGCTCCAACAACCAGTACAACCTCTGTGCAGACAAGCAGTGCAACCTCGGCTCCAACAAGCAGTGCAACCTCTGTGCAGACAAGCAGTGCAACCTCGGGTCCAACAACCAGTACAACCTCTGTGCACACAAGCAGCGCAACCTTGTCTCCAACAACCAGTGCAACCTCTGTGCAGACAAGCAGCACAACCTCAGCTCCTACAACGAGCTCAACCTCTGTGCACACAAGCAGTGCAACCTCAGCTCCTACAACGAGCTCAACCCCTGTGCAGACAAGCAGCGCAACCTCGGCTCCAACAAGCAGTGCAACCCCTGTGCAGACAAGCAGCGCAACCTCGGCTCCAACAAGCAGTGCAACCTCTGTGCAGACAAGCAGCACAACCTCAGCTCCTACAATGAGCTCAACCTCTGTGCACACAAGCAGTGCAACCTCAGCTCCTACAACGAGCTCAACCCCTGTGCAGACAAGCAGCACAATCTCAGCTCCTACAATGAGCTCAACCTCTGTGCACACAGGCAGCACAACCTCGGCTCCTACAATGAGCTCAACCTCTGTGCACACAAGCAGTGCAACCTCGGCTCCTACAACGAGCTCAACCTCTGTGCACACAAGCAGCACAACCTCGGCTCCTACAACCAGTGCAACCTCTGTGCAGACAAGCAGCGCAACCTCGGCTCCAACAAGCAGTGCAACCTCTGTGCAGACAAGCAGCGCAACCTCGGCTCCAACAAGCAGTGCAACCTCTGTGCACACAAGCAGCACAACCTCGGCTCCAACAAGCAGTGCAACCTCTGTGCAGACAAGCAGCGCAACCTCGGGTCCAACAACCAGTACAACCTCTGTGCACACAAGCAGCGCAACCTCGGCTCCAACAAGCAGTGCAACCTCTGTGCACACAAGCAGCACAACCTCGGCTCCAACAAGCAGTGCAACCTCTGTGCAGACAAGCAGCGCAACCTCGGGTCCAACAACCAGTGCAACCTCTGTGCACACAAGCAGCACAACCTCAGCTCCTACAATGAGCTCAACCTCTGTGCACACAGGCAGCACAACCTCGGCTCCTACAACAAGCTCAACCCCTGTGCAGACAAGCAGCACAATTTCAGCTCCTACAACGAGCTCAACCTCTGTGCACACAGGCAGCACAACCTCGGCTCCTACAACCAGTGCAACCTCTGTGCAGACAAGCAGCGCAACATCGGCTCCAACAAGCAGTGCAACCTCTGCGGAGAGAAGCAGCGCAACCTTGCCTCCTACAACCAGTGCAACCTCTGTGCACACAAGCAGCACAACCTCAGGTTCAACAACCAGTGCAACCTCTGTGCACACAAGCAGCACAATCTCAGCTCCTACAATGAGCTCAACCTCTGTGCACACAGGCAGCACAACCTCGGCTCCTACAACAAGCTCAACCCCTGTGCAGACAAGCAGCACAATCTCAGCTCCTACAACGAGCTCAACCTCTGTGCACACAGGCAGCACAACCTCGGCTCCTACAACGAGCTCAACCTCTGTGCAGACAAGCAGCACAACCTCAGCTCCTACAACGAGCTCAACCTCTGTGCACACAAGCAGTGCAACCTCAGCTCCTACAACGAGCTCAACCCCTGTGCAGACAAGCAGCACAATCTCAGCTCCTACAATGAGCTCAACCTCTGTGCACACAGGCAGCACAACCTCGGCTCCTACAATGAGCTCAACCTCTGTGCACACAAGCAGTGCAACCTCGGCTCCTACAACGAACTCAACCCCTGTGCAGACAAGCAGCACAATCTCAGCTCCTACAACGAGCTCAACCTCTGTGCACACAAGCAGTGCAACCTCGGCTCCTACAACGAGCTCAACCTCTGTGCACACAAGCAGCACAACCTCGGCTCCTACAACCAGTGCAACCGCTGTGCACACAAGCAGCACAACCTCGGGTCCAACAAGCAGTGCAACCTCTGTGCAGACAAGCAGTGCAACCTCGGGTCCAACAACCAGTACAACCTCTGTGCACACAAGCAGCGCAACCTCGGCTCCAACAAGCAGTGCAACCTCTGCACAGACAAGCAGCGCAACCTTGCCTCCTACAACCAGTGCAACCTCTGTGCACACAAGCAGCACAACCTCGGCTCCTACAATGAGCTCAACCTCTGTGCACACAGGCAGCACAACCTCGGCTCCTACAACAAGCTCTACCCCTGTGCAGACAAGCAGCACAATCTCAGCTCCTACAACGAGCTCAACCTCTGTGCACACAGGCAGCACAACCTCGGCTCCTACTACAAGCTCAACCCCTGTGCAGACAAGCAGCACAATCTCAGCTCCTACAACGAGCTCAACCTCTGTGCACACAAGCAGTGCAACCTCGGCTCCTACAACGAGCTCAACCTCTGTGCACACAAGCAGCACAACCTCGGCTCCTACAACCAGTGCAACCTCTGTGCAGACAAGCAGCGCAACCTCGGGTCCAACAAGCAGTGCAACCTCTGTGCAGACAAGCAGCGCAACCTCGGGTCCAACAAGCAGTGCAACCTCTGTGCAGACAAGCAGTGCAACCTCGGGTCCAACAACCAGTACAACCTCTGTGCAGACAAGCAGTGCAACCTCGGCTCCTACAACCAGTACAACCTCTGTGCAGACAAGCAGCACAACCTCAGCTCCTACAACGAGCTCAACCTCTGTGCACACAAGCAGTGCAACCTCAGCTCCTACAACGAGCTCAACCCCTGTGCAGACAAGCAGCACAATCTCAGCTCCTACAACGAGCTCAACCTCTGTGCACACAAGCAGTGCAACCTCGGCTCCTACAACGAGCTCAACCTCTGTGCACACAAGCAGCACCACCTCGGCTCCTACAACCAGTGCAACCTCTGTGCACACAAGCAGTGCAACCTCGGCTCCTACAACCAGTGCAACCTCTGTGCACACAAGCAGTGCAACCTCGGCTCCTACAACCAGTGCAACCTCTGTGCAGACAAGCAGCGCAACCTCGGCTCCAACAACCAGTGCAACCTCTGTGCAGACAAGCAGCGCAACCTCGGGTCCAACAAGCAGTGCAACCTCTGTGCAGACAAGCAGTGCAACCTCGGGTCCAACAACCAGTACAACCTCTGTGCACACAAGCAGTGCAACCTCGGCTCCAACAAGCAGTGCAACCTCTGTGCAGACAAGCAGCGCAACCTTGCCTCCTACAACCAGTGCAACCTCTGTGCACACAAGCAGCACAATCTCAGCTCCTACAATGAGTTCAACCTCTGTGCACACAAGCAGCGCAACCTCGGCTCCTATGAGCTCAACCTCTGTGCACACAAGCAGCACAACCTCGGCTCCCACAACCAGTACAACCTCTGTGCAGACAAGCAGCACAATCTCAGCTCCTACAACGAGCTCCACCTCTGTGCACACAAGTGGCACAACCTCGGCTCCTACAATGAGCTCCACCTCTGTGCACACAAGCAGCACAACCTCAGCTCCTACAACGAGCTTAACCTCTGTGCACACAAGCGGCACAACCTCGGCTCCTACAACGAGCTCCACCTCTGTGCACACAAGCAGTGCAACCTCGGCTCCTACAACGAGCTCCACCTCTGTGCACACAAGCAGTGCAACCTCGGCTCCTACAACGAGCTCCACCTCTGTGCACACAAGCAGTGCAACCTCGGCTCCTACAACGAGCTCCACCTCTGTGCACACAAGCAGCACAACCTCAGCTCCTACAACCAGTGCAACCTCTGTACAGACAAGGAACACAACCTCAGCTCCTACAACGAGCTCAACCTCTGTGCACACAAGCAGCACAACCATAGCTCCTACAACCAGTACAACCTCTGTGCACACAAGCAGCACCACCTCGGCTCCTACAACCAGCTCCACCTCTGTTCCTGCATCTGAGACCACCCCGTCCCCACCGGGGACCACACCTTGCTCCTGCAGTGTGTCTGGACAGTTGCACTCCGCAGGTATGCAGTCTTCCTGGGCACGTGCTGTGTGCCACCTCTGGTCCCTGGCGCCCTGTTCACAAAGCCTCCGCGTGCAGGAGACACAGGTGTGTCTTGTCTCTGTGACAGGCTAGGTCTGTGTCCAGGATTGCAGTAAGCTCTCCATGAAGATGCAGTCTAGACCTGGGCGGGAGGGCCCCAGCCAGGCCGGCTCTTCTCTGGAGTCACTTCCTGGCCTACAGTGTCTGCCTCTTTCTTTTTCCTGCAGGGTCCAACATCTATCAAGTGACTGACCTATTGGGCCACTGCTATTATGCCTTTTGTAGCCTGGACTGCCACGTGGTCAAGGGAACGGCCCCCACCTGTCCCACCAGCATGCCACCTCCCACCCCGACCACCTCCTCACCAGAGTCCTCCCCTTCTACCTCCGTGTCAGTCCCTCCACAAGGGTGCCCAAATGCAGTCCCCCCAAGAACGGTAACCTCACCTCTCCTGCCCTTCTCAGGGACTCAGGGGGCCTGGGAAGGGACCCTCAGCGGTTTCCAACTAGAGAGTGTGGCATGAAGCGTGGGTGAAGGTCAGTGACTCCTGGGCTGATGCAGGCTGGCCATGACAAGCGGCCATCTGGTCTCCAGCTCTTCTGGGTGGGGAGCATGAGGCCCAAGGTTGAGACTCCGTTCCCTGTAAAGGGGGCTGGAGCAGGCTGTTGTTTCTCGGGGGGTGGGTGGAACAGCCAAGGACTGGAGACCAAAGAGTTGGAGGCAGGGGACAGGGTGGAAAGGGGGCCGCCTTCACCAGCCAGAGCTCCCCCTACTCAGCCCCGTGCCTTCTGGGTGGGGCTGGGGGAGGAGAGGCCTGGGGCAAGGCTGGCCCCTAGTCCCAGAAGAGTGGCTCTTCTCTCTGGGGAGACCCAGGTGAGCACTGAGCCCCGCGGAGTGGGTACCAGATGGCAACAAGGCCCTGTAGCTTTCTCTGCTTCCACAGAAAGGTGAGACCTGGCCCATGCCCAACTGCTCTGAGGCCACCTGCCAGGGCAACGGGGTCATCACGGTGAGCCCGCGCCGCTGTCCGAGGGTGCAGAAGCCCACCTGTGCCAACGGCTACCCCGCCGTGCAGGTGGCTGACCGTGACGGCTGCTGTTCACACTACCAGTGCCAGTGTGAGTGTGCAGGGCGGGGCGGGGTGGGCAGGGGAGAGAAGGCAGAACGGAATTGGGCTGGACCCAGGGAGGACACCCCAAGAGCAAGGCACCAGCGGTGGTGCTCAGCCTCCACTGGGGTGCTGCGCGGAGGCCTGCGTGGGCCTGGAGTCCACGGGCCGCAGGGGCGAGGAGGCGGAGGGAGTCTGGTCCACCTCCGGCGCCTGCTGGCCAGAGTTCTGTGTGGTGCCAGTGCATGGGCCCCGACGGCGAGGCGGTCACCTGCTCCCCTTGGTGTGGGACCACGTGCCCCTGGGGCGGGGGCAGCGGTGCAGCCCGTAAGGCGCTGGCCCCTCCGTGCAGGCGTGTGCAGCGGCTGGGGGGACCCACACTACATCACATTCGACGGCACCTACTACACGTTCCTGGACAACTGCACGTACGTGCTGGCACAGCAGATCGTGCCGGTGTACGGCCACTTCCGCGTGCTGGTCGAGAACTATTTCTGCAATGCGGAAGATGGGCTATCCTGCCCACAGTCCATCATTGTTGAGTACCAGGAGAACCGCGTCACGCTGGTCCGCAAGCCCGTCCACGGGGTGATGACTAATGAGGTAGGCACGCGGCAGGGCGGCCCCACAAGCGCCGGGCGGGCTGAGGGCGCCAGGCGCTGGCTGCTCACCACCGCCCCCTTGCCCTCTCGGTCTGTTCCTCACGGGTCACTGTCCAGATCATCTTTAATGGCGAGGTGGTAAGGCCCGGCTTCCAGAAAGGCGGCATTGCTGTCTCCCAAGTCGGCATCAAGATGTACGTGAGAATTCCTGAGCTCGGTGTCCGGGTCATGTTCAGCGGCCTCGTCTTCTCCGTGGAAGTGCCCTTCAGCAAGTTCGCCAACAACACAGAAGGGCAGTGCGGTGAGTGCCCGGCCCCCACTCCCCACCCTCCTGGCTCCGGGCTCTGTCCGTGGTCATTCAGCGTGGCTGAGTGTGTCCGGCATGAGAAGGGTTCGCCTTGGGTGTGTCCCCCGGAGCCACACTCTTAGCCCTGGGCTGAGGCCACTGCATGGTGCTGAGCCTACAGGCAATTTTGCTTTCTGGCTGTACCAAGAATGTGTGACCACAGGGCCTAGGGCCTGGCCACACAGCCCACACCCAAGGCCCACCCCTGTCGTCCTCCCTGGGAACGGCCCCAGGGTCTGGCTTCTTGGAGGGAAAAGGAAGCACACGGAGGTGGAGGGGCAGGTTCGCACACTCCATCAAGGGCTGCCTGGAGATGCCAGGCCCGACCCTCGGCTCGGGGACGCTGAGCCCCTGGCGGCGGGCGGGAGGCCCCCTGACTGCCACCCCCACGCTGCAGGCACCTGCACCAACGACCAGAAGGACGAGTGCCGCCTGCCCGGGGGTGCGGTGGTGGCCTCCTGCTCCGACATGTCCAGCCACTGGAAGGTGGCATACCCCGGCCAGCCGCCCTGCAACGGGCCTCCCCCGACGCCCACCCCAGTGGAGCCCAGGACCTCGCCTACCCCGTGCCCACCTTCGCCAATCTGCCAGCTCATTCTGAGCAAGTGAGATTCTGGGGCAGGGCTGGGGCAAAGGCAGGGGTGCGAGTAGTCCTATTGACCCCACGCTGCCGGGCTGGTGGGAAGAGGTTGGCTGCAAGGGGCTGCGAGGGAGAGGGAGTCACATCTGCTGGGATGCCATGCGCAGAGCCCCATGGAGGCTGGCTGCAGGGCGGCCTCAGGCTCTGCAGCAGCTCATGGGGGGTCCAGGTGCAAGTCCTCAGCCAGCAGGGCGCTGGGTAGGCAGGCCCCCGGGGAACTCAGCGGAGAATTTGCAGGAAGAAAAACTGTTCAGCCAGACTCCCACCCTGCCCATACAGATTGCCTCATGGGCTGGGGTCTCCAGGCATGCAGATCGGCCCAGTGACATCTCTCCCTCGGGGCCCTTTCAGGGAAAGCCTGCAGCCGGGCAGCCCCTCCCTGGTGCTGCCCACAGCCCCCGTGTTTGTGCCACAGGCCCTTCGAGCTGTGCCACGTGCTGATCCCGCCCTGGCCGTATTACCAAGGCTGCACCTTCGACCAGTGCCACATGCCCGGCATGGACGTGGTGTGCTCTGCCCTGGAGCTCTATGCCGCCCTCTGTGCGTCCCTTGGCGTCTGCATCGACTGGCGGGGCCAGACCAACTACACGTGCCGTGCGTGTCCGCCCCCTCCCCCTCCCACTGGGCAGTGGCATTCAAGGGAATGGGCGCAGTGTGCAATCAGTGGGTGGGCTTGGGTGGTCAGGGTGGGCTTCTGGGAGGAGGAGGAGGAGGGCTGGGCCCAGGATGGAGGGCATTTGTTTCCTGAGAGACAAGAGGGGGCATCCAGGTGAGTGCGCCTGGGCCTGGGGTGCAGGGGTCAAGGCTCCACCAGCAGAGCCTGGCCCGAGGCCCAGGCCAGGGCCCATGGGTGGTGCCCTGTGGCCTCAGGCGCATCCTTGCCCTCCACACAGCCTTCACCTGCCCTGCTGGCATGGAGTACCGGCCGTGCGGCCCGCCCAGCCCCTCCTACTGCTACATGAACAGCAGCGCCAGCCCCCTGTAAGCACCTGCCTTCTGCCTTGGGGGCCCCCTCCCTGGCCCAGCCCGTGTCCCCGCCCTGGAGGGCGCGGCCCACTCACCCTCTGCTCCTGCCCCACTCAGGGCCCTCCTAGAACCCAGTCCCATCACGGAAGGCTGCTTCTGCCCACAGGGCACAATGCTGTACAGCTCAAGCAAGGAGGTCTGCGTGCCCACTGACTGCAACGGTAGGTTCCTGGGCTGGGGTCCCCGGGCTGGGCTCCAGGCTTCCAGGCACTGCCTCTGGCTTTTCAGCCGGACCCCAGGGCTTTCCACCATGACCTGGGGTCCCCCGGCCCCAGACTGGGTCTGGCCGTGATGGGCTAGGGGCCAAGGTGGCCCAGCAGTGATCTCGTCTCTTTTCCTCCAGCTTGCCTGGGACCCAGTGGGGAGCCTGTGGAGGTGAGTGTGGGGCCCTCGGGGCCTGGGGACTTCTCTCAGCCCTGGAGACTCACAGGACGGGCAGGAGTGGGGGCGGAGTTCCCTGGCAAGACTCAGGACCCCCACACACAGCCCTGGGGCCGGCGCACCCAGTCTTCCCAGGGACCCCTCCCGAGCCACAGCGTGCAGGACCGCCTCCTGCCTCCAGGCCCTCGTGGGCCTCAGCTGCACCCGCACCTCTGGAGACCCCCTGTAGGCCCCGAGCCGGGGGTTTCTGCCCCTCCGGCCGTGGCCATGGGCTCCCTTGTCCCTCCCCCGACAGCCCGGCCACACGGTCAGCGTGGACTGCCAGGAGTGCACCTGTGAGGGCGGCACGCAGACCATGAGCTGCCGGCCCCGGACCTGTCCCCCGGCCCCCGCCTGCCCCGAGTCCGGCCAAGTGCCTGTGCCTGAGGCCATGCAGACTGGCCAGTGCTGTCCCCAGTACCGCTGCGGTGAGCCCTGGGTGGGGCGGGGGTGGGGCTCCAAAATGTGGCTACCGTGAGGGCAGAGCTGAACAGGAGCCTCGTCCCTCGGGCAGCAGGCACCCCTCCAAGAGCCTACCCCCTGCCAGAGTCCTCCCCCGTTCAGGATTCCTGGAGAGCCCCCATAGGGGTGGCGCTCAGGGTGGGGTGGGAGGCAGATCCCTGATGCCCCCTCTGTCCACTGTAGCCTGTGACATCAGACACTGCCCTGAGCCCGAGCCCTGCCCGAAAGGCTCGCACGCCGTCCAGACCTACAGAGAGGCGGCCTGCTGCCCGGCCTACAGCTGCAGTGAGTGCCCTGGCTCAGCAGCGGCCAGGCGGGGGGAGCGGGGCTGTCACCTGGGGCCCGATGCTGTGCCGAGGGGCGTGGTAGCCGCTCTCGGGGCTGAAGGTGGGTCTGCAGCTTTGCTTTCTCCCCCGAGCAGGCTGGACC